>NW_023339751.1:1686393-1700068 GCF_004916995.1 Morone saxatilis | reverse complement strand
AATTCAGAGTTTTCTCTATGTTATTTCTTGTCTGACACATCCTCTCCAAATCACTCTCAGCTCTTATCGTGGAAGATCTGATCAAGACCTCTTGAAGATGAGTCTTGCTGCCATGACCTGTACCTCTGCCACTGAAAGGCAGCTCTGGACCTTATCTTCTTATTAACCCACCACCCTTCCAAACACATTGATTTGATTCTAATTTTGTGTTTTTAATTATTTGTTACATTGCATTTGCAGGTGCAGGTGCAGATGCCATTCTCTGTGTCAGGCACCCCTGACTCTGTACTTCTTTGTCCATAATACACTCCTTTGCTGTTTTACTATTCACATTTCAATGTTAGGGTAGGAACAGGATTGGGGTTAGGGGTAGTGTTATTTAATCCTAACGTGTCAAATTATCAACGACCAAAATGCAATCAGATAGAACTCCAACCAATCAGAGCAACTAAACATTGATATGCGTATCGTTAATGAAATTTAACAAATGTTGTCGGAGGTACCTCAATCATATTTGTCATCACAAGTTTAAGTGCTGTTGTTTGACTCTTTTCAGTTAGTTTAATACTGATGCAGATTCAAAGAAATGGTTCCACATCAGCACAGCCATACTTAGTTTTGTATTAAAGCCTGTACCGGTCCACTCTCTGTGCAGTCATTGTATAAAACCCACCTACTTTAGATTATGATTGGACTGACAGATCTGGATGGTGGAAATCTGTCTGAACGGTAGGGTTGTCTGAGGTGTTCTGCTAAGCAAATAAACTTGAGCTCACAGATCTGTCTCGTTCCCCAGAAGGTCAGGACAAACTTTCCCCTAGCAGTGCTTGCAAGTTAGTTAGCTTTTACTGTGACCGTAGGTGACAAGATGATGTATCAGCCATTTCCATAATCAGCTCTCACGTCTTCATTATGGCAGAAGAGGACACTGTTTGAGAGCTTGAAGGTACTGTCAGTCCATTCGTCTCAGAACTCTTGCTTCGACTGAAGAATGTGCATGACGGACACATTCAAGGCACTGAAGTTTTTCTCTGCACACACCTCCTAGCCAGCTCTGGCAGCACTTTCCTCTCAGACCGTGCACCAGTCGACCAAATGAAATGAATGAAAGTCATTCCATTCCACCATGCTTGTTTATCACCATTTATTAGAACAAATGACACCAGAAAACCACTGTACTAGTGGCTCTGAAACACCATTTACTGTTTGAAAAAACTTTATCGATATGTCTTCTTTCATCTACATCACCAACCTTTAACACCTTAGTCCTTTTTTGGGGGGGCTATACTTGGGCAGCAATTTCATTAGAAGGAAAGACTAATGTGCTTTAGTAAGTAAAAGTGCTGGACAATAATAAGATTTATCAGAAGTGTCCCAGTGGAACTGTGCCCTTGTCATAAATCTTTCACCCTTTGGGAGACCCTGGCAGCACTCACCTGGTGAGCTGGTGCCCATGTACCAAGGCAGAGTCCCTTGCTGCAGCGGGCATAGTTTGAGTCCAAACCTGTGGCACCTCTGCTCCGTGCTGTCCATTCTACTCAACTTTCACTGTCTACTCTTAAGCTATTGTATCCAACAAAGGCAAGCTCAAATTATTATGTTAGTTTGTACCATAATAAGGGATTTTGGTTATAATTAATTATTTCCAAAGTGTCTTCATAGACTGGTGATGTGAATATTTGATATGTGCTATACTGAGGATCATGTCTTAAAGGTCACAGTGTCATTTATTTCTGACCATATAAGTAGCAGTAGTAGGGTTGTTGTGTTTCTTAGCAAAAGTGAAAGTAAATAGTGCTCAAAGTACTGCACTTAAGTAGTTTCCAAAGTACTTACATTTACATATTCTGCTACCACTATAATTCTGCTTCCATCACATTACAAGAGGTATTATACCTTTTACTCACACATTTAACGACACTATTTTGTAGATTACCAAGTTTTACATAAACATATGAAAGACACCTTCATTGATAGAAAGGTACTTGGCACCTAAAAATATTTCCATATTTTTTACTTAGCGACATGTTGCTTTATAGTACAGGTAATAATAATATTTTTTAACAACTTTTACAAAAATAATGTTTTTAATACTTATTGATTTAGAGGTAGGGAGACAGGTCCAGATTTTTGCCTTTAACAAAACATTCACAACTTGTATATTTCACATGCTGTTATAATAAGACTTTGTGTGTGTTCAGGATGTGTGTGTGTGTGTGTGTGGTGTTGTGTCTGTAATAAGGTGTTTTACGTGTGTGTGGTAGTGTCTGCGTGTGGCCGAACGTATCCAGATAACCATGACAGAGTGTGAACAGTTGAGCCTGTGTTTGATCTTAATCCTGATTCTACCATCCGATTGACGCTGTACATCCATCACGCACGCACCACACGCCACACACACACCACACACACACACACAATTCACATGTCAGGGGGGGGCTAGATGACAGCTGCCGAAGGGCATCATGATATAACAAGGAATAGAAAGAGTCCAGTTTAGGGTGCTCTCTCACTCACACCACCACACAACACACACACACACATACCCATATAACTCGCCCCCATGTTGCTTGTCGCCTCCTTTCCTCCTGCAGCCCCATGTTTATGCATGGCACCCTGTTTCTATTATGTAATCGTCCGCATCAAATCCCCACTGTTGTCCCCGGGACTGTGACACGAGGCTGCATTAAGAATGATGACCCGCCTATAACAGATTACTAGTGCTGTTGGTACACCACACACACATAACACACACACATATTCCCGCATACCAGAAGCAGAAAACACACAGTCAGACACACACACACACACATTCAGTGGCTGAAAATTTCCCAGTGGGACCTGATAACACCCAGCACGGCAGCCTACCATCCAAAAATATGTTGGGGGAAAAAAACCGAAAGACAGTGGCCGTCAAACCCACATCACATAACCGGCACTGACCCCAACCAGGTCCGAGTATGCGGGTGCATTTTAAGCAGAAACGCTGCTTAACATGACAATTTGATTAACTGCCAGAAACAAGGAGAAGTCAGGCATGTGAGAAAAAATGACTGAAGTTATCGATCCTTGCCTACAGGGGCAAGAAAGAGATCATGTGCAGTGGCGAAAATATCAGAGCAGCCTAAACTGCTGCTACGGTGGCTCATACAGCTCCACACAACCACAGGAATGCTATTTCAACTGATGCCTTTGTGTACATACATTTCCCAAAGATTTCTTAAAACAACTGATGGTTATTTGATCCCTGGATGAAGATCAATGAAGCTATAGATTTTTGTTTGATCTTTGCTCTCAGTTTACAGTATTTAATCTACATGAATTACCAGCTAATGTCATGCAATAGCCCGTATTATAGCATATTCTGAAGGTTGATGGAAAACAGTAAGATTGGAAAAAAAACAAATAATTTGGGGGTTTTTAGTTACTTTTCCTTTTTCAAAAAAAGAATCAGGTGTTGTTTTAAAAATGGGAGATATGAAATTCTTCTGACGCAGTGAACCAATATAACTAACACAGCTGACACTTAGGGCTGGGTGCCGAGCTTCAATACTTTAACAGCACCAACCGAATTGCGTCCTCCACGTTCTCGCCAAAGCCTGAAGTTACAGATATTTCAGTTTTATGTTTGTCAGTTATCCAGGTTGATAATAGTTGAAGAGGTAGAACAAGTTTGCTCCAGCATGCTACGAGGTCTTTGTTGAACCAAGCTTTCTCTTTGAAAGTTAAGTATTGTACCCTAATGTATATATTTACAATTATGGGTTATAAAATTGGTATGAACATTTTTGACGATCGCAGCCCTATAGAAGTACTCACTGAATGGAGACGGATTCTAATGTAAACTTCCCTCACCATATATTCAACAGGAACTGTCATATTTCCTCCTGTTCCAACGATTGGTGCCACTACTTGCTTGCTTGAATGACCGGTATCATCGGTTTTCTTTTGAAAATTGGAAAAAACATTTGGAACTGAAACTCAGCTTCTGTCACTGGCCATCTGCAAGAGCAATTAAGCTGCCTCTTTAAAGGTGTGTATTAACATAGAAGAAAGTGAATAATGCTAAACAGAGATGTCATTTTGTTGGCATTTAAAGTAATGATTTGCAGCAAGAACGTGAGGGACAATAAATTTGAAAGCTGTGCCTGGTAAGAATTGATTTCAGTCATTAGTATGGTCTGTATGTCTGGCTAAAAAAAAATGTTTAAAAAAATAAATTTTGCATGAATAAAGTCAATTCTTTCAAAAAATCAAAATCAAAATTTTACAATCTGTAACAGCAACCTCAATCTGTAGAGCCCGATTTTGGTAAAGACACACCAGAATCACAACCCACACTACTCACACACACAGAACAATAGAAAAAAGAGACAATCTTCAGACAAAACACATTTCATTCCAGAAAAGGACCCACCCAAAGGATCACAGACTTACACTCACACGCCTTCCAGATGGAATTTATACAGTCCTGAATATTCCAATAAGAAGGATCTGTTGCTACAGGGAGAGCAGGTTCTCTAAACAGAGTCCGTCATGTTGACACCATGCAGGGACGTGTTCAGAGGGGACTAGAGATCACTCAAAAAATCTGATATAGCCACCCCATTATCACTATACCTCTTCCGCTTAGATCAGGCTTCTTTTTGGCAAATTCCAGATAATGTTTCTTCCTCACCTGGCGCTAGACTAATTTGTTCTATGTAGACATTTATTTCAACCTATTTATTATTTACTTTTACATTTACGTTCTTCAACAAAAGTGAACAAATGAGATACAGAACGTACTGTGTAATAATCTTTTATGTTTTCTCACACACCTTAACATCGAGCCTCTCAACACCATAAGCTTTGGCATCCCGTAAGCTGGGGTCCAATATACATAACAATTATATAGTTAACTGTTCACACCTGTGCAAACATATGGAGTAGCCTGAATCAGAAAGAAGTAAAAAATATCAGATTCAAATATAATTTCTGCCATTAACACATCAATCCTGAAAAAACCAATCTGATGAAGATGCCTCTGAAGGAGAGGAGCAGGCAGCAAGAGAGATCCTTATGTCAAAAAACAATGCCATCTGTTGGTCAAGTTTCAGGCAGGATGGCAGCGGAAAATGTCATTCAAATGACTCCAGGACCCACAAGATTGGCCACATCTTATGCATCACTATTAATAAAATATATTTAAATCATTATGCTGTTAATGTTTCATTCTTAGTAAAAACAGACAATGATATCAATGTGATTATAGCTGTTTTTCTCCAAAAAATGAGTTCTAGAACCTAAAAAATAACTCTTCGTTGCCAAATTTAAAGATAATAATAAAATAAGATTAATAATGAATTATTAATTGTAAGATAGGCTATTACATATTTCTAATAGATCTGTAGTTCAAAATAGGGTATAGACACTTTTTATGAGGACTTTCTTGGTAAAATTTGATATCAAAGATTGATATTTTAACACCAATGCCAACCCACGCCAGTTTACCTTGTGCTTTCACTGCACTCCTGAAACCAAACCTACCACTGTTTATGAAGTCTCAGTACTTATAGTTTGTGTTTGTGTGAGCATGTGTGTTTTTAACAATGTGTGCTCAGTATTTACAGGTAGGTTGTAGTGCGGGGGGGTCTTTATTTGTTCAGGGAGAGCACACACACACACACAGAGCAGAGGCAGTGAAGGCAGCTATGGCCTCCTCTCTTCACACACAGCATTCCAAAGGGAGATGCTTTCAATTCATTCATTATAGAGGGGTCGCACAGGGTCAAGTTCAATGCCAGGAAAAAAGAGTGGCTACACTGAGGGGAGCACCACCCACTCACCCACACACATACACACACACTTGCATGCAGTGAGCACAGCACGAGCAGAATTACTGCCAGTACAGCTTGGGATTTTGGGTAAATACACCAAAATTAGCCTCATTGTGTTGTTTGTATTTCAGCGGAAGAGAAAAAAAAGGATAAGAAGGAGAGATGGTGGAAATAAAAGGATCAAAGCAAATGGATGGATGGATGATGGATGGCAGAGGTCGGGGTGGGGCACTAGTTTGCTGGCGAGAGGAAACTAGCTGGGCAGTAAACACGTCGGGGTGGGTGGGTGTAATGATGTCATTAGTATGCATCGCAACCTCTCTGTCTCACCACACCCATATACTCACTGGCCCCTATCTTTTTCTGTCGCTTTCCAATTGTCATTCTATCGCTTCTTCTTTTCTTTTTTTGCTCTCCCTTTATTGCCTCCCTCTGTGAGTTGTAGACTTTATTTAGAGAGAGGGACTCTGGGAGGAGGATGTGTGTGTGTGTGTAGAGCAGGGTTTTGGAGGAAAATGCACATCAGCAAATGGAACATGACAGTTGTGTCCGATGTCCATATCTGACCTGTTGTTGGGAGAGAGCAAGGCAGAGAAAGTAAAAAGAAACGGAGAGCTGAGTTCATCAGCAGCACCAGCACTCTGACATATCTGTTAGTGGGTCTTAAAAGTATTATTGGAGGTAGAGAAAGAGAGCAGGGGTGACAGAAAGTATAAATTAAATTGGTCACAGCCTGTCAGTGTCCGATTAATGAGCCCTGTGAGCTGCATCTCAACACGCACAAACAGTGAGTATACATATGAAAGATATAAGAGTGCTATGTGTAGCAGTTTCATTTTAACAAATCATTGCAACTTTGACAATCTAATCACTGTAAACATACAAAACTGCCATGGAAAAGATGAGCAGCCTCTGTCGCTGCCTCCACACCTCATTTTAAGCAGCGGGTCAAATTAGGCTGGAGTTCTGCGGAAGGCTAGAGGGCGCTATTCTGCCAAAGCTAACAAAGATCACAACCAAACTTTATTGTTTTTAGCAATAAGGGAAATGGGTGGGTCAACACCTAAAGACAGGCAGTCAGTGTGTGCATTTAACGCAACTGACAACCTTCCCAAGTCCCGCCTCTTTTTGCTCTGTGCTCCTGTTATAAAAGTGAAATGCTAAATCTGTGATATATTCTTTTAAAGGTAACATTTAGGAATTTAGGGCCTATTGTGATAAAAACAATAATGTTATATTCATAAGTATGTTTTCATTAGTGTGTAAGCACCTGAAAATAAGAATCTTTGTGCCTTTGTTACCTACTTGTCTCGAATGCCTTTTATACACTGGCTTGCTTTGTGAAATACTACACTGGATATGTTCACTACTGCTGCCACTAAAAGGAGGCTTTGAGTCTCACATGTTAAAAGTAATAGTGAATGCTGGTGTTGACAGCTGTGGTGATTGAAATAGAAACACGTCTGTTGCATCAAACCTATGTGAGACCGACTGGATGTAAGTTGGACACTAAAAGAAAATCACATGAACATACTTCATAAACATTATTTACACAGCTACAGCTCTCAAAGAAAGTGCATCAGAGAACCATCCCCCTTCTCTTCTGCTGTTCTGGCTGAATTGTACAGTTTCATTGTCTTTGAGGCAGCTGGAATGTCGTCCGGTCAAGCATCTTGTTTCTCTGCCTGGTCCAGTAATAACAGGTCAGCTGCCCTCTGCATAGCCACAACCACAGATGGTCAGTTTAAGCAGCCAGCCGGTGGCCAGTGGATCGGCCAGCGAGAAGCCTCGGCGGCAGCAGTTGCTCTGGTGCTCTCTGACAAACCATTGTTGGTTTTGAGACCTCATTATGGTGACAAAGTGAACCACAGAGAAGCTTTTGGATGACGACCAGCATGTATAGAAAAAGGGATTTCTGTTCTCTTGACAGCTGTTGTGAATCTCTCGACCACAGTTGCTTTCAAACGCTGGCGAACAGCAGGCTATTGAGAATCTTTGTTGTGGCATTTTTCTGGAGATCAAACATACAAAGCAGGTTTCTATTAAACGAGATCAATAAATAAAGGTGAAACACAGTGGTTAAGCTTTCGAAAAAAAGTGCCCGAACAATATCCTGGGAAGGATTCATGCATGAGTCCCCTGCTAAGGAGTGAGTCAAAATGTGCTTTACTCAGCCTCTGTCTGCTTTTCCAGATAGTTAATGGTCCATTTCCCTACGCACTGCTGCACCATCTTCATCAGAGGCAGAAAGAGACAGAAAAAACAGGAGTAATTAAAATGTCTTAACTTGTAGCTTAATTACGAGCCAGCCACTGAATCTCTTTGTCAGTGCAACTCTTTTCTCCCGGTTCCCCCGTTTGCATAAAACAATAAAACCTCTGTTAAAAAATGTAATTTGCTCTTTGTTAAGATTAGATTCCGCCTTTTTTTCCTCTTGTCTAAGTTGAAACGTTAAATCAAATCAAAGAACAACACGTCTCTCCTTTCTCTTCTCTCTCTTTTACTTGCGACCACCCTCCCCTCCTCGAAGATTCCCCTACACTGTAGCCATGGAAATGGGACTTTGGGGATGAAAGGAAACCATAATTTTGTGGCGGGATTAATTTGGAGACATGAGCGATGCCAAATGAAATCCCTGTCAAAACCTCCGCTGATTCTTTTCATCGCCTGCAGATCCCTGAGAAATCTGTTCCCCATGGCGTTTATGATTTGACAGTCCAGTAGTTTTGGACTTAGTTCCCCCCTGATACCTCTGACATATTGACATTAAGTGGTTTCCGAGACAGGCAGCACCCATATTTCAATCACCATTAAGCAGAGGATATTTGGCGTTAGTTTGGATGAAAAAGCGCCGGTGACAAACAGACATTCACAGATACAACGGCAGGCAAACAACTGTAATTACATTAGAGGGTGAGCGGCAGCCATTTCCTGAGAGTGCGGGAAGGAAAATATAATCCACATCTGACCCAAAGATCTATCAAAAAACACAGGACTGATTGTTTACAGGTGTCCTTGTCGAACGTCCTTTTCCTCACATCAGTCCTGTCAGCTGGAAGAACTTTTACTTTCTCTACACTTTTTACTTTGTCATAACCCTGCAAGAAAAAGAGAAGGAATATCGTCATCAAAAATGTCACTGAGACACTTTTGTAACAGGAAGTGGAATTTCACTGTCAGCTTGGTACTTTTTCAATTTAGTTAATTTTAGAAGTCACTTGAGCCATTTCCTCTGATAATGTTTTACATAATAATTTGTGTAAACTCATTACTGTAAGGCAGTTTTCATTAGGGGACCTCCTTTTCCATCATTGAGTAAACTGACTAAGGGACATATGTTATGGATATTTCATATTAAATTTATTGCATAACAGTAACAGTAGAGAACAACAGACTGAACAACAGAACAACTATACAATTAACACAGTGAACACAATAACTGCAGGAAGTATAAAACGAGCAGTTAGGATACATTTTGATCAGATTATTTCCTGTGAATATTGATCAGAGATTATTTGTGAGATGAGTGTGAAGGCTCTGTGGATAATAATAATAAGCAGGGGCGCTGTATAGGGGGGAAAGGTTAGGACAATTCCAAGGACTGACAGGTAAATAGGTAAATAGGTAAAAACTAATATAAAATTATTAAACCATCATCATTCAGTATATATATTTCAAATATAATAATAAAATTAATGATCTCTTTGTTTTTACTTGTTTTTGGCAGTAAAAGTTAAATATCGCCATGACAAAAGTAAAACCATTACATATTGCCGGCACCCGCCCTGTATCTGCATGAAAATGCTTTTGTTTGCCTAGCGCACAGTACTGTTTATTGCGAGTCATGTAGATGCATGAGCAGAACTACAAGTGCAACTGTGCCCTGGTAATATCAAATCGCGTTTCTCCAAAAAAGAAAGAGATGAAAAGGAGAGAGAGGAAGACAAAGGAAAGGATGGTCAAAATTGGGGTGTAACCGCGAGTTTTTTACAGAAAGTGTGTAGTTCTATAGTCTGTAAGTGCTGTTAAACCATTAAGTCGATTCCCTGACCCTTTTAGCAACTGAAAACAGATGAGTTCCGCAGCCCAGTTCCCCATCACTGTACCCTCCCTGTCCAGTGAAGAAGCTGAGCAACATTGTGTTCAATGCCAGGTAGATCATGCCAGGGGAGTCTGTGGCGATTCTCTGTCTCTTTGCTCTTTCACCATTACAAAAATAAAATGAAAATATTCTAATGACAGAAATTCAAACACATTAATAAACAATTTTTTCTCACATTGATCATTATGAAATAAAATAAAAAAACCTTTTAATAATGATCACTTGATCTGTTTTGAGACACTATAATGAGGCCTGGTCTGTGGAAATTCCATTTTACATGTCAACTTTATTTTTTGTGTGGTATACTGTATATGTGCAGCTAAGTAAGAAATTCTGCTGTCTTCATGGTTTTGAGGAGGATATGTAATTTATTTTGATTGAAAGTTAATATATATTTAAGTTGTTCGTTTTCTTTTTTAAATCTTTCATAATAATTTAATAAATATTCAAAATTAATTCGTTAAAGAGAATTTTCATTTGAATTTACAATAAAAATACATTGAGTACTGTAAAAGATGGTCTTCAGCAGATTTTTATGGTGCTGTTTAATCTGTGCCATCAAATAGTGAACTGCATACTGTAATGGCAGTTGCGATGCAGTGTACAAATCACAGCAGTAACTATTTGTGCTAGTACTAGTACTCCGAAACGAAAGGAGCAGATAGTTGGAAGTCTTTAATTAGAGTATATTAAAAGCTATTTGATCGGACCAGGTTAGGTGCCTAGAGATGGTGCAGAGGGGGCCCATTAGATGGGGCCCAATTGGATTTTTTTGTCATGGGGCCCAAAATTCCTGGTGGCGCCCCTGATAATAAGCTTATGTTCAGGTCTTTGAAGTTTAGATTTTAAATAATCTAAACTTTAAAATGCACAATTTCAGTTAGTTTTCCTCACGGACATGAATGAAGTGCTAAGATATAGTATATTTTTCTTACAAGAAGGACTCGCAACCCCCGTAAAGCTGTTGGCGCCCCCCTGGTGGTGCTGTGAGACACAAGCAAATAACTTAAATGTTAAATGTTTAAAAAACTTTTTTTCAGCACAAACTGGGTCATGAGTATATCCTCACTGTCGGGTGGAAACCTATGTCCATAACTGTTAAGTTTTTTTTTTTTTTTTTTTTTTTATAATTGAACCATGTGGTCAAAGTTGGTGTTGTTGGTTTAGATATTATTCTTTGGTTAAATATTTGTAAAACCCACAGTGTTGTTAACAGTTACCAATAGCATTGATTTATTTAAAAAAAGTGAAATATGGAGGTACGATTGCGACGATATATATATGCTAAACTGAAGTCACATTAAAGAAAAGAGTTATTAGACCAAAAAACAGAAACTGTATTTAAATTTGATATAAATATTCAATTCATTTAGAAAATAACTATTTAACAATGTTTTTTAACGTATTTTAAAAATAAGTGTTGTATGATTGCATTATAGGTATGAACAAAATGTTTCTTTTTTTTAAGCATATGTGGCAACAGTGACAAAGTTCAGTGCCTCACATTTTCTAAGGGCTCATTGTTATCTTCATGTCCATCCCACCAGTTTCTGGTTTGCCTGAGCAGAAATGTGCAGTCCTACAAAAAAATGTTACAGGAAGATGAAATAATGCAGTTTTTTCAACTGAGCAATTTTCCCTCCGCTTCCCTCCTTATTCATACCCAAGCCCTTGCCGCCCACAAATCGCACCTTGCATGAACATGTCCACCTTCTTGTTTGTGTAAGAGTGAGAGAATTAGCATGATTCTGCCTGACTCGCTCCATTCAAAATCAAACTGCATTTGTGTGCACACACACACTGACGCACACATGCACCTACACAGAGGAAACCCAAACACAGCAACCCACATCAACTGGGACTTTATGAATCTCATATCTTCCGGATATACCTGCGCACTACATGGCTTACTGCCTATCCACCTGAAATCCAACCAAACAAAGAAAGATATTCCCTCAGTAGAACTCTCTCTTACCGGGGGCTTTGCAACCACCACCTGAGCTCCATTTAAGCAAACTTCCAATGTAGGAACTTGCATTCAATTTGAGACCAGAAGAAAATGGATCGAACAACTAGACGGGGAAGCCATCACTGGAAGAATTTCATGTGGTGGTTTAGTGGAGCGGCTGTGTGTGGATTCTGTTGTGAGTTGCTTTTTATCCCCTGGGTCTCGGCTGTCTTGTCCAGCTGTGCTGCCAGAAGACAGTTCTTCAGTGAGGGGAGAGTTTCTGCTGTGCAGGGGAGAAAGTTACATGCAGGAAACTTCCATGGAGAATCAGGGAGGCTCCTCTGTTGGGGGAAAGTGGGACTGGAGAGTGAAGGGTGACGGCTGTGGAAGAAAGGGGGCGAGTAAGGTCAGACAATTGCTCACTAACTCCTGCAATGTCTGGCGAGTTGCAGGCTTTCTGCTAGATCAGAGCCGAATTTCTTTAGAAATGCTGTCGCCTTCGCCATCGCTAAACTGACATCCAGCCTTCCTTTACACACCCTCCTCCTAAACGCAGATTAAAGATTTGCCTGTCAAGGGGGCACCGCCGCCGCTAGACAAGCCAACAAATTTCCTCTGATTTAACTTTCATACCTTTTTACAAACCTGCAGCGATACATTATGGATGATGCCGAAGGTCAGGACAAGATCACAAACAGGAAACTGCCCACCATCTCGTGTCACCCCCCCTCCACAAAAACACACTACAAACAGGCGGACGGTCCATGTCTTCTATTGCAAGACCAGAGTTTTCAACTGGACTTTTTTTGCTCTGACAGTGCATCTTGTCCGTTGGTACAGAGTTGGTAGGGTGAAGAGGGCTGTCCCTTTGAAATGATAACTAGAGTCTTCCTACTCCGAGCTACTGTCATTGAAGTCTTTGTTTGCCCATCGGTGGCTCAGAGGCGTCTGTGAACTTGAGGGCCGGTGCAGAATAGAAATGACCATGTAACCTACTTCGAGGTCACCTAATGAAGCAAAATGTATTCATATATTTTTCTGGTTGTATTAGTTCACGCAATATGCTTTCCTTTGAAGCCCAAGGTTGCAGGTTCATTTTTGAAGTGGTTTTCAATCATCCCTTGGCATTGAAGTTTCTTTTGTGTTCGGAATCTGGGCTTCACAGGGCTAAGGTCCTGTTCATCCTTGGAATTTCTACATACGTCCATAGCCCATGAGATTTTTTTAATTGTTCTGTATGTCACATGAGGAATTTAAATACCCAGACATACAGTGGACCAGTCAGAAAAAGGCCCACAAATTCTAACAAGTGAATATTTAGGACAGGATGCATCTGTGCGAGTCTCTCTTTTTCTGTCCGACCGTCCATCCCTCGGGCTGCCGTGGTTCGTCCAGACCTGCTGCGGCACAGTTGCCTCAAGCAATTTTTCCCCTCCATCATCACCTGTATTAAACACTCTCACACACCCCATCCCCACTGACATACCACCCCCCACTACCTCGCCACATCCCGGACCCATTTCCCCACATTTTCGAGGCTCTTCCTAGCTGGACCCCCTGGTCGGATTCACAGCGGGGACCCCTCCAGCCCATCAGAGAAGTAATTCACACTCTGCCTCATTTGAGTTATTTACTCTATTACCACCCTGGCTGGCCCATTCCTCGTAGCTACCCACTGAGACCTGGAGCTCAGGCTGGGTACCCGGGCTTCCAGCAGGACTGGCAATGCCATCCAACAGCCCCCCCCTCCATCGCATTATGATGGGTGCTGCCACCTCAATCTGCAGCTGGCACACTATGGGGTAA
>NW_023339751.1:1684697-1686381 GCF_004916995.1 Morone saxatilis | reverse complement strand
GGGGGGGGGGGGGGTTAGGGCCGAGATGAGTGTGGAGATTGCTCAGCTAGCTTGGAGTAGAGAGGTGTGGATGGTGCATCGGTGTGTGTTCATGTGCATGCATGTGTCTGTCAGGCACGTCCTCTCCCCATTGGTAGTCTTCTGTAAGTCATTATCACACCCAAAGTCTGTGCTTCTCTCAGATGACTCGATAGATTTACATGACTCCGTCTGGGGAACTGTGAAAAAAGACAGGGTCCAGTGGAGAGATGAGAGAGAGGACCACACCATCATCCTCTCCAAAATAAGAAGAGGGACGGCACAGTCACACCTTAATAAAAAAGTCCCTTTTTTGGGGGGTGGATGGTGCTCCTCATACTTCACACAATAGGCACAAGTCTCCATCTCCGCCATTGTAGAATTGAAATAGCCCTTCTCATCAAAGATCCCCTCCAGCTCGTCTGCCAGGGTAAGAAATGAGTGATTTTGCCCATCTTCTTCATCTCATTTCAATCTCAAATCATGAGCTTTTTTTCCACATATTACTATTAAGTATTATTCCGGCTTTTATGGATTTACCTGACTGAAATACATTGTCTTCAGTGTCTGACAGCGTCCCAGAGAAAGGCACATAGCCAATTGGTGTGACTATTTGTGGTGCTATTATAGTTCTGTTGCAGACAGCAGGGGAGCTTCGAGCTGTTGTTTGCAGGGGTAGTCGGCTTTTCACATGTCTGGGACAAGAAGTAATTTGCGGTCTGTGGGTTTAGGTACTTTTGTCCAACTACAGGCGTCTACAACATATACTTTCAGATATGCATGTTGCTGGGATCTGCCGGTGATATGAAACTCAGCATACTTAACACTTCCCACAGGTACATTAAAGTCAACAGTAGTAGATGGAAATAATTGCAAAACACAACATTTTTATCGAATCACTAATAATCTAATAGATGCTCCAGTTCCATCACACACAGAACAGAGACAAGGCAATGTGCTGGTCTGGTCTGGTGAAACTGACCGTTATTTCCCAAATTTTACATTATTTACACATCTGGAGATCTGGAGACTCAGTTCAGGTAACTGGTTTGAGCACTTGTGCTGCCAGGCCAGAGACATGAGGAAGAAGAGATAGGCCCACAGAGGAAGAAGAAAGGAATGTAAGAGCTGTGCTGAAGTTCGTACTTATCTATACACTCTGACTAGTACTGAAAGTACATTTTTAGATTAACACGTTACTTACATTACACTCAGAAAAACAACAACAAGGGAATGTGTTTGCAAATTAGAATTATGTTTGTAATAAATGAATCTATTGTGTTTATGTTAATAAATGATTGCTTCATGTTTGCTGGACATGACTCAAAGAACCAATGAGGTCCAACGAGACCAAATCAAATTTTAAAAAAAACATGATTCTGATTTGTTGGCTTTTGCACATGTGCCATGTCCACTGGATGTTAGGATCAAGAGTTATTCTTTGAAGTTACCTAATTAACTCATTTCCATATGATTAAACGGCATTCTTTAAGGGTTAAGCTGTTATGTATGTTATGTAGTAATTTTATTTGGGTGGGATCAACTTACTTCACTAGTGTCATGTTACAACTGTAAAATTAGCGTTTAAGGGCGCCCGGTTAGCTCAGTGGGTAGAGCTGGCGACCCATGTACCGAGGCTGAGTCCTTGCTGCAGCGGCCCAGGGTT
>NW_023339751.1:1679798-1684597 GCF_004916995.1 Morone saxatilis | reverse complement strand
AGTCCTTGCTGCAGCGGCCCAGGGTTCGAATCCGACCTGCGGCCCTTTGCTGCGTGTCATCCCCTCTCTCTGCCCCCCTTTCCTGTCTGTCTTCAGCTGTCACTATAATAAGCCCAAAAAATATACTTAAAAAAAAAACATTAGTTGTCAAAGTCAGACCCCAACCTAGTAAGTAAGTTAAATCAACCTTACTAAAGAAGTTGAGTCAACTCAAGAAATTGAGTTTGACCAACATAATTGCTTAATGCTGTAATAAAACAATTTAATCCTGTGAAAATACTTTCCACGATCTAATTAAGTTAATTCAAGGAGTTTAATGAATAGTAACGAGCCCCAATACTAGGTTACTCATAGTTAAAGTGGCACCTTTCTGTGACTCAGGGGGAAGCTTTCCAATGTTGATTATAATAATTTTAACAGAAAGCCTGCATAACAAACTGGTCATGTTGGGGTTTAATGAGAGAATGGACACTCCAGAGACTTAGTGTTGCTGTAAGTTTGAAAGATAACTGATTATGTAACTATAAAGAACAACACCTCGGCTTCAAGTTATCAATTTCTACTGTAAAATCACATTTCAGACTGCCAGTATTTGTTATGTGTCAGCATTGATTAGATGAAATAGAGCTGTTTTTCAGCCATATTCATGTTGCTCCATTTGGGATCATCTGAAAAAAACAACCATCTTTTGTTATGGTATTTGTATGTGTGTGCGTGTGTGTGTGTGTGTGTGTGTGTGTACCCGTATGTGCTAGGGTGTATCAGAACAGCTTCGGAGTGTTACAATTGGTGTTTGCCCTCTTGCCTCTCCAACTCTCCTTGGTCGGGTTGCGGCAGCAGGTGTTGATGCTGCCTCTATTCAAAGTGTGGCTCACACCATTTAAAAAGTGAGGACACTCAGATGTTTTGCATATGCTGGGGGTTCTGGGGTCTTAGCACTCGAGTCCGTCTGGGTGGGATTCGATCATTGACACATCAAATTGACTTCCTAACAGTTTTCTTTGCTCTTTTTTCTTTATTTTACATATATACATTTACTACATTTTGTCCCGTCACATGTCACTTTGCCCTGGCCGTCTTTCTGATCATTTCGGCCTCCAACAAGAATTACACAGTTCTGGTAAGACAGAGCAGCAGCAAATAGCTGTTGTAAGTAACAGGCCTTCTGTTAGCTCTAAAATGAAACTACCTGCATCATTTTGTAAAATCAGGATCCAAATATGTCTCTTTTTATGTCTCAAAGAAGCTTCCAACGCTGCTTTCACATGATTTTTTTGAACATCCCCATCTGAGCTCTTTCATAGAGTATCTGCAGTCCTGTCTGATATTTATTGTATTTTTTCCCTACATACATAAGATGTATGTATATGTATATATATATGTATATAGTTAATATTAATCAATCAGTCAAACTTTATTTGTATAGCACCTTTCATATTTCTTAATGCAGTTCAAAGTGCTTCACAGAGGATTGACAAGATAATAATAAGACAGAATGGAACTAAAACTTAATAATACTTAATAATAAAGTAGGTTTAAAAATAAAATACAAATATAGAAATGACAGGAAAAGATAATAAAATTGGTAGAACAGATATAACAATAGTGTTTAATTAAAGCTATACTAAAAACTAGGTCAAATAGATTAAGAAATGTTTAAAAATAAGCAATTTAATTATTATTTATTTGTTTGTACATTTGACCCAAAAATGCTCTGCTGTTCTCTCAAAAAAATGAATAGTGTCCTACAGTATGTTATTCTCATTTGCTCAAAAAAATGCAGAAGTTTTGCACCGTACTGAGCAAGTTGACCAAAAATAAATCGGTTTAGGTCATTTGTGCTGTTGACAATGCATCTCATTACAAACGTTTTTCCCAAAGTGGAGGAAACACTGGACTGTTTCTCTAAATAGCACCAAGGTTCCAAGAATCTTGAACAGAACTGGTTGAAGAACCGAAGCTAATTTGGTGGAGAAGTGTCCCAGTAAGCCAGCAAACGCAGTACAGGGACCCTGAAATTAGCTCACTGAAATGGAATGCAGCCATTTTTAATGTGATGAATGACGCCTGTGCCTATGTGCCTATGTCTGCTGTGAAAAAGGTCAATAAATCGTAAAGTGCTTTTGACAAAAGTATCTGTCAGATTAATGTAATGTAACTCTAACCCACCCTTTCATACCTGCCGCCCTGCTCCCTCTCCCTGGACCACCACTCCTTCCCTTCATTATCCATTCTTTCCGCTTCTCTTTTTTTTTGCTTTCTTGCAGCCCCTCATCATCCCTCCCTTCCCCTCCCTCCCTCCGTTCGTCTGTCTGTCGGTCTGTCTGGCACCTCGAGCACCGCTAAGCCTTCAACCAGTGTCAAAACGTACGGAGCTGGAACAGTGGCTCCGCTGTGTTTAGGTGGTGGCATTCACACTAACACACACACACTCAAGCAGAAGCAAATGCGCACAAATGCAGCCTTTTGCACAAATACGAATACACACTTGTTTTTACACACACACGAATACACACATGCAAACACAAGTTCAGGCTCGTAGAAGTATGATCTGTCACACACACACGCTGCATGTGGATAATAAACAGGAGAGCAGCAGAACATCAGTCACATGTGTTTGCATTATGGCATGGAGACAGATATGACACAAACCATCCCCTTACCAACAACACATTTACACACACACACACACACACGGTGATACTGTGAGTTATTGAGTCAGACAAGTCAAAGCCTTCCAAAGTTGGTGTGAGTGTGAGTGTCTGAGTGTGTGTGTGTGTAATAATCCATTGGTTCTGTTCTGTGCTGATTCCGGGCGCTAAGCCCTGCCACAATTATTCAAATCCAGGCTTTTAGTTGCAGCACACCTCTCTCCATGGGCCTATGAGCCGGTAATCTTGCCTTTGGCCCTGCATTTCAAATGGCCTTAACTCCCATAAGGAATGCATATGAAGAGGAGCCACTAGTGGCTTAATCCGCCCTGTTTAAGTTGCTGAAACGTACACCTGTCACGCTGTCTCGCGCCGGAGCTTGTGGCTACTGATAGCCGTGCTGTAAATCCAAAGGCATGTAGTTTTTTAGCCCTCCTTTAAAAAATATTATCATGCTGTTTTGGAGGGGGGGTGGAGAAGCGGAGGAGACCCCCCTCCTATCCTTACACCATTTCATGTTTCCTCTCGATTTCTTGGCTCCTTTTTTCTTCTGTCTGACTCACTTTATTTCTGTCACTCTGTTCTTTTTCTCTCTCTTTAATACTGCTGACACCATTCTCCTCTTTGTTTGTTCTACTTTTCAGCAGGATACGATGAGTTCTTGGCGACTGTTAAGCCAACAAATCTTTTAGAAGAAAATGATGTAGTGACCGGAAATTTGTATTCATTAAAATTAGATTTTTAATAAAAAGTCAATAAATTGAAACCAACTAATGGAAAGTAAATTCTGGTTTAATTCATTTTTGTAATTTTGTCAATTAATCATTACTATAATTAATAAAAGTTTTGACATCTTGGTTAAACTTTTCTCACTTTTACCTAACAATAAAGTGGTTTAGATGAACTGATTGCAGGGACTATAACCTGCAGTCAGTTCAACTAAACCACTTTAGATCCATGTCCACGTTGATAGCTTTCCACAGTCTTATATGTACAACTTACAGGACATAAATATATAAAGTGGATTAACTTTAAAGACAGATTTCTTTTGGCCTTTTGCTTCATTGACAGGGCAAGAGAGAGTAACATGAAAGGCGAGGAGAGGGGGATGACATGCAGTGAAGGACTTAGGCCAGAATCGAACCCCAAACGCTAAGGTCAGGACTCATCTTCGACACTTGGCGTGCACTCTACCAGTGGAGCTTCTGGAGGAGCCAAAAAAAGGCACATTTCATCACATGTTTAACACTGATTCACATACATAAAACCTGCATGATGCTTTCCAACTATTTGTACTACAATCAAATATTACAACAACGAGGTGCTGAGCAGGCAGTTTCTTTGCTTTCTTCCACATTCAGTTTGGCCTACAGTGATGGATAATTGAGGAGATGTTTATGGGTCATTTTTCTATTTATATACTATATTTCTTTTATGTTATGTTCACTATTTTAATGTTTTCTGTTTGTGTGACTTATTGTCTATATACTGTTATAATTGTGGGCTATGTCAGTGGCTCCCAACCTTTTTCCTTAAGAGTCCCCTTGTCTGTCATTGAGTAAACTAACGACCCCTGAAGTGACATATTGCGATATTTCATACTGCATTCAATGCATAACAATGAAAGTACGGAAAAACTGATAAACTGAGATTAAACAACATAAATAGTAAAAGAACATAACTTTTGTCTAAAACAAGCAATGTGGAGGAATTTTCAGTAAGTGATTATTTCCTGTAAATATTGATCAGAGATGTGTTCCCTTAGGCACTTTTTATACAATTCTATGTCTGTATTATGATGTGTTTATTAAATTTCAAATCACGAGTGAATAATAATAAGTTTGTGTTCAGGTCTTTAAAGTTTAGACCTAAAAAAATAATCTAATTTCATTTTAATAATAGATATGAAATACTGACATATAGCCTACCACGTTTGTTGTTTTCTTACATCCTTTACCATCAAGAAGGCCTTGCGATCGCCTGTGAAGCTTTGCCAACTCCTAGTGGGGGTCCCGACCCCAAGGTTGGGAACCAATGGGCTATGTAGTATAGAGTGAGTTACTACATGAATTTTGGAAGTTGATGGTTTCACCATACACGTCACCACACAGACAATATACAGTTACAGCTTTATATATATATATATAT
>NW_023339751.1:1678877-1679698 GCF_004916995.1 Morone saxatilis | reverse complement strand
TATATGTGTGTGTGTGTGTATGGCTATGTTAACAGAACAGACAGGTTTGAGGAAGCAAAAAGCATAGTCTCCACCATAAGGCCCCTGCTACCCATTACAGCTAAAAAAGAGTATTCTCACTGCTTGTCCCACACACACACACACACACACACACACACACCAACCTGCTCTGTGGTAGGGACAGCGATCAGCTCAGGACAGCTGCACAGCAGCCTCAGGTAAGACAGAAACTCCCATCCTCTTACACAAGGGACCGGCATGTACTCGACATCTGTTGGCACAAACACATGCACACACACAGGCACACAGGCAGGCACGTTCTTTGAACTTTTTTCTTGGCTAACAACAAGCTTTTGTTCGAGCCGAACACAATATGCTTCAAGTAGACAACTTTGCAAGTTGGTACAAATCTCCCAAACTCTCACAAGTGCTGATCAGAGCATGTGGTGCCCAGAGAAAGGGGAGTTCTCACACACACAGTCATCCTCCCAGCGCTCTTCAGCTGGCATGTGTGAGGCCCAGCGGCTGCTCGCTGCCAGGCTGTCTGGGCCTGGACTTTTACCCAGAAGAGGGGTAGTGCCAGCGGGCCGATGCTCTACCCGTGGCCCAGGCCTGAAATAAGGCCTTCAGAGGTTTAGTCCCACCAGTGTGTGTATGTGTGTGTGTGTTTAATATCGCTGTATGTGTTGGCAGTGA
Organism: Morone saxatilis; assembly: GCF_004916995.1. Lineage (NCBI taxonomy): Eukaryota > Metazoa > Chordata > Actinopteri > Moronidae > Morone > Morone saxatilis. The sequence continues at coordinate 1,679,002 of NW_023339751.1, read as the reverse complement.
TGTGTTGGCCATCTGGTTATCTGGCCCCTCTAGGACCACACATGGCATTACAGTAGCATTACAGCTGCCACAGCTATTTACAGGCCCACACATTCACAGGGACACAGGCAGGCACACACACACGC
>NW_023339751.1:1675011-1678857 GCF_004916995.1 Morone saxatilis | reverse complement strand
CACACACACACACACATCCACTGTACAGTGTGACCATAGCAGCCACCCATATAGGTACACCCCCACATACACAAGGACACACACACACAGACTAAAAGTCACACCCATATGCTCAAAAACATAGAAAGGGAGAGGAAAACTTTACTTGCTGAACACTGAGACATATGGCACAGGGACACACACGTACACACACACAGAGATTTCTGCCACAAGGGACAGACAAACACCTTAACACGTGCACACAGAAGTACACACACACATAGATGCAGGCAGACTGAGATGCTCTCACCCTCTCGGCTGCCCTACATTCTGTTCGCTCCATTGTCCATATTCTTATGTAATTTATGAAAATGCGATGTGCTGTTTGTGCTGCTATGTGATCCATGGCCACCTAATGTTCTCTGCCACCTGTTCGGTGTTTGGAGTCAGGGTCTTAATGCGATGGCGTGGGCGACACTGGACAGACCAAGAGCAGAACAGCCAGTGACTCATCAGGCTTCAAATAAGCCCATCCAGAGAAATAATTGAAAATAAGAGGCCTTTATGTAAGGTCAATGTGGCTAATGAGCAGTCGGCATGTGTGATTTCTTTCACTGGTATCTGCAAACCTTCTTTTGTTCTGCTTCATGGCTTTTTGCTACTGTATTTTTCCCTTGCTTTGTTACTTAAAAGTAATGCTTTAGAGTTTGTTTTTGGGGGGTTGGCAGCAAATGCAGCATTTTGTGTACTGTAAGAGTTGGTTTGGCACTAGACAACAGGGTGGAAGGTTGTATAACTATTGTGACTTTTGGCTGACTCCTTTCCTTTCGAGTTCCTAGCACTGCATTGTTTTCCCTTGCTGCACTTGTTCTTTACCAGGCTATTTGCAGTCGTGGATACTCACAGATGGGTTACTTGTGATCTTTTAGACTTAAGCAATGTGCGCTTCCCTGGATGGAGGGCATCCAGCCCAAAAGGGGAATACCATTCAATAAGAATTCCTGTTCTATTCCTGCAGTCTTGGACATCCACTCAGTGCTAAAAACTCTCCACCGAAGGTTGAGTTCAGATGAAAAAAAAAGATTCAAATTCTGCTGTGTCACAGGGGTTGCATCGTTGAACTCTCCATGTAATACAGCTACTTGATGGAGTCATATTAATTTTTAAATCTTTCCGCTTGTTTACGCTGCAGTTGAACTTTTAGTTTGGTTTAGAAAATGCCAAGAAACAAGTACCACAATCTTGATGTGACATGACGGCTGACTACTCCTGACTAAGTATTTAAAACTAAATTAAGTGATTCTTGACCACTAGGGGGAAAAAAGACTACCAACAAAACCCTTGCAGCCCCTTGTTAAGGCTAATGTGGCGGCAAACAACTGTGAGACATCAAACAGACCCACTACTATATCTTATTACGGACCTTTAGCTCCATTTGCTATCCACCAACTCCTGCCATCATATCTGGGTCTTTATCTGCTTTATCTAATGTTCGACTTTTTCCACTTGCCAAAGGAAGTCAAATTGGAAATGCTTTATTGGTATAGTTTCCTGCAATTACTCAGAAATTAACCAATGTGTAATTGTAAATTGATAGGAAGTTTCTAGGAAACTTTGCCACCCTCTGTTAACCTGCCACCCTCTCCTCTCCACCCTCCAGTAACAGAGATACTATAAGGGCCGAGGGGTTGTTTAGTTTAATATGTTAGTCTAGTCTGCCTGACTCATTGATCCTTTATCTGACTCAAGATTGTGTAAGTTAGAATCAATGGCACCGACCACGGCTCTGAAATATCAGCGGCCAAACTGTGCTAAATCCATGCCGTTGTACGTGGTGCTGTCAGTCCTGTGCTTCTGTCATTTTAATATTCTCTACACTCTAGTATTCATTTTGATACTGTATTGTCATCTCTATACTCTGTAGAGTTCTTGAAGTAATAAGCAGTGGAAGAGCAAGAGGATCATAGAGAAGAACTGCTGCCTGTAGTATTTCTATAATATTCATCTAATATTTCTGAGATAATTCAGAAGCATCCGTGCTGTTGAAAAAACACCCACCAACCCATGGTGGTTAGAGCTAACCCTAACTCTACCCCTTCCCCTTTACATTAGGTCATCCTCCCCGCGTCTTGTTGATATTTGCGAGGTGTGTCTGTCAGCTCCCCTGTAAACCTCAGTTACCAACAGCACCCTTCTCTTTGTTAGTCCGCAAGACCTTTACATATATCTTTGGATTAGTAGAATTCCAAGTGTGAGTGTTAAGCAGAGTGTTACTGCAAGTTACAGTACTTGTGAAATCTTCCCTTGGCAAAATAAATGCTAAAAGTAAGAAAATCAACGTCCGTCACAACTGCAAGCTGAGTTACTGAACACGAGGAATGACGGATCAAGACAGAGCAGGAGCATGTTATGTGACAAAAAATAATTAATAACAAAAAATGTGGTTTAGATCTATAAGGCAGTAGTCCAAAACAATCAAATCATTATCAAAAATCCAATAACTCTAGAAGAAAGTAAAATTGAGGGAATAGTCAACACCAAAGAAACACGAGGGAGCAGGAAGAAAACTACACATATGAACAAGTAAGAACTAGCAGATAACCTCAAAGACTAAATGCACAGGTGAGAGGGATGATAACAAGGCACAGAAGAAAATAACCAAGAAGTGAAGTAAAACAAGACACAAGAGGAGAAAAATGACAATAAAACAGGAAATAACAAAAGAAAACCCCAAACCATGACAGTATCATCAGAATGTTTGTTTCATATAACAATTTAGGGGCTGCTCGCAGGCCTTTTTATTATACTTTATTTAGTTATTTTTCATTTATTGATTTGCTGTTAAGTTTGGATAATGGCATGAGAGGTTCCTCCAGTCTTAGTTACTCTTACTCTGACCTTTCACCTTTGATACTGTTGATCCCTTCTTCACTGCAGAACCCAAAGTCTTTGAGGTGATAAGTCAGTGGATGTTTCATTTAGATTGTTCCATGGGTGAGACAAAAGTGTTGGATCAGTTGTGTAACTTTTATTTTCTTGTTTGAAAGCCCAAATGATCAAATGAGGAACGAGGAAAACATTAGCAGAAACAGTCCTTCCTACTCCATCGGTTACATTACATTGTGCAAGGACACAGGTGTGTCTTATTATACATACATTACTTTGTCCTTACACAATTTCACACAGACAAAAGACAGCCATCACTTTAATGCGAAGGTGGGATAGCTGATACATGTACAACTGGAGATCCTTTTTCTAGTCGGGTTCAGTTACACTCATCTGCCCGCACAATAATACCCCCATAAAATTAACATTATGATGGAGCTATCACATAATGACTGAACATCCAAGTGACTGGATATTCTCTCTTCCCAGAGATGAACGTCCATTTGATTAGAGGTATTTGAAGGGGGGAGCAGGGGGATAATAGGACGACCAAAGGAATCAGTGCACAAAATGAAACGTCTCACGCTTCTCTGACACACACTGGAAGTAAATGGTGTAAAGCCAAGGGCATATCAATTTTCAGCTATATCATAGCCCTGCTTCTCTATTTTCCTTGCTCCATAGCTGTGAAATATCTTGCAGTTCCATATGCACTGGACACTGGAAACACGCCAGAAAGAGAGAGTGAGAGAGAGAGAGAGACAGAGAGAGAGAGAAAGAAACACAAGTGGCCTTGTCAAAATTCATGGATCTCAAAAGTAGCAGGGTGGCCGCTTGTGGTTAGAGAAACCATCCCGTAAATTACATGTTCCACATTAAAAGTCCAAATTTGCACTTTCACCCTCTAGAAAAAGGGTTTTTGCTGTTATTAGAGCATTGCACTGCAAGTCCTGGTCACAACAGAAAGAGGCAGAGTAAAAT
>NW_023339751.1:1671477-1674956 GCF_004916995.1 Morone saxatilis | reverse complement strand
TTAGCAGATGGGACATGGGCCAAATTTTTAAAAAAGTATACGTCAAATAAAAGATAAAAGTGTTCATTTTAAGTGTTCCTTTTTTTTAAGAGTTTGGTTTTAAACAGTTATATAATGCTATAAAAAGGGGGTTTTATGTTATGATTGACGCTGAGCCCTGCTTGAGATTTATTTGGTCGGGTGTATAGGTGGGACCTCGATACGCTGACGCCAACCCCCGATCTCTACTGTGCAGGCTCCAAATGGCGTCACCAGTACAAGATGGCAACGGCCGTATCCGGAATATTTTGGTTTCATTTTTGTGCAGTGGGAGATCTATCTTTATCTCAATGGTTAGTCACAGTAGCTCTCCCAGCTAGCTTAGAGTAGTGGTAGTAGTAGTAATACAGTCGACGATTGAATGAAAATGTTGAGTACAACATAGCTAATAAAGGCAACGGTAGCTGTGTTTGGGAGATCAGCATCGTCAAGATAGTTTGCTATTGGCAAATGACGCCATGTGTAAAATTCACTTGGATTTACTTTCCTCCCACAAGCAAAAACACCAAATGTGGCTTTTCAATTAAATGACTCTTACGTTTTAATTGCTAGTGGGATCTGGAGGGTTGTGCTAGAGGAAGATCATAGGGTCAAAAGGTTTGTTTATTTGCATGAATATGCTCAGCCAATGTCATGCAATCTTCCTGTTAGTTTACACATGCTGTGTGCAGTGGTCACATTTTGTTCTCAGGGGCTAAAGGCAGGACCACTGAATACAGTTAGGTCCTCTATAATTGAGCAATTCAATAAATAGATCAGATATAAAAAAAAACAAGTCATTATAAAAATGATAAACCCTTTGTTTTGTCTTGCTCTAGTTTCTGGTCCAAAATATCTGACAATTGTAAAAGAATTCATAAAAATCCTGAATACAGCCCTGGCTAGAGGAAAGTTGATAGATTGTCCAGCATCCACCCACTGTGCATTTTTTGTACCAGTTCAGGACGCAGTGGTGTCAAAATTCATTACCCCTATACCTGCTCCCCCTCCCATATAAACAAAGCAGTTGTTAACTGACTTAACAGTAGGCAACAAATCTATCCATGCACACTGTTTTTTCAACTGATGTTCCCCTAATGTGACAGTTCATGGTGGTATTGTTTTTAGGTCATATCATCCAGCCTTATAACAATACATCTGAACACAACAAAGCGTAACTATGATGACTATTGTAAAATTACTAAATTAACAAACTATGGCTACATGTGTGTTTTTGTTTGAGACATTACCACCACCTTCTGCTTTTAACAATTGGAGAGCCAGTAGGATTTGTGCATTTTACTCCTCCCCAACAGCCATCACTGCACGCACACACTCACACAGTCCCACACTTCTATGTCCATACTATTATCCATTTTTCACGTCCAATTGCTCTGTTATGGTAATCGTCGAAGGCTTGCCATGGGGTGATTACTCACAGCTGACTTCAGAAGCTTCTCCCTCTTCTCTCCCGTCGTTCTCCTGCTGGCTCTTAATGCACTATTAACCCATTCCTGCTTATTAATTCCTTCCCAGTCATTGCGTGCCGTCCACTCCATGATATCTGTCATCATTCCATGCCTATTAGCTCCTCGACCAACAGTTATTCCTAGCGTGCCGCCACACTTCTTCGTCCTCCCCTCCTCCCTCCTAACAGTCTGTTTAAGGAAGTGTAATTGCCGTGGGGTGGGGGGGCGTTAGTAAGTAGGAATTTAAGATACTGCCGAGCTGCAATTGTATCCCCGTCGCTCTTGTGTGATTATTGTGTCCGTGATCCTTTATGGTGCTTTTTTATTTTGCTTGGCTACAATTACGGTTGTTACAATTAGGTCACAGCTGTGATGATTTCTGCAAGGTTGTTGTTGTCGTTCAGTCATTTTCTGGACTCAGCTACTGTGGTGTTTTTATCTTGCTGTGGTGTCCTTGCAGTCTGTGTTGTGGTAGGCTTTCAACTGCCTTACCCAAATGTGAGCAAAATGGCAAGATTAAATCAAAAGCATGGTTTTCCGAAGGAGTTCGCATAACTTGATCCACCGAGTGAAACCCAGAATGTTTGACATTTTCATAACTTAGTTTTTTGGGTCTGAATGTTTTGATAAACACGCCGTTGGTAACCAACGCTTCTAAAAGTCCAGTGCTTTCCTTGGTGGACTACTGCTGTCATAAGTCTGTCTGTTTGGGCCTTTTCTGGACAGGGATTCTATCGGAGTACTTTATGTTCCCCCGCTATAAATCCTAATGGAGCGCTCTTGGATAAAGAACAGGAATATTCCTCACAGTGGATCTTGGCAGCCGTCTCTGGAACCGCTGCTTGTGTCAGGGCTTGTGGTTTTGGACCGTCCCGAGACATATGGAGGAATGCTGGAATCACACAAAGCCCTTTAGCTTGCCGGGCTCAACCGCACATCGTCTCAGGTTTCCTTAAGACCACATTAAAGTTCAGCGGTAGCGCTAAGTGTGGTCTTTTTGATGGAACTTTTACTGATTTTTATACAGGCTGGTTGCACATGACTCCGCAGCCGTCAATCAATCAAAAGCAGTGTTTGTTCTGCATTTTTTAACCCAAAGGTTGGTCCCAAAGCAAACTTGACCACGAGTGGCCCAAAAGTGCCAAAGCAATGAAAAACTAAATTATAAAGACAGCTGTTACTGCAAATGATCTAAGACAATAACTATAGACTGGGTAGCAACCAAGACCTAATGGTTGTGTTGATATTATAGGATCGTGCAGTCTACACAATCCAATTGTGGCTAAAACCAAGAAAACACTATAAGACTAAGATACATCTCAGATAAGTCCAATGCAGCTTTCATAGGGAAATGCTTATGACTTGGTGAAACAAAAAGTTATGGTGTGCATGGTGAAATCTGGTCTGGAAAGTCTGGCAGGCACAAGGAAACAGTGGCAGAAGTTTTTTGGGGGGATGTTAACACAGCTGAATTACCCCTTCCCCTGATAGGGGGCCCAGGGACATAAGTATGCTGTTAGGGCCCTTTTGACCTCCCACCCCCCCACCTACTACTTTCTGTGCTTCGTGTATGTGCCCTTTTGCCGCCAAGAACCACTCAGTGTAGTACACAACGCAGTTTCAGTAAAGACCCAGAGTTCAGGACTAATGGACTAGACTGTACTCTCGACTAATACTAACTGGTTTACTATATGCCAAGAGGTATGTGGTAATTTGATTAAACACAACTTTATTTCAGAGTATGTACTACATGAGCCCAATATAATCAAAAATAATCAAGTTATTGAAGCTAGTTGAAAAAATAGTCGCACAACAAAGTCCATTTACAATAGTAATTGCTCTGGAGCTTTCAGTTGGATCACATGGGTTTCAACAGCATTTTCTAAGCACTATTTGGACTTCTTGATGAGGTTCAAAGTTCATTTTGGACTTTGGAAACAGCAGTGGAGTAAATAATACGACCACCAGGTGCATTTACTAGCTGTTCTGGAG
>NW_023339751.1:1659696-1671377 GCF_004916995.1 Morone saxatilis | reverse complement strand
AAAAAGTGGACACAGGACCCCTCTACTTAATGTGGCCAGAAAATTAGGGAATGCATGTAGGAGCCGGCTAAAGTCCAAGTGCACTTTAGTGGTGCAAATGTAAATTTACCAAACCCACTTGACATGGAACATATACGATGTTTGGGTCCTCTTCAGTTCTAGGGGACATGTGCCCCAGGGAAGTTATCGACTTTGTCTGGTTTGTAATCTAGCCATTGGAGCTAAAGCTGTCACCAGCCATAGTTCAGTAAGGAAGCTGATAGAATACTATTTTTATTGTATTGTATTGTATTTTATTTGATGTATAACACTCATTTATTATATGTCATATTCATTTTAAATAAATGAATATTTCAGATGACTACATTTTGACAAAACCGGGGTCAGGCAGCCATATAACTATGATTTGTCAAATGGGGGTCAGTGCTCTCCTTGTACCATTCTTCTCCTTGCACTTTACTCTACGCATGAAAAATGACAGAAGTATGTGTGAGAGGAATAAAAAATAAGAGAGCTTGAGAAGTTCAAGTCCTGCCATTGTCTGCATTAGAAAGTTACAGAAATTGTCACATGCAGCAACACCCTGATTCTCACATCAGGAGGTCAAGAACCTACAAAGTTCACTATACCAGGTGATCTTATCCATCAGCTCATCCTCTCTGCTTGAAGCACAGAGGCAGATCTAGTAAAAAAAATGCTAGACCACCCCAGCTGCCACTCCCGTTTCGTGTCAAATTTAATACACAAAAAAAGAACGTGTTAAAACCGTTAATTAACACGTCTTTTTTAATGATCTCTAATGGACACATTTTAGACTCAGTGATATTCCTAAATTCAAAGAAAAGACATATATTGGGAAAAATTTCGGAATATCTGGAAATAAAACAATTTATTAATCTTTTAAAGCTATTTTTATTCAACGCTTCACTAATTTAAATACATTCATGTTTTTTTTTTTCAAATATCCTCTTTGGGGGTTTTTTCCAAGCAAATATTGATATATGTGATTGTTTGAGATTAAATAAGCAATTAAGTCTCCATGCTACCATGTTGCCACCCCATGAATATTTCTTTAGATCCGTCCCTGTTGAAGCCATGCTAAATCTTCCCAGAATGAAAACTCACAGACTTTCAGGCCTTTGTGATAATTGACTGCAATCCCTGAACTAACCCAACACTTTTCTACTGACTGAAGAGAGTTTTTAAAGAGTAAAGTAGATCTGTACTGTAATTGCTGACAGTATTTAAGCCCCATTACAATGAGACCCAGCCTGCTCTGACACAGCTGAACACCATCCATTGTCTCATCCACCCCAGTTCCCTTTTTAACGTTCCATCTTTTTCAATACTAACCCTGACGATTTGGCATTCACACCAATTTGCCATTCACAACTCTGCTAATAACTCCTGCCTTTTATTGCATTAGCAATTCACCGCTCCGCCGTGGAAGTCATAGCCTAGCTGTTCTCTCGCTAACGTGCTAGCCCCCTTTGATTTCCAGTTGCATATATCAACCTGCAATTACAGGACCTGGTCTGGAAACTGTCAAGCATGACTGCAGAGGTATTGGAGTTATTGCAATTACACTCAGGTAATTGAGCTGCCATGCGTGAAGATGTTAAACGCTGTGTCTGTAGTGGGAGTCTGTGTCGCCACTGTGTCATTCCATTTCACTCTTTTTCTCAGCGTAGCAAACTGTGTGAAATGCTACGTTTTTCTCCAATAAACCAGAGGTACTAAACTGCAAAACTGTGTGTGAGATGATTTTTTTTTTCTGCTATGCAATGAGTCACCGTTAGACACGCTGTAACAGTGAAATGCATTGTGAAAAGCTACTTTGTTCTTTAATTAGCTATGACAATGGACAGTCAAATCAGCTCACAATCTACTGAGAGATTTATTGTTTTTTTTTAATAAACTGAATTGAGGATGTATGGGATGCCACGAATGACTAAAGAAATTCTGATGTATAGTTCTCAGCTAAAACATTAAAATTACATAAAGGTAGACATTTAGAATATGTAGAGATGTGAATTCAACATAGAAAGAGTTTTATAAGTGCCCACTGTCAGGGAGTGGATTGCTTCGCATACATTTTAATTTAAGTATATCGTAATTGAAGTAAATGTCAGAGACTCATTCATCCTTGCCTACTGCATTGCAATTTCTCACATATTCCTGCCTCTCATTGTCTCTTGTGAGCTCAGACATCTACGTCTGTTTTGCACACAGATACATTTGTATGTATAAACATTTTATGTGAATTTCTGTAGGAAATATTTAGGGTGATGTTTTTTTTAAATGTAGAATGACGGTGCACCAAAAAAAACAACAAAAAAAAACAATAACAAAATGCATATATCAGAGTTAATATGACACAATACAGTAATTCAACAAATCGGTGAAACCTGTAGAGGTTTTGGAAGCAGCTATAGATATTTTCCTTAAGTTAGAGTATACAGAAACCAGCATCATAACCAACAAACACATAGCACAGATACAACCTGATAATGCACAATAACCTTCCTAACTTTAGTTTAGACCATGTCCTTTCAGACCAACAACTGTCTGTAGTTCAGCACCTGTTGAAGTGTCTTGTTTTTGTTATGTACCCCTCGTCTTTTATTAGAAACATTTCTGACCTCATAGAGGTCAACGGCGGATGCACACGTAAATTGGATCACGAAGAGAGTTAAAAACTGATTTTTAATGAGATACACCAGTTCTATATTGGTTCACACTTAAAGCTGCAGTAGGTAATTTTTTATATACAAATAAATTTGCTGAACGTTTTCCTGACAGTAGCGCATGTGACAGATAATCTGTGAAAAAATCTGGTTCCCTCGGGGTCCACTGGGCCTGAACGGAAACAACCAATCAGAGCTGAGAAAGATGCTTTGGGTTGGTGGTGTGAGTCCAAAGTGTCTGTATTTGACAACTTGGGAATGAGACTCAACAAGCAACTATCTTTCTCGGCTCTGATTGTTTTTTTTTTCGAGCCCGGTGAATTCTCGCAAATGCCATTAGGAGCCCTAGAACGAGCCGAGGGAACCAGATTTTTTCACAGATTATCTGTATCATGTACTACTGTCAGGATATAGTGAAAGCAAATATGACAAAAAATATATATTTTTAAATTACTTACTAGAGCTTTAACCCAGAAGCATGTCTGTATATTGGATTGTTTTTTTCTTCTGTACCAAAAGTAATGAAGGTGATTGTTTAATCCATAGTTAAATTGCAAAGTGGAAGAGCTAGCAGCTAAAACAGCTTGACTTTTCATGGTGCAGATTAACCAAAATGTTAAGAAATATGGGTTAAAGTGAAAGAAAAACAAACAGGCCTTAGGTATACAGTAACCATAGCAACAGATGTTTACATCGGCCAAAGCATAATGGCAACTCCAGTGTGGAAATCTCCAAATGTATTCACCCCAGAAGAGAAAGGAAAACAATACAAGTGAAAGAATCTGTGAAAATCCTTTTTCAAAATCAATATATTTTGACAGAACGGAGATCAACACTGTTCTTCTATTTCTGAAAACCTGAGGACATACAGGCAAAAAAGTCCAAATAACGTCAGTCTGAACCTTTTGTATCCCTTAAAACTGCCCTAGTACATGTGTAGTACCACTCAGATGCTAAATGATGGCTCTGTGTATCCTAATATATTTTGAAAATAGCAATAGAAAACATATTGTGACTGTGCCATGCCTGAAGATAAAGGGAGTGGAAAACAACAACAGGTTCAAAGGCTTATACAGTAGGCGGATAGGGTTAATGCGTGGCAACCTGTTAAAAGCATTAACCCAAATTTAGCAGGATTCCACATTTATTTTGGGCGTCCTTACATGAACCTCCAACTTGTACAGTTCCACATCCTCTCACTTGAGCCACAGTGTGAGGGAAAAAGTTGCTTAGCTCAGTACTTTCCCAGCGAGGCTATCACTGCTGTGGAGTCCTCCTATCAGCTGGCTTCTGTCGACTTCTATCTCTGCACTTCTCTTCCTTTTCTCACACTCTCCCTTTCTCACTCTCCCTTTCACTCCCTGCATGAACCCGGCTTTACCTCGTCTACGCGTCTGTTTCGCTACCTCTCTCTCCCCTTCTCTGTGCTCCTGTGTGTGCCTCTGTCGTTCAGTCTTGCCTATATACACTGACCCTGTCCTCATTACCGTCACAACACTGCAGCAGCTGGTTGCCTGAGTCACAGCCGCCATTGTCGATTCCTCACTCGTCCCACTCGCACCCACTTAACGAACTGAGGTGGAGGAAGATAGAGATAGATAGAGAGGAAACAGGTGGAGAGAAGAGGGCAGGAGAGAATAAGAGCGGGAAGGTGAGAGAGTGGCGAGGAGGCAAAAGAAGAAAGTGAAATTCACCGAAAAATGAGGGTTCTTCACAGGTGCTTTATTTGTGGTTTTATATCAAAACATTTTGTCTTTGACATCTTCTTATGAATACATTTTTTTTTGGTATACTGACATGACACTAGTAATTTAACCTACAGTCAGGTTTTCTACTTGCTGTCATCTCTGGTGAGTCTTTTGGGAAAAATACTTGCAAATCCTCAGTTTCTTTATAATAACTGGAAGAAGAACCGAGTCCGGAGTTGCAATAGCCATCTAAGAGCTCCACCTACTGAAACACCATCAACTTCATCAACAGAATATCTGAGGAAACAGATGTTACCATAGCGCCTACACTCTCTGATTGACAGGTGAGCTTGAATAGTGAATGCTTCACTAACCTCGATTAGGAAAATCTTCCAAATGTTATAGTGAGCTGACAATCCAGAAGAGGTTCCAATCATTTGAATTCTGCTGGTTTGGCACATTCCAGCATTGTCATATGGTTCTTTACAGCACCTGAAATATCGACTGGGTGTACTGTGTGTGTCACTATTACACTTTGCTGCAGCTTTGCCACATGTTAAAATAATTAGATAGAATTCGGCCTATTGCTTTTTTTTGTAATCTGACTTGACCAGATGGTTTGTTACACAGAACGATCTGGGAAGTCCTCATTTGGGAGAGGGCAGCCACTTTTAGAAAGTACTTGGCAGGTGATTGGACGAACCATCTGTCCATCACTGTCTATCACAAGCAAACAGCCAATCAAATCAACAAACCATATGACAGTCAGGCAGAAACATCTTTTCCACTGAGAAAAGCCTTTGGTACCATTGTTTGCTCTAACAGTTGCTTCTCACTGCGTCACACCTAGCGCCCACTTCCTCAAAGGACGTTTATTGTTCCAGCACTACTGCACCACCCACAAACGCACAGATTGAAGCCTAGCAACAGGGTTTCTCATGATATTGTGATCTTGTGAGTCCAGCCGCCTCAGAAGGTCACAATGTTTATATTTCAGGGCCCACTTTCAAACCCAGACTACGGTTCACAAAACATTTATCCACCATGTTTTGACTCATGATGATCAGTCTATGGTGGAGAGTACTCCTAACCTGTTAAAACAGCTGTATAGTGTTTTCTGTCACCACATGGGAAAGTAACCCAGATTACGGCATAATATCAACAAGATCTCAATTTGGGTTTGGATACTACAGTTTTACAGTTTTTACTACAGTTGTACAATAGAAAGTCTGCGTTGTAATCTGAAAGGGTGGTGTTGGAAAGGCCTGGGTCGCTCAAAAGGTGCTTCATGGGAAGTGTAGGAGACAGTGTTTTTGGATATGGGAGACTCAAAGTCAGGATATTCCATTCCTATTCCAAATCTGTCTCTTGTGGTAGCTACGACGTCTCAGCAGAGATGTGACTGGTCCTCTTATGGTTGGATCCAGGGTCAGTTATCTGTAAAAAATAATAATCATATGATGTACTGTATAATCAGGCTGCTTCCAAATCAGCTCCAGTCTATTTCACTACTGTGGAAGAAGACCTTGATAGGTCAAAAATGACTGTACATTTAGAGGTTTTGATCATACTTGATACAAATAATTACTATACACCTAGCAACACCTCACATGTGTCGGTTTGAGGCGAGCAGAGGAACAATGTAGATAGAGAAAGATAGTGAGAGAGCAGAGGAGATACACTAAGTAAGGCTGCAGCGAAGGAGGGCGAGATAGTGACTACGTGTGTGTGTGTGTGTGTGTGTGTGTGTGTGTCAGTGAGAGGACAGTGGGGGGAGCGGGAGTGCGGGTCGAGCTTAGCCAATCCCGTGCGTGGCACTCTCATCTGAATTAAGCTGTGCAAAACAGGCCCCAGGGCTTGGTTGCTAAGCAGTGAGATGGGCTTGCCGATTTCCACGGAGACCTCAGTGGCGAGAGCCTCTCTGATGGCCTGAACCAGACACCCCATAATAATGAGCAGCGCCACAGCAACAATAGAGACCCCAAATAACGGGTTGCACACTGCTCGTTTGCTGTAACGAGGGGAATTATGCATGTTAAGCAGGATAATTCCATTGTACTGCTGCACCCCATGTTGCGATACTGACAGTGACCTCCCAAATATGCCATATGGACCATTTTATCTCAGTCTTTAGGCTCTTTATTTTTTAGCCAAAGAAATATCCAGTGAAATGTTGCTTTATGCCAGTGCTGGGTAATCTACTCAGCAAGGGATACCAAGTTCAATTCCTCTTCCTCTTTGTTTGCCTGTCTAGCTGAGGGGGGCGCATTTCTAGCTATTTTGTAATTTGTAGCCATAGAGACATGTTGGTAAACTTGGTAACCGTGGCAGCAGGGATTCTATTTGTTTCCCTGAGAGCTCTCGAGGTCCGCTCGTAAGGGGATTTTCCTGAGGTCTTGTTTTTTTCTTCTTCTTCGTCTTTCGAGGGGGGCACGGCTGGCGGAGGAATTGCGGGTGACCTTTTGGATTTTAGAGAGTGGAGAAAGCTAAACAAGCCAAAGTCTGTTAGTCTGTCAACAAACACTTAAAGGTCTCAGGAGAAGTTGGGAGCCTCCGGGGGCCAGGGAATGCTATTCATCTGGAGTGTAGGCAAGCACGGCCAAGGATGCTTCAACAGGGCACGTAAACAAGGACAAATGCCTAGCCATTCTCGTAATAATCCGCCACCAATATGCAGACGCTGGCTGGGGCACTGTACGGGACTGCATGTTAAAGGTTAAGTGAAACATATGAATAATTATGTGCTGTCTCACTGATTCCCTTGTTTGGAGGTCCAGAAACATTTGCAAATGTTAGCGGTGGCATTGTAGATGTAGATGCATTTGTAGATGCAACAGAGAAGTCATACGCTACCTTTGTGTGTGTGTGTGTGTGTGTGTGTGTGTGCATGCATGCGTGAGAGATGGGATGACTGACAGGGTTGCTGTGACATTTTTGGTGTGATTATAATAGCTTTTTTTCCCCCATCTGATTAATATAGATTTGGACATTGCTGCCTGGAGGCGAACTAAAATGTCATAACTGAATCATAACTGGTATTTTTGCATTACTACAATTCAGTTTTTGTTTCCTTTTTTCCATTGGAAGACACATCATTTGTATTGGTTCATGTTGTAATGAACATTCCATGTTTTCACATTCAGTGTCTCCTATCTCTGATCTCTAACTTTATACATACCCACTTCCTTTTTAGGGTTCATTCATGTATTCAGTGGCTCACTGATGATGCATTAGGAGACACTTTTCCTGGCCTCTCATGATGCCTCTTATGTTGCAAGCAGCTGCTTTTATACCTTTAAACATGATCATTAACATAATACTGCCTCGAAAAAACCCATCAAGAGCCAAGTTCGTGCTTTCAAAGTAAAAGTTTGTTGACCTTCACCCGCACCTCTCGCCCCTCCTTCAAACAGGAGCATGATCTGGCATCCGGCAAGCACAGTGCCCTAACTTTGTTACCATTTACAGCCTACCTCTACAGACATGTCAATTAACCAAATTATTTAAGAAAAAAAACAGCAGAAATAGAAGAAAAGCACATTTTAAATGACAGTGTTAGCGGTGGCCCGATGTGGCCAGGCAATTAGCTGCTGCCAGGGAAGGCGACTGTGGCGATTTTTCTTGCTTAACTCATTAGAGGGGTCTCCGGCAGTGTGCTCACTCATGTCAGGCCCCGCATAATTACTTTAAAACAAGGGGGAAAAAAATCAAAGTAGCCACTGTCTGGCATTGTTCGCTGCCCCCTCATCTTGGAATTTAATTAGGCGTTCATTTTAATAAAAGCCCATTTGGGATGAAACGCAGCGTTAATAGTATTCTGGTCCCCTAAAGGCTGTCATGTCTTCATTGGTGGCTTAGATGGACACTGACAGGTGACATCATGGCTTTTTATAAGCAGATATCAAAGTGCTTTGATAAGGTGGTGGAACAATAATGTACAAATCCAAATGGAGCTAATATTCAGTGGGCATAAAATATTAAAACCAGGTTTAATCATTGTGTGACTGAAGTGGATTTAATAGGTGAACTAAGTGTGATTGTAGCTTTTACGTAAGTGTATTTTTGGCCCTGGTGGTTTATGCACATCAGCTTGAAAAAACCCCCACAGAGACTGGATTTTATTGTACAACATCATTTAAAAACTTGATTTGACCATTTCTCACTGCTTGGACAGGGGAGTAATAATGTTTTCTAGTCTGACTGAAGTGTAATTTCTCAACAATTTGATGCAGGACAGAGCACAGTGACCTCAGGATTGGGTCTTCAGTGGGTTATTAGTCCCAGACGCGGTGTGTTTGTGTGCTTCAGGAGGTCCTGCATCCTGACACGCCTTCCTCTTAATGCCATTGCTGTGTCCTCACCCGGGTCCTCGCATCAACAAAAACCTCAGGCCACACGGGGTCTCTCCAGCCAATCAGCCCTTTTTATTCACCACCCTGGAATCTCTTATCTAATTGGTCACTGGTGAGCTGCCCTCTTCCCTGGAATGCTGATGACCGTGGGATGGTCTGGTTCCTGTGAACCTTTGCTGATCTGGGAGGAATTCCAAACAACTTCCATCTTTACTTCCCAACCTAACACGCAAATAATAAATACACATTAGAGATGTGAAACAGGAGAGGCTGACCTCCATTATGACCCATAACCTTCTTATTTTTCCTGACTGCTGCAGCCAGGTAAACAGGGGATGGGAGTGTAATTGCTGTGGTGGAAAGCAGGTTAGGGGGTTGAGAGATGGGTTTGTCAAATCCCCTTTTCATGGATTTTTGCTGGAGAAAATTCGTAGAAAATGTACCAATCCAGAAATATTGCAACACCAAATCCAATTGTCTCTCAAACACCGATTCACCAAGGAATTCCACATGTGTACAGCACAGAATCTCTTTAAGATGGAGCCAAAAAGCACCCAATAAGTATTGAGCTGGTGATTTTAAGGTCAAAAGACAATAATGTTAAAACTGGATTCAATTAGGTTGAAAAGTTAAAGCTACATGTCAATATTTTTATATTAACTATCTGAAAGCCAGTAAATGTTTTCACCAAATTCTGCTGTTCCCTTAGCTCAATTGTGCTTTTTAGCATCTTTCAGCTCTTTGTTTTGGTCTCACAGTCAACTTTACTGTTTTGGTTCACTCTCATTGGTGTCATCAACCAGGTTTCCAGCAGCAGACAAAGTCAGCCATAAATTAGCATCTGTTTGCTTGTGTTTTATCACTGCACACCAGCACACAACCACCTTCACTATCTCTTAGGTGCTATTATCAACTATCTTTTAAGTGTAAGTATGGACTGGAAAGGGATCATGGGTTTGATTGTGTGTAGGTGTGTGTGTGTGTGTGTGTGTGTATCTGTCCGCAGCTAATCTCACATACTACTGGACCCATCAGCCTCATATTTTTTATGCACATTAATGGCTGTATACTCAAGGATCTCTCATGGTTACCATGATTCACAATGTTTTAAAACCTATTTTATTGACTACTGCTGACTCATTACTGAATCAGCCAACAGGGGTCTTGTTCCCACTAGGGATAACATACGGTCATGTTAGTGTTTTTAAAGGCATTTTCACTTTCCTTTTACCTTGAAGCTCCATGAAGCCTGTACGATAACGCATATTGTCTCTCCTTCATTCCACTACTCTCATGCAGACACACTGGACACACAGCCTGCCCTGCACCTCTCCAACCACCACTGGACAAAAAGGATCCAATGGTATTCAAGTTTATGGAAATGTATCCAGATCTTTACCTCATATCACATCATATCATATCAAAATAAAATGTATCAAAGATCCAGTCTGTAATATTCTGCATGTCTGTATCTTTGACAAATAAAAACGTGTCACCACCTTGGATAGTGTCGTAGTTTTGTGCATTTATTCCAGAGCACATGCACCCAGATACACTTGGCAGAGAGCTGCACTCCTGCACTCCTCTAGTTCACTACTAAGTCTCTCCCTTCACCGTGCATGTGTTTGTGAGCATAAAGGCACACACACACACATAGTGAGTACAAAGAGGAAGGCGTACAATGAGAGCACCTTCGATCAATTCTGCAATATAAAAGAAGAGTAAAGCACATATACACGGCATTGCCGATGCACAGGGTGTGAATGTAAACATGCACTACCAGAGTTTATACAGCCTGCTGCTTGGACTGAAAACCAGTATTAAAAACAAAAAAACATAATTCTACCGTCAGAGTTGAGTATTTGCAAAAAAATACATTTGATTTGTTACCATGATGTGTCATTTCTGGTACATTGTTGATGCGTAATGGACTTGAGAGACTGATTGAAAATGCAGACAGGCAGAATAAGTCTTCAAATTAAGGTGATCCAAAGTAAAGAGAAAACAGAGGAGCAGGGAGACTTTATGGCTGGAAGCAGACCGACTGATATAATGATTTATTGATGTATTGAGCTGCTATTGGCCTTTTAATAAAAACAGGAAATCAGCCAGTCACTGTTTAAATGCCTTTAAAGATCCCATGAAACAGGCGGTTGAACTTTAAGAAAACTGTTGCCTTCATGGAAAACAGTGCATCTTCAATGGTTACCTCATACTGCAAATAAAAGTCCAACCAATAATATTAAACAACCCTTCATTCTTAGTCTGTTCTATCATCTCAAACTCTATTTCACCTCATCAAACATCCAGTTGTTTTAGACTTAGACTGACCATCTGACAGGATAACTGAATAAATGGGTTAGTCTTCAACAAAATATGAATTGGCTCATGTGCTGGCTGTTGTCTTTCACAGCACGGTGTCCTGTGAATCCCTCGTGCATGAGTACACAATTTGAATCCCATGCAGGACAGGTGGACTCCGCCAGTGACAATAGCAACTTGTATATAAATAGGCAATTACACAATGCAAATACAATAAATTGAATGGCTATTGCTGAAAAATGCCACAAATGTATACCAATATCCCTGGGAATCATGATTCTGCACCTCACGATTTACATCCAGTGCCAAATGCAAGAAGTAGCACACCCTACGTGTAGCAATACGTAACTTTATTAGCTATAACCTAACCATAACCAAGTGTTTTACTTGTATAATGCTAACCCATAACCATATGTTATTTGCTATTACCGCAGTCTCTCCCCATAAAGGTCCAGTGTGTGGGCTTTAGTACCATCTAGCGGTGTAGTTGAAGATTGCAAATCCACAGCTTCACCCTCCCCTTTGAAGCGGCACTACACAGGATGCGAAACACGCAAACACCCCTATCTAGAGCCAGTGTTTGATCTGTCCCTTCTGGGCTACTGTAGAAACATGGCAGACTGCATGGAAGG
>NW_023339751.1:1657586-1659596 GCF_004916995.1 Morone saxatilis | reverse complement strand
CCCTTCTCCCTCCCTCCCCCCCTTCTCCCCATTATTTGTATTCAAGGTTTTTTGAAATGACATTGCAATCTGATGATGCACCAGCCCATTATATTGTCTAGCAGGACAAATACCCCGGCGTTTTTCTGTGTAGAACTAACACAATTTTTCCATGTCAGGGTGTGTGTGTGTGTATGTGTGTGTGAGGGGATGCATGGCGGTAATATTCCGGCGGTCCGGGGTGGAGGCGAGGCCCCGGGAATGCTGTCATTAATCCTGGAGGAGGGCCGTCGAGCACTCGGATTATTAGAGAAATAAATTTGCATGCTGCATATGAGCCAGGTGAAAAGCACTGAAGGCGCAAATTATATTTCCCTGACAGGCTGAGCGGGAGAATGGAGGCTGCCACTGAATCCTTCCAACACACACACACACACACACACACAAACACACACTCATATGCAATGACATTCCTGCTGCTATACACATTCACTCAGGAAAGCTTTACATATGCACAGATACAGGACACACTCAAGGATTATACATGTGGATGTATTATGGAAAGGAATATGCAGAGATGTATTGTGTAACTATCTCTGTTTCCTATTCAGAGAGGAATGCACACACACATCCATAAACACACATAGTACTTACTTTGTGTGTAAGTATAGACAAACCCCTTAGGAAAGAATGCCAAGTGTTGACATACTGTACATTTTCATTTCTTCCATGTGTATAAACCTCCGTCTTTGTCTGTGTGTGTGTTTTCCGCGGGGTCCTCTGGCTCTGGGCTGTCCTCTCACCCTGCCTGTAATGGTCCATGCAGGCCCAGCCTAATGGGGTGGGCACTGGTGTCAACTTCATTACTTTACATCTCCCGCCAAGATGAAAAGTCTTTCCCCGCTCGCACTTTGACCATGCTTCGTTAGTGTTCTCACCCCCTTTTGCCTTTGTCTAACCTCACAAGGAAATGTAAAACATTTCCAGGAATGTGTTGATGAAATAGTTTTGTTTAAGAGAGAAGAGAGGGTGGAGGGCGAAGAGCTGTAATCGCTGCAAATGAGGATACTCGGTGCGTGAATGGACCTGGCTTGTACTGAAGTCACCATTATAGACTGCGTTTATTCACATGCCATTTTAAAATGAGTCACTGGCAGTCTTTCAACTTGGCAGAGTGTTTTTATAGTCTTGAAAACCTTACTCCAAAAGTTCATGTGCTGCTTTTATAGGGATTTGATCAAGGTGGAAATGTTTAAAATTTAATCAGGTTCATTTATTTTCTAAAAACATAGCCCAGTTTTGCAAACCAGTACCTGCCTGGCACCCGCAAAGTTCAGTGCGTGGGACTTGACCGTAAAGACTTGCAACACTACCTGTGGACACTTGCTTAATTTAAGAGCTTTATTTTGATTAAGAGCTTGACCAACAGCTAAATTAGTCTTAACTGGGCTGAACAGATATTTAATAGCACAAAGCATCTCCTGCCGTGGTGGAGTTTGAGACATTTGAGGGTCTTGCTGAGATATTTGAGAATCTCTTTGAGACATTTATTCAATCAGTTCAGCAACTTTTCAATCCCTACAGACCTTCTCCAGAGTTCTCTCACTCGTAATAATTTGAGACGTAATAAATGTCTTGAATGCACGAGCAGTGCGCAGAAATCTTCTTTCCTTTGAAGACATCGAGCTCCTTTCCAGGGTAGCGCAAGAAATACTGGATGTGCTTTACATTACGAGTGTAATTTTAGACTGTCACAGCCTCAGTATAGTTTAAACAAACTAGGACATACAAGACGTATGCAATAGTCTCTTCTGAAAGGTATGCTTGATGTCGGCAGTAGTTATGTGAGAAACGAAACAAGAGATTAAGAGGGAAGTTCACATCCTGCTTTACTTTAACACACATGGTCAATCGCGGCATAAGATGGTTGTGTTGGTAAGATCGCTACTTAAAATTAGAAACTGTTGTATACGGTGACCCCGAATCCAACATCTAAAAGGGGGTTTTCACCTCCTGTGCACTGCCGAGGTG
>NW_023339751.1:1635552-1657489 GCF_004916995.1 Morone saxatilis | reverse complement strand
AAAACAGAGTGAAAAAAACAATTTCCCCGTAGGGGATCAATAAAGTATATCTTCTTCTTCTTCTTCTTCTTTAACTCTGATATTTAGTGTTCTGAGACTGTACAGATAGAGACACATGGCTCTATGTGTCCACTGCAGCATCATTGTCAGTCATCTTTCATCTTTTGGCCTGTGCCTATAGGCAGAGAGTGAGCAGCAGGCGGTGTAATTCTGTTCTAAAGCCCCTAGTTAGGCATGCATATATTCCTATTATAGTCAGCGCTCCCGGAACAAGACAACAGAGAGCAAACAGAATGACCTTGAAATATTTATCCCCAACCTCGCTTCGGAGAATTAAGTTTGGTGTCAGGGGCAACTCGCAGCTATCCAGCTCCACTTTGTGTGGAAGCATGCATGCCCATACACACCCACACGCCAACACACACACGCGTCCTCCTTTAGCGGGTTATGTAGACTGAGACAAACGGCTCATGTACCATCTTGCAGTGTTGAATATTAAAGGCGGTCAGGGAGGCAAGGCTTTGATTGGAACAATAAAGGCTGATGAACAGGATCTTAGAGCATGGGAGAGGAGTGTGAGTGTGTGTGTGTCACAGTGCAAAGGATACAGCCAAAACCCTGAAGTGGAAGCCAGGAGTTGCCCTGCCCAGAATGCTGTCTGTCTGTCTGTCTGTGTGTGTGTGTGTGGAGGGCGATAGGGAGGGTGAAGAAGGCTAAAAGTGACCCAGTCCAAGCAAATGTGGGTCAAATTGGTAGTAAGAATGAGTTAAATGACTTGTAACTTACAGTAAGCGATAATAGTTTAAAGGATCATTTGAGTTTATTACAGCTTTTTACGTAGTTGTGGTCATCATTTGTCAGTTCAGACCGCACTGTACTCACTGCTGAGATCTGGGAACATGGTGACATCTGTACAACAAAGAACAAGAAATATAAGCACTCAGACAATCAGACGGGTCGATGTGAAGGTAAAACTGAAAGAGAGTGCACCCGAGATGTATGTGATCATCTCTCACTGAACATGAAAAAGCTACAGTAATTACACCAGGTCAAAGTTGAATCAGGAGGTCAGTTTGGGTAATTTACAGTAAGTCTTGTCTAGACTTTTAAAATTAATTTTGGCTAATGTGGAGTTTGGAAATGATGTAACGTTTGCCACATGGCGATAAGTGACAGGAAAATAGTTTATGCTAAAATACAGTGTAGCAATATCACAAGTACGACATACAGTCAGTAGTATCAGTTATAACAATATAAACAAGGGTACATTATATTCCTTATGAACTCAACTTTTTATTTGGAAGAGGAAGATTGTGTTATTTCCTTTAAAATTTTTGGACTTCTTTTGGGTGTTGTTGCCATGCTCTAAGATCTCAGCAATGAATGAGTATCAAGAAAACGTTAATTAGCATTTTGGCTATCTAGTAGATACAGAGCAATGTTAGCATTCATCATGTTTCTGGGCATTTGATTAATTTATATAATTGTGTCTCTGTCTCTTCATCAACCCCTGATATGTTTAGCTGCTAAATGCTACATTAGTTGCTAACTTTGTCTATCTGCTGTCTGGCACTAAGCAATTAGCATCGCTTTGGTTTCAGAGCTTTTTAACTCAAAACTGATGCCAAAGAACAAAAACAATGAGCTAAAAGTGGCTAAAGCACTATGACGAGCTTGTGGGAACTCAGGAGATTGGTGGTAATTCTCTGTGGGTTTATTACACAAGAAACACATTTCACAAATACACACAGTCATTTGATTAATAAAAAAAATGCAACAAATAATGCATATTTTTGATTGAATACCTTGTTAATTATTGTAGAACCTGTCTAAACTGGATGCTTTTCCACTGCCAATATAAGCATCTACTTCTACCAACTCAGTTTGAAGTTTCAATCAAACTTTATTGTTTCTTCCTCTTCAACCACAGATCAAAAGGAATCACAAACAAGTTTTTGATTTATTTGGAGATATTGTAGCTAATGATCCATTACAGAACATATCTGAAGGGATGTCTGTATGGTAGACATGATTGAGGCTTCGCCAAAAGCCTCTTTGTTGTACTTATGTAATTGTCATGTTCATAGGGAATTTTTATTGAAACAATAACAAAGCACATGTCCACAAATTAGCTTCACTTTCTCCCATTCAACTTCTCATTGTCTGCAATGCCTGTGAGGGCTTAGAATAATGGATGATTGGAGAGGAGAAAGGAAAAGCAATGGGCTGCGTGTGTGTTTGTGTGTGAAGGGGAAAGCATATTGGCAGTGTGGTAAAGAAAAGCCTGCTGGATTGTTGGAGCACAGTGGAAAGATGCCTGCCAGTTTCTACGCCACCGGGACTCTCTGACCTGCGCTTGTGTGTGTGTGTGTGTTTGATTGCAACTGAACTCAACAACAGAAGACCTCCGCCTGGTCCTGCATGCGTTCGTACTGTGTATACGTTCGCTCTCGTACTGTGTGTGAAACTGAATGTGTGTGTGTGTGTGTGCTATTGCCCTGCATTCAGTGTGTGTTTAAGTGTACATGTGAACCTGCGTATTGCAAGTGAGCATGTGCGTGTGTGTGGGAGGCAAGCAGATGAAGACGGTGCTTGCCTCATATTCGATGTGATCTGCAGCCTCACCTCTGTCATTATATTTAGCATACAATCCAGCTCCGTGTTTCATTATGCATTCCCATCTACTGCTCTGCGGTGTGAATCTTACATCTCAATTAGCCTCTCTGTTCTGGACATAAAATGCATTATTTGTGGCAAGAAATGGAAGAGCAAAGCAACTCAAACTGAAATGACACATCCCCTACTTAAACGCACACACGAGGCAACAGCACAGAGGTGTACGATGCATTTTTGTGCAGATTGTTACCTTACTGTCCAAAAAATCCACATACAGTAAATGTGGTTAGATGATAAATTATCTTTTACATTATAGGAATTTCTAAAAGAATATAAACAAAATCTAAACTTTCTGTGCCTTGCCTGTACTGGACTATAGCAATATTATTTATGTTCTACACTTTATTAGATCATGCAGGAGTGTAGTGTAGGTTGTCCCTCTCTGTCAGTTAGAAAAGACCTGCACTCTTTACTATAGATGCTCCATATAAAGCCCATTTTGGAAGAACAGATGCAGTTTAGGCAGAATCGTGCTTTACTAGATCTCAGAGTTGTCCTTTCCTGGAACAATTAAACACAGAGAAAATCATGTTTTGCTGTACTCGGTTGGAATAAACTGCAGAGTGATTTGAAATTAGAAAACTTAATTTCTTTGGCTGATATAAAAGTTATAATTGAATTACTGACCATACCTACCAGCAATGGTTTGAGTCCAGACCTTGGGCTCCTTATAATAAGACATGACCTGCCCTGAAAACATAGTTTGTGAAATATTAGGGAGTAAAATATTGCCATTTTTCTCATGCATTTCTTTTTTTCTGTATCTGTAAATAAAGTAAAAAATAACGTAAAATTAGGCTATTGTTGAAGTATAATTTATGCAGATACAAGAATGCATGCTATTCTTGCAAACACTTTTGACTGCAATCTCATGAACTTCACTCACTTTAACTCAAAGATCTTTCTTAGTCCCACTAAGTCTGTACACCAAATCACAATTATTAATTTCTCTGTTTTGTAGTCAGCAAACTTTAAATCACAGTCACTAAAAAAAGTGAGTTCCCTCAAAAGCTATGGTATAATTCATACTGACTAGGCCTTTGTCCCATCTTCTTGCATTTAAGTTTGCTTATTGCTGGTTTGATACCCATCTTGATCATTTATCTTTTGTTTCTGTATATTTTTTATGTTTTAATGTTTCTTCTTTTGCTTTATTGTCCTGCGTGCATATGGCACCCATGCAAGAGTGAATGGTTCTCTCATTGTACCCCATTGTATAACTAATAATAATTCTTCTTCTTTAACTGATTTTTAGACTCTTAACTATGAAGAGGGCAGAAAATCCAACACAGTGTTGGTCACTTGTTGAGTTCCGACAGGTAAGCTTCATTTCTAAAATGCATTGAAAGATGAATCTTTCAATCATACCCAATGGACATCTACAGACCAAAATGTCATTACTTAATCAAGTGAGTAGAAGTAAATGACAATGTGCAGGGTTTTCTGATCAGTTTTTGATCATAAACACCTGTCATCAAGAATTTCTTTTGTTATCATGGAATGGTCTAATTTGACTTAGTGGCTATTTCTTCAATAAAAAAAGTTCACAATGAGGTCTGGTTTATCTACAGTAACGGACAGTTCCCTGCAGTGAACACAAAGGAAATTCCATTCATGCAGAAATCTCAAAGACAGATATCTCAAAACCTAATCAAATGAAACCAAAACTATCTGCATGACTACATACCACTGGAGGAAAGGGAGACAATATGCTTCATGTACAGTCACTGTGGTTGTAGTCTTTTGTAGCAGCAGGGGCATTTCCAAAGGGGGGTGCCTGGGATATTCTTCCCTCTTTCACTCGTACTGTCTTTCTGAGGCAGCAGTGGGCTCAGTTTTAAAGCTATGATACTGATATCATATGAAGCATCCATCATTACCAACAATAGCATGCTAGTATTTCGGGGAGGGTGCCACATACTGCTTGTGCCCCCATAAGTGTAGGCACGGCCCTGTGGAGCAATGAGCAGTTCTAAAAGAACAGCAGACGATTGATCGTCTTGCTCAAGAGCACCTTCATAGTAGTTGTTCAAGGAGGGAACGGCTTTAGTTTGTCATACTCTCAGTTGTTGCCCACATCATGTCAACATAATCTTGGATCCTTGCCCAGAGAGTTTCCCTTAATCTCACATTACCATATCTGCTATACAGGGCGGCCATAAGAACCTGTGAAATGGAAATAGAATCCTAGATTTACATACACACACATAGGCCCTGCTATTTGCCTGTAGCATAGCAGTGTTGTCTGGACCAGCTGGGGAGGTTTGAGTTTGATGCATTATTGTTATTGCACTGTCTCTGACTGAACTCTCAGGCTTCCATATACTGACCTCTGACCCCTGGCAAACCAGGTTAAACAATCCCAGACTGACAGATCCCTCCAAAATCTGGATTCAAGGAGAAATCAGAGAACTAGTATCATTTTATGCTTACATAAAAAGTTTTGTTTTGGTCCATCCTATCTAAAGTTGTGTTCAGATATTTTTCTCCTTGCATTATTCACACATATTTGACCACTGGACTGTTTTTGCGGGGTGTGTTTATGAGCCCTAAACAGCTGTACTGACAGCAGCATTAGCTAGCTACATAAGCATGTACAATCTTGACTGATCTCAGAGCTAATGTCCAAATTTGGTAATTTTCCTCCCGTTTTCCCCCCATTTGTCTCTTCTCATCTCTGCAGGTTTATGAATTTTCAGCTCAAGTTGAAACATTTTAAACTCAATCACTCCTTACCTCAGTTTTGTCGCCCAGGGAAAATCCACATCCACTTGCATCTTTATATTGAATTAATATGTAATTGCTGGTGCTAAAGTACACTTCAGTCTGAGCGGCCCTAAAGAAGAGAAAGAAAAACTACTTGAACATGAAGACAAAAGAGACTGCCCAGACTACAAAAACTACAGCATTGTTTGTTTTTTCAATAAAAATGAGACCTATGTTTATGTTCTCTATCAGTAAGGAAAGATTGAAGTAGTGTGACATTGTTACACCACAGCCAAAACTCTTAAGCAGAGTTTGCCATGGATTTAACATCAAAACACCAAAGTTTCATTACCTTCCTTACCTTAACATACCATTACTAATTTCTATAAACAGATATCTGCTTATGAATGCAGAATCTGTAGGCAAGGGGCTAAGATTTTGGGTATATCAAAAGCCCCAAAACAATGGCCGTTTCCCCCAGAGGCTGAACTGTCATCAGACAATAGCCGGTGGGTTCCGAGATTACCCACTAAGAAAAAGATCTTTCTTTAACCAGAAATGAAAGGAAAGCTGTAACATAGAAAGTCATTTATAATCCACGAATGTGATTACTGTATAGCTCAAAAACTAATATAAGTACCAATCCAGCATGGTTGTACTAAAGAGTCAAAATAAATGAATCCAGTAGGAGTCAATTTGGGTCCATTATTCAGTCTTCAAATCTAGGAGACACGTCCCAATCTAGATCGCTCAACCCTCTTTCAACCCAACACCTGGAAAGACCTGGCAACAAGCCTGCTACCTTATTATGATTCTAACCATTGCCCTCCAGTTAATTAGCTTCATTTGGTATTGACAGAGTGGGAGCTTCAGATTGCCCAGTCTCCTCTAAGAACTCGAGTAATCCTGCAGCAAATTTGAGAAGAAAATCTACCTGATTTAAATGTAATGACTTTTTCAGAATGGTAATTGCGCCGTCACAATAGGAACATTAAGGTAATGCCAGAAGAAAAAATATTACTAACAGAGTTCTGATCTGTATTGCTATAGAAGTATGATAGAGATGCTATAGGAGAAACTACATCAAAGAATAATGAGGTTATTATACTGTATACTCACTATTGAGGTCCACAGATGCAATGTAAGTACCAATTGGAATATTATATGAATATTACAGTGGTTCTTTTTCAGTTAGACGAGAGACTGGCTATTCTGACTTTGAATGAAAGATCAGTTATTGATTTGCATTGCCTGCGCGCCTGTCCACCCAAAATCTACCAAAAGCAGATGTGTGGATGCAACAGAAAGAGAAACTTTCTTGTGTTTTCACCAGGCCAGTGGATGCACAACAGAACACTGTAGAAACTTAATCTTCCTGTCTGTTTTCTGTCAGTAAAACTCTGTTGGTAACCTTTTGCATTTATGTGTTCAAAGTTCACTTAGGTTCGTACATCCCCCCCCAAAAAAATAGCTGAGAGCAAATTAAATTCAGGTTTTTACTCCTCAAACTGTATTGCAAAGTGGTTGTTTTGACGAGACAACTGCTGCAAACCTAATTTATTAATTACAACACACAGCACAATGAAAGTGATCATCAATCTTCTTCGGGTTGTCCAAAGAGAATCCATACATTACTGAATCTTTGATGCTCCCCTGAAGGCCGGTACTTATCGCAGAGTGTTGCATCACTAGATCCTACTTGACAAGCCTCAGTTTCTGCCTCTATTGTATTATCATTAAATTGAAATCAGAGGTAAATATAATCAACCGTTTTGTTTTTTTCTGGAAGATAAATCCCTGACAGTCTTTGAAAATTTCAGAAGATTAAACAGCAGTAATTTCTGCAGATTTCTCCCAGACTAGTGAAATTCTTGGAAAGTGTTGGATGGATAATGGATGCTTAGGTCAGTGAATCAAATGTTGTTGTGACATTTAGGACAGATGAACAGCTTCACTGGAGTGGAAGGGCACACAATTTTCAACCACAACTATGAATCTGTTGTTACAGAGTATTAATTGTTTTAAGTTTAATGTATTGTCTTCTAATCCTTCAATATAACAGTGAATCATTACATTGAGAAGATGAATGCGTGTTCATTCATCGGCCGCTCTTAAAAATTTGAAAATGCCAGTCTGAGCGTCAAGAAAGGAACACCAGCCATGTTGAAAGGAATTCCTTCATCGGAAATAGCCTGGATCACAGGGGATCGCTCAGCTGTTGGACCGCTTTGGACTGCCATGATCTTACCGATTTAGTGAATAAATCAGTGAATGTGATGTTGTCTGACCCTGGGCTATGATCAAACATTAAGTAAATGGTTTGGAGTGTTTTCATGAAGAAAGGAATCTATACAACTGTGTAATAAGTAATTAAAAAATAGGCCACAGGCTCAAAACAGTTGATCATTATTGGTGCGCGTAAAGCTTAAGACTTTGAAAATATGAATTAATAATATAAATTAGAGGCGCATATGTGGTAAATGGAGAGACTTTGGTGCCAAAAAATAGGACTGGTGTATCCTAAAGTGTCATTGGCTTACACAGAAAACAAAAAACCCTTGGTGTATTGAGTCATGTAATTTGCTGCCCATTTGTGTTAAAATAACTGCACTATTTTATGTAACAGGGTATACTTTGACATGCTTAGTCAAGTCAAAACAATTTTAGTTATATAGCCCAAAATTAAAAATCACAACTTTGCCTCAAGGGGATTTACAATCTGTACAGCATACGAGATTTGGATAAGGAAGGAGTCCTCTCGAAAACTTTTAAACAGGGGGGAAAAATGTATAAGATGAATGTTCTAAGGAGCAAACGAAGGCATCAGATGTCTCCATTCGCCTCAACCAAGCCCTTGGCTAGAGTTGTTCACTGACCTGTCACATTCAGCCTGGCTCGCCTTCTCCAACAGGGCCGGACAGCTGACACTAGCACCCCCCCCCTTCTCTTCCTAATGTGTTGTGATAAGGAGCTTATGTGAAGTTTCCCCAGCAAAAGTGCCCCCTCAAGCTATTCTAACAGTCTGCCATGTATGTGGGTGTACGTTCCACGATCGCTCCCATGCCAAAGGTGATGTAGGCAAGCGGAGACGTTGACCACAATGGGGGAAATGTTTACGTGTTAGCCAGGCTAAAGACAAAGCTAGGAGAGGCCAAAGCCTGAGGACACGACAAGAGTGATTTCCATTGTTTTTCTGACACACTGCGACGTGTAGCAGCCTGTAGCCGCAGCAAGGATCAGCTGTCCTCATATTTTTTGATTGCATGAGCTTGCCAGTAGATAATATTGAACGGGCTTTGATGAGGTGAATACAGTTATTGATTTGAATTATGTGCATGCCTTTCCAAACCAAAAAACTACCAAAAGCAGATGTGTGGATGCAGAGGAGAGCTTTTCTCCTGATTCCATGTCCATCAGACACAATAGGAGGATATTCTAGCATCCTAATCTTTGACGGCATTTCGGCAGAAATCAGTTCCACATGCGAGCTGTGGCGCTAATGTAGTGTTTACATGAACTGATTCTGATGCCGTTTTGCTCTCGCTATAGGATCTCAGCAGCTGGCTCCACATGAGCACGGTTAGGGTAAACGTGTGTGTGTGTGTCTTGATGCAGACCCCATGTGTGTATGACACTGGCATGTGCATGTCGATCCCCTGAGCTCAGACTGTAAGATGTCGATAGCCAACCTGTAAATGACAGGCACAGAGGGAGTGTGTTTAGCAGTTTGGTTGGATCTTAAAAAGGTCACACCCACACACATACACTCACACACACACACACACACACACAGACACACATATAACAAAAAGAACATACAAGGATGACCTCTTTTGTCACCTCCATCTAGAGCTTACTGCAGTTATCCAGGTAGTTTTTTAGTGTTGCAGGTGTTACTGTTACTTCTAATACGAGTGTATCATTGAAATTGCCCTGATAAAATCCCTTTACAAAGGCAAACACAAATCCTTGTGCATTTCTGCTGCAACTGTCAAAATTGCTGGTGTCATGGGAAAATATTGTAGCTCAAATTTTGGTGATTTGACTACAATTGAAGGATTAGATGGTCCGCTGGTTGAGAAAAATCTGTGACCCCTGGCGCTTATGAAAGCCTTTCAAAACCCACAGGATGAACTCAGAAATGTATTCTTGCTCAAGCAAAAATGAGAAACATAAAACCCGATTTTCTTCAAACTTCTTTTTCCATCTAAGTTCCAAGTTCTTTCCAAAATGGTAACAATTGAAGCTACAAGTCGGCTGGGGTTGCATTTGTAGGAAGGCTTTAGGCAACATAGCAGTGGTCAGATATCACTCCTTGGTTCGGTCTAAATGTTTGGTGCAAACAGTGCAGCTTAGATGTAGTGGCGGTTTGACTTTATGTCGATGAAAATGGTAGAGCCTATCATTAAGTGCTGCTTTTTAGTAATATGAGTAGTAAGCTCTAGGGTTAGGGTTAGTAAGCAGTTGGGGTTAGGGTTGAAATATCTTAACAACTATTAGATTGATTACTGTGAAATTTGGTACAGACATTCAGTGCTCTCAGAGAATGAAAAAGATGTTCCTTTATTGATCCCCCGTAGGACAAATTCAAGTTAGACACAGCAGCATAGAGGAATGTAGTGCAAAAGTACAATAAAGAATCACAAAATAAGAATATTATAAAATATAATAGAAAATATAGACTGTAATGAAAATATATACACTATTTGCCATATGCAGTAAAATGGTGTGCTTATTTTGAGCAGCGTATGACTGCAAAGGATAAATCCTTAAATGAAGGATGAATCCTCCATTTTCAACTAGTGGCATGAACAAGTCAAACTTTTTACCACAAGTGTATAGCTACAGTCAATGTCAGACAACATTATCAACTTTAATAGTTACCTAATGTTTCTGTAATGGTGACAAAATGTTAAACACTATCAAAACTCCCTTTTGAATTCCTCCTCCTGTCAGTAAAGGAGTTTCATTCTAGAAACACGAGCTAAAGGGCGTTATTCGTCTTCTTCTCCAACAGTCTTCTTATCAATACGGCATCAATATAATCCATAAAGGTAAAGTGTATTCTGTACAAACTTTACATTTTGTCTCCGCAACTGGTTTAGCTTCCGCTGTAGCTGTGTTATTTCAGTGGTAGAACACTGTGGGAATGAGAGGCAGACCATTTCAATCATTAAGATATGCTTCCTGTCGGGTGCTGGAGGGAGATGCTACCCGTGTCTGCTCTTACTGGCTGTAGCTTGTTGCATGGCTGCTTCAGTTGTCTCCAACACAACCCAATATTTAGCCTATTTATCTCATTTATCTTGTCGAGCCCACTATTCGTGTCATTCAACAGTTCACACAACGTGATCCTCCTCACTGGAGCAAGCGCCTTTTTGCTTCTGATCTGGGGGCATTTGTTAGCAACCTCCCAAAAATCACATAGTGTGAACTTAATACTTAATGTCTGTAAAATTGCCAACAGCTGTACCTTACAAAACCTTTGAAGTGAGCCACAACTTAAACATGCATTATGGGTACACTCCAGTACCTAAACAAATAGCATACCTCTGGTTTTCACCTATCTATTGTAATATGTCTAATCTAATTCATGGGTTAGAGTGGGTGGAGGCTGAAAACATAGGTAGAGGGTGAATATTGGATTTACATTCATTAGATGGTCAGAAACATGACTTCACAGGAATTATATTGCTGCTCTGTAACTGCTGGAAGTGAAGTTCACCATAATGAAAAGGTGATGATATCCATCTTTTTTCTGCTGCCCCCTAGTGGCAAAACAAAACTGTTATTGCAGGTTTAATTGAACAAAGCCTCGCACAGCCTGCCCAGGTTCAATCCCAGGTTCTTCTAAAGGAGGTCATGCCCTTAATTGTTCCAGTACTATCAGCTCCACACTGGTTGGTCTGGGTTCCTAAAGTATATATACAAGGGTGGCATGTTATAATCTGTTAAATTCATAAATAAAATGAAGCTTTGCAACTCTTCCTGCTTTCGAGTAAAATATAATTCTGCAGATGGAGCTAAGACAAGTAAGCGAGAACATTTCATAAAAAAATCAATATGAACCAATGTCAAACTATGTCATATAACAGAGGAGAACAGTACAGAATCCCTATATTTAGTTGGACTTGTGGTGTCACCCGAATACTCACACATAACCTCATAAACTTTACTGATACCACATTTTTCTTTCTACTCTTTTTTAGCTCCCTCTCCCCTTCACCATCCTCCCTCCATCTCTGCGGTGCCAGGGCCTGAGCTTGGTGAAAGAGAAAACAGCAAAAAAAGAAAGAAAGAAAGAGTGAGAAAAAGAGGGAGAGCGAGGGAGATCAGATTTCCATTCCACGTTGGATCACTGGAGTGGAGTCGAAAACCACAGAGTGCACTGGCACTGGACAAAGAGGCTGGATTCAATAAATATGTGGACTAAGCTCTCCTATTCAGACCCCGCAGTATTGAATTCCTTATTTAGGTCATTTAGACTGGGCAAAATTGATACAGTATGCAGCTCAAATCTATAGCTCCATTTTTTCCTTCTTCTTTCTCTCTCTCTGTCTTTGCACTTCTAAACAAAAAAGAGATGAGAGGGAAGCCAGTGTGTGTGGGTGTGCAAGAATGGCTGCGAGTGAAGGAGTAGCAAGAAGAAAAAGGGACGGGGGGGGGTTTCTCTTCCATGCATGACTGTGAATGTTTGTGTATTTTGTTGATAATGTAAAAGAGAAAAGAGAGGCAAGAAATTAGACAGGGGGCATGAAAAGCAAAAACAAATTGAATGAAAGAGATTGAGAAAGGGAGCGGATTGAGAGTCAAAGAGTGTGTGTGTGTGTGTGTGTGTGTGAAAGAGAGAGAGAGGGGTGGTATTTTGACATTTTATTAGAGTCTCAATGAGGTCTGCACTAGACAATGCTCTCCTGCCTCCTCGCTTAGCCTGATCTTAATTGGCCATTAGATTGAAAAATAGCCTATACCTCCTCTCCTCCTCCTCTCCTCTTCTCCTCCTCTCTTCTGCAGCTTCAGAGCTGATTAGACCTTTGATTTACTAATAAACACAAAGAAACAGATTAGCGGCAAGGCTGAGGCGGCATCAGACATGCTCAACTGTGTCTACAATAGGAAAAAGACCAGCCCTATAGCACTTTACATGCACTGAAAACTATGTGATATTAGTTCTATTTTTAATTTAAAGGTGTCACTGAAAAAAATATTGCTGATAAAAGACATGCTTTTTGTCTGCATGGAGATAAACCGGCCTTCACATCTTTAGAAACTCATCTAATTCTGTATTTACTGTTTCCATCCAAGGTTTCGTGACACTGTGAATCGTAATTATATCATAATTAAATCAAAGAATTTTTTGGAACTTACCACAGAGTTGTAAGTTTCATTTCCTGATGCCAAGCCATCCCAAGCTTAGATTGACCTCCTGGGTTTTTGTTTTGTAGCCCTTATCTTCCCTAGCTGCAGATGACTACGCTTCATGCCCGCTCTATCTTTTTTTCTCCTGTAAAACTCACACTGGGCTCTTATGATAAATAAGACATTACCCACAATG
This sequence comes from Morone saxatilis, assembly GCF_004916995.1. Lineage (NCBI taxonomy): Eukaryota > Metazoa > Chordata > Actinopteri > Moronidae > Morone > Morone saxatilis. The sequence goes on along the minus strand of NW_023339751.1, from coordinate 1,644,552 downwards.
AGAGGAACTCAATCAGTGCTCGTGTTGGCTGAGAGTGAGAAAGACAGGGATAATTACTCACTAAATAGGCAATCACCGAGGTGGCGCCCACACAATCAGTACTGCATGTGTATTTTGGGGAGCTTCCACGGAAATGCTGGCCAAAAGCCTCGGAAAATGAAGAACCAAGCAATAAAGTAGGCGAGCACTGCTCCCACTGGGCTAATACTGCGGCCCGGGTCACAGGTAGGGGTTGGAAGTGATCATTAAAGAGCTGTATTTCAAAGTGAAATCACATGTCTACTGCAAAGTGAAATGAGACAGTCCTGTGTCATGAGTAATGGAAGAACAGTAAGTTATCCCACATCACTTATTCCAGGCAGAGTTTGAGTTTAGGCCACTTCTGTTCCCTGTGGGTTTCTGTGTTAATTTTAAGTTGTTTGCCTTTATGGTTTTGAGGGGATTTCTTTGACTAATAAACTCATGACTATAATAAACTGCTACACTCTGGCAGTTACATAACTAATGTAAGAATTTGAGTTGAGGGTGAGATTGATTTATAAGTGATAGTACTAAAATAATTCATCAGTTACTTGATCGATTAATGATTTTCTCACGTGATAGTTTTTGTCTGTTTTACAAAACATTTAAATGTTTAATTTTAATAAATCTTCATAAAGATACAATTCATTGTTTTGATCATTTGTGATGCAAGAACTAAGAAAAATGAATACTTAATGCCACCCTTATCATGCTTTCTGTTTTAACAATGGGAGTAATGACTATGTGTAATGTGATATGGGCAAGTAGAACGTAATCAACCAATTCTGTAGCTCCAACACCTCTGCAGAGCATTTTAGCATCTTTTAGCTCAGGTCAGTAACTTACTTCCAGCCTCATTGGAAATTGTTTTCAAGAAAAAAAAACAGTGTGCAGCCTACCAAGCCCAAAAAGCAAACGGATAAAGTTGGCGACTAGATAGTGAATGCAGTGGAGCAGCTAAAGAGCCAGATGTTTTTCTCAGGAGCTGGCAGAGACCAAAAACAGAGCTAAAAGTAGAGTGATGATTGGACATATTCATTAGGTCGTAATCAAAATGAATCCTTCCTTCATGTTTACCTGTTGCATTTAAAATCAGCTCATATTTACCACAGATGGTTCTCATTAAGAGCCTTCCAGTGGTACAAGGGCATAATCTATTCCTTTGGTAGGTTTGAAACATCTGCAGAAATTTTTGCTGACAATTGCTTAAGACTTATTTAAAAATGGTACAGTAGATCTGATCAGAATTAATTAATGAAAACAGAATTTCTGTTACTGAACATTTAAGCATTATAATGAACATATATTGATAACTTTGCCCAATTTTGGCATCACAAAACCATTTTTGTTCAGCAAACTTTTAAAAAGGAAATATACGTATACGCTGGAAATTTTATTCGGCACACATCTAATCAACCACGAATGGCACTTAATTACTTTGACTAAAATATGAATCTATCAAATCCAGACTCAGTATCTGACATGAACAGATATTTAAGTGCATACAATTTCATGACAGTATCTCAACAGAAAGCATATTTGCATACTGTAATATACATTATTACTTAGAAATTATTAATTGGCATCTCACCAGAGGAGACAAGCTCCTCGGTGTGGGCGGTAGTGGATGTAGCTAATTTAAGTCTGTAAGAGACTCATCAAATTTGGCATGAACACATAATTCACTAAATGGTTATTGATTTCTCTGAAGCTGTATCAGCAACAAAATACCTTTCAGTCAACAGCGACAGCGCTGATAAAATTTTCATTTTGTCTCCAAAGCTGCTGACACAGAAAAAAAACCTCAGTTCAAAGGTTTACATGCTCCTCTCTATGTTGAGCAAGGCAGAATGGCATAAAAATAAATGAATGCCAATGATGAAATTACAATATTCTTCATTCCTATAAATCTTGCTTTGGAAAACTTGCTTCCAGCAGATAGAGAGCATTTACATACTGAGATAAAGTTTTCCATATGCAAGAATGATATGCTATTCATGTATTTTCTATGCTTTTTTTCCCCCACTTTGCCTGTTTATGTTTGTTATTATGAGGCATGCTGTCAAATTTTCTGGAATGATTTGATATAGCCCTTGGCAAGTACATTTGTACATTTGCTGCATCATATTGTATCTTGTGTGTGTGTGTGTGTGTCAGTGCTAGAGGTTCCTATAAAGTAACATCATAGTTTAGCTTGTCTTCTAGGTTCAACAAACAGGTGATTAGTTTCACAAGGCAATATCTTTTAAACTTTGTTGACTTGGAAATCCTTGAGTTTAAATAGAGCACCAATGTGCCAAATATAATCCATAAGTATGAGTGCATTTGTGTGTGTGTGTGTGTGTGTGTGTGTGTGTAGATGATACTCTGTGGCCCACAAAAATAAACGTTTTACTGTGGCTTTGCTTACAGTACACCAATGTGTCCAAAGTATGCCAATAATATGCCCAAAGTGTGCACACAGTATGCCCACTAGGGTTTATGGGAAACGGTGTTTGTTAAAGGCTGCTAAAAAAACAGAATATAAAGAAACAAAAATATTATATTAGTTTTTATTTTTATTTTTAATTTAACATAGGGAGTGGAGTATAAAACATATTGTTGAGGCTGGATTTTGGCTGGAGTTATTAGCATTGTCAATGAGTTCCATTTTCATTTAACTGGCTGTCTATTGTCTCTTAACTATGTTTCATTAATTAGACAGATGTAGCTTACAAAGAGATTAAGTTATTAACCTAAACTTATGGAACCAACCCATTAGATGTCACATACTGTATGTATACACCTGTTTGCATGTGCAGAAGCTCAATATGTGTGTCTGAGAGAGGGTACTGTTATTATTGAGGAGATCCTTCCTGAGAAGGAAAGGCCAGACCTTGGAATGGTTTAATCAATAGAGGAATGTTCTCTGTAATGAAGTGTGTCAGCTTCTTAACGGGACTAAAACCTTCATCAAGTCAATGAGGAGGGGAGCGTTAAACCCGAGGCCCATCTGAATAATCACACCGCCTTATTGACTGGCCGCAAGACGAGGCGAATGCATAACACCAGCATGGTCAATGATGCACACAAACAGAGACACGCTTTAGAACTCACACCTCAGTAAACACACACAGATGGAAGTTAGTAAAGCATCACATACTGTACGCAACAATCAGAGTGGAAAGGAACAATACATATGTCCAGCTCTGTTTTCAGTTCTTTCTCAGTTACTTTGACTTGGAAGACGTTTGTGTCTTCAGCTCTTATATATTGTGCCCATAGTCACACCAGAAAGTGGCACAGGGTCCTCGCGATGATCCCTCCATTTTAGATTAATTTCATTCCGGGTTCTCTCATTTCTATCGAAGGTCAGCAAAGTTAGGAAGGTTTGTGAACGGTGCATCTACCCATAACACAAACTTCCCCTCAACAAGCACATTGATTGAACAAGGCGATTACATTGAAATGCCTTGAGATTTCTACACTGTGTACTAATGTTGACAGTACACTACCATTAGTCAGCATACGAGACAGCCATCAATTAAACTGCAACTTTGAAATTAAACTGCCAATTTAGAATCTAAAAACAACAAAAAGTGAGTTTTTTATTCAATCTTTCATTGAACCTTACCTGATTTTGCTGTTCATTTGACCTCTGGTTCTCAAAACAGCAACTTTACATCAGGATAGGCCTCACACTGACCTAATACACCCACAGTGCAATATGTGGCTGACTGGGAGCACTCAAACAATGAACAAAGGAACAAAAGAACAAAAGAACAGTTTGTTATGGAGAATGTAAATGTAATGTACACTAATTTAGGAAAAGTATGAAGCTTTTATTAATCATGAAAAACTGTATAGAACTGTATTAAAATGAACTCTTTATGTTTACCATTGTATTTTTGCTGTGTTGAGACTCTTAGAAGATAATGAAGCAAACAAGTAGTACAGGTCTAATAAGTAAAGTGGTCATAGCTCGCAATAATAGAAAAATGCAAGTTGAAAGGCTGGTCTCGGTCTGAATGTGTGTGTGTGTGTGTGTGTGTGTGTCTGTGTGTGTGTGCTCCAGCCAAAAATACAGAGCACTGCCAGTGCCAGCCTTATTCTTTACATTCTCTATCTTTGCTGCCTCTCCAGTCTTTCTTCTGATATTTACATACAACTACTAACCACTGTTAATGGTGATATGTGAGGTAGAGAGCAGGTGATAGTTGTTCAGACATAAAATCAATGATACAGTGCGCAAACATGTTTATAACCGTAATAAAAGTAAAGAAGGCTGGACCCTAACTGTCTAACCAGTGCACCTAAGACAACCTTCATAAACACAGCCTGCCTCCTCAGGAGCAAACCTCCAACATGGCTGCCAGAGAGGGTGTTATGTGTCATGAAAGCTTTAATCCAGGACTGTATATTCACATAAATAAACATACACCAAAGCTTGTGAACAGTGAATAATAACACCAACTGATCTGCATATGAAAACAGTGTAATACATAAGCTCCCACTTTCTCAGCATGCAGCACACACACACTCTTTCTTTTAGCCACACATCCAGAAAAGCTGGTCATCACTCCCTCTGTCTTCACTCATCTTTCAGCACCCTCCCTCTCTCCTCTCTCTGTCTTTCATTGATCCCTCTCTCATTGGACTCATCACTCTGCATTCTCTGCAGACAAAGAGCAACCGCAGGATGACAATCACATTAGAGCACACAATCTATTTATGGTTTTGCCTCATATTTCAACTCCACTCTCCCTCCCTCACTCTCTCACACACACACTCCTTGCCTCTCTGTCTTTCCTCTCGTACTCTGTGATAATATAAACGCAGGGATTTTAGTGGTAATGAGTTTTTAATGAAAAATGAATTATTTACAGTGGCTGGAGGACAGAAGATAAAAACGGGAGAAGAGCAGGTGATATCAAACCTGTGAAAATAACGCTATCACAATGCAGTAAAGTTTATTAGAGTTTACTCAGATACACAGATGACTGCATAGATTACATACAGATTACAATGGATATATTTAATGAAAAATATGTTTTTAATGGATAATTTGGGTTGATTTAATTTCCAGTGAAGTTAACTGCTGAGCAGGTTCTTGTAAAGACGCAAGGAGATGATTGATTGCCTTTGACAGTTTCAGAATGTAGTGTACAGCCTTCCTCGGGAGACATCACAGGTGCCAGTGTGATATGAGGTGTCAGGTGGTTAAACACCTGTCTTTCTGAAGTGGCAAGACTGCAGCCCTTCATGTTGCCTGACAGCGTTTTAGGTTAGGTTAAGTGCACCATGGACTACATAATTAGGTGCAACAAAACTTTCTTTTATTGCATGTTTAGCAGGAAATGTAACTGATAAATAATTTCCAATTAACATATTAAAAATAAAGTTCAGTCAGGGAGTTACATCCTAAAAATAGGAATTCAAACTGCTGTCTTCTGAACTCAGATTTTTTTTACTTAAGATGAAGATTTTACAGAAGCTCACCTAGCCTGAATGCTAAATGTCTGACACCTTCAGTCACTTCCAAGAATGTTGTCAAAAACAATCAAAAGCTTGAAGAGAATGGAAAAAGCTGACCCATTCAGTCCCTCCAGGAAGGAACAATTCAACCAATACCCATGAATTTTGCGTGACCTTGCAATTTTGTCCAATCATTGTAGTTTCACCAACCATACCAATAAGACAGTGTTGACTTGTGGTTTCAGTTGTGAAACAGAACAAATGCCTTGTAAGATTTTATTATAGACAAAGAAACATTAGGCCAGTACACAAGGTCAAGGGCAGAATTTGTGCATCTTAAAATGTATTTTTTGAAAACTTTACTTTCGTCTTCACTGTAACTGTGCACAAAAGGTCTTGACTACTGATAATAGTGCTTTTATCATGAGAGTAAAGAACAAATTGTCAGGAGTTTCCCTCCGTATGGCCTTTGGCTTCCAAGACCCGAACTTGCAACCTCACTGCTACATTGGCTCAACTCTGCCAACCTGCTGCCTGCTCTGTGTCAGGGCTCAGCTTTGATCTGGATTCAAGTTCACAGGCTTTGGTTCTTCAGCCCAGAGTTCAAAAGGGAGAACCACAAGTGGAGATGAAGGATGGAGGTGGAGAGGGGACTCGGTGTGTGGTCCTGAGGGCTGACTGTGGAGGGGGTGGTTGAATTTTTTGGGCATTCACAAAGTTCAATAGCATGTTCACACCACATTTTACTTTTCAAACCAGATATCTCTGATGTTCAGTAGCTCTGTTCAGACCCCTCACTGGACATCATCAAACTTGATGACTTTGGGCAAAGAATTACCTGTAAGTTAAATCACTGCTTTATTGAGCTGATAAAATGACTAAATCTAAGTTAAAATTATTTTGGGATGTTAAGGAAGAGCGCTTTTTTCCCCACAAGCTTATATGCAGATTCTGATGATTTACGTTTGTTCTCTGGAGTGCACACAAACAGGTCTCCTGCAGTTTACATGAACTGTTTCCAAGCGCTGAAGTATGTATATATAGCTATATATTTTAAGAATGATTACACAACACATGCTTTGGCATTTCAGATTAAATTACACAGTTGTACAAACAATGGTTCTCTGTATGTACATAATGCATATATATTGTATGTATTTTCTTAGGAATATTTATTCAAGTGTTACACAGGTTTCTTTTTCTTTACATATAAAATCTTAATTCCAGAGCAAACGTCTGATATATCTTATTCCTCTTTGCCATGGTTACCCATAGAATTAAACATTTATTGTTTTAATCATTATGGCCCCTAGCCAAGGTGAGATCACTGAGGTCTTCTGACCAAGACCTTCTGGCTGTCCCAAAATGTTGGCTCAAAACCAAAGGTGACCAAGCTTTTAATGTTGAAAGCTGTCTGGAAAAGGGCAGGCACTGTCAATAAATACATGGCAGGTACCACTGTACCAGCCACAAACACATGCCTTGCAAGGTTACCCACCATCTGGAACCATCTTCCCCTGGTTATGAAACACCCAGAGTTTTGAGAAGCTGTTAGAAACTCACCTGTTCCATAAGAAGATTTACTTCTTTAGAAGGAAGTGAAAGGGTTGGGGTCGAGTACGTCGGTAACGTACTGTTGGTTTCAATCTTTTTATAGGATTCATTGAAAATAAGAGAGACATAGAACATATTTAAAAGATGTTATTCTAGTTTTATTAAAAAATAAGTACAGCTTATTTACACATAATTTAAGGAAATAAGGAGATTAAACTTCAAACCATCATCAAATCATTACCTCTTATTTTCATAATGTATTCCATATTTTACTTTGTAGCAAAGGTATTTAGTTGAAGTGCCTTGTAAAGAAATTTCATTCGACTATCAGTGTGTGTCTGTGAGGTTGTGTATGTGCGTGGCTGCATTTATGTAATGGGGGGGACCATCAATTCCCTGCAGAAATGCCATGCGATGATGGTAATGGTAGGAGCAGAGAGTAATGAAGGAATTGATCTCCACTCGGCAGTAAGCGCTTGACATTTCAACCAAAGCCTTGAGCACCTAACCTCTCCCTACACACCCCCGCCCTTCTCCCCTTGCTTAAATACCTCGCACCCCTCCCCTTTTCCTTCTTCCTTTGACCTGTTCACACTTAAGTTCGCTCCACTTTTTCTTTCACGCAGTCAACTCTTTCCACACTTGGCTCTCTGTCAGCTCGAACTTTAATCGCTTTCTCTCTCCGTCTGCCTTTATTGTGATAATTTCTTTCTATCCTGCTCTCTCAACCTGTCACACTTTCAAGCATGCTCCCTTATTTCTCTCTCTCCATCTTTCTCTATTTCTCATTCGGTCACACACGCGTGTACACAGACGCAAACACACACACACACCCCAAGCCACTGGTCCCGTGGGTCAGCCCATATTAGCTTACTTGTTAATACTTGGACGGCTCGGGATCAATACTTAATCAACAAGTAATGGGATTCCTCAGTCATCCCATATGATCTTTCAATAAAGACTTGAATCTGTCTCGTTCTCACCAGGCAGGTGGAGGAGGAGCTGGAACTACACACTGCAGGTGTGTCTAAAAATCTGTGAAAATTTTGTGCATGTGGATACGCTTGTGCCTTGGCCGAAACGGATGGGGGCAACTACCCACTTTGCATTGATTTGGAGTCTAATGAAATATTGGTCACAATAATGAAGATGTTACCTGTAACATAGACACAATAGACAGTTACTTATAGATTTTGAGGTGTGTGTGATTGTGGCAGTGGAGGAGTGGGACTTTCTTTCTGCTGAGAATACAGAGTGACCCACTGATGTAAGGCAATGTAAGGCAATCTTTTTTTAAAGGCAAGCACAGAATTTGTATTTTTTAAATGCTATACATTCTTTTGACAGCTATATATAGGCCGAGTAGGGATGGTATAATTTACTGATTTGTATTGGTGCACCAACATAAAAGCCCCAATTCAAAAAGTGTGCAATTTGAGATGAACTCGAGATGCATCATTTCTAGCATCTTTGCATTGGTAAAATCAGTCAATTAGTAGAGGCCCTCAGCTTTTATTATTTATAAATGTGACCAATAATATGTAACCATTAATTTTATGTTTAGATTGATTCTCAAGCTGTTTAAGAAGAACCAAATAAATACAATTAATCTGTTTTGCATTGAATCGCATTGTGTTGAATCAAAGTGTCACACACATTCTCGCATTACAGATTAACTATATACTAAAATATGTTTCTGATGGTGGACTCACTGAGAATGATCTGTCAATCACAAGGTAGTCACGCCCTAAAGCACACCCTGCTTTATGATCTATTTTACTAAATGGGACCATAATTTGGAGACGGGGCAAGGAAAAACTGCCTGTTAAAAGGCAAAAACTTAGGACAGACCATTCGGCTCTAGGTGGGTGGTCGTCTGCCTCGACCAGTTGGGGGGAAAGAAAGAGAGACAGACAGGTGCACAGCAACAACAGTAGCAACAACTACACTAATAGTTGTGACTGATGATGA
>NW_023339751.1:1609206-1635452 GCF_004916995.1 Morone saxatilis | reverse complement strand
AGTAAATGAACATCATGCTGTATGGAAGACGACTGAAACTAGATATACTTATTATACTTACTTACGTATAACCACTAATGGACATCTTCACACACAATGCACACATTGTAATTGTAACCTCAGCCTATAGTCACCGATGTTACTTTCCTCTTTAGAAAATCAGGATAGCAGATGGTATCAAAAGCAGAGTGAAATATTTAAACAGACTGAGTTTAACTTGCTTGGCCTGTGAAAGAGATTATATGTTTGGTTCAAACATGAAACAAACTCATGAGAGAAAGAAAGAACGAAAGAAAGAAGTTTCTCAGTTTTAAAGAGAATGACACTTTTTGTGGATGAATGTTTTTGCTGCCAAAATTGCTCATTCAAAATGGTCCAGTTAATTAAAGTGTGCCTTCCCTGTCTTATTGCCTTTGATTGCTGTTAGTTGTTATAGACAGTGTGTCTGTCTGTCTCTGTAGAGGGGCTAGCTTAAAACAGGCTTTTTGAAGATCGACACCTAGAACAACTGTAGCCTAAAGGTATTTTGGAAAGTTACTATTGTCTTGGAGAAAAGTCCAAAAACCCAACCATACTTGGCAGGATTTGAACCGCAATGGGGCAATGAAATCCAGACTAATGAAATAGCAGTTCACTATGGACTGAATAGAAATAGTCTCAGACACATGTTGGACATGCTGGCCCGTTTTCAATAGTAAGAAAGTCAAGTGAAGTTTAACTTTTTAGAGGCAGTTGGTAAAAAAAAAAGACAACATGAACTTAGTTCTATTCCTTCCTCTCTGTACAGTACTTAGATCCAAATAGGAATATAAATGTTTTTGGAGCTTCACCCATATATCATTTATATAAACTGCTGATTATCATGTCTATGTTTATTTATTAGATTTTGTCAGAAAATTACAAATGAATTAAGTTTAGTTATAATTCTGAACAAGCTTATTTGTCAAATACTGACGCTTGGTCAGTGGCCCCTCCATTTCAAAATATGACGCTGTGCTAAACAAACACACCATCAAAGTCAGGTTATGTGCTATTAAGACTGAGAAAGTCCATGTACAGAGGTGGTTGGGTGGCTGGATGGCTGAAACAAACACAGGATTTTAACCCAGAAAGCCGCTGTTTGTAACCAAACACTAAACAAATGTTTTGGCTAAACAAAAGAAATGTATTAGTTTTTGCATCTTTTTGAGTTGTGAAAACTTCTAATGAAATTATGTTCAACAAATGTACTGCGTTGTGTTAGGGGAATCAGAATTGCTCAACAAACAAATTTATTTTTTTATTTGTTAGCACAAATGCAAGTTTTTATGTTGATTAGGGCAATCATAAAAATTTGTTCCAACTAGTTTTTCCACATTTATGTCAACACAACAAAAGTTTGGTTTATCCAGTTCAGTAAATTGGAACTATTATCTTGCAACTATGCATTTAATTAAGTGGTGACAAAGGGTTCACTGAAAAACCACTTAGAGTTAAGCAACATACATAAACTTAGGTAACATATTCATTCACGTAGTTAAGTTACGTCAGATATGTAACGTAACTTACAATGTTTTCTTAAACTTAACCAAGTTGCTTTTGTGCCAAAACCAAACAAAATTGTGACTGTTTCAGAGTGTTAACCCTGCGAACGCATATTTATTTCTGCTAACTTGGAGCCTTGCACATCCACAAATGCCTTGAGAGGGATACCTACAGTGTCATATTTGGAAGCAGGAGTGAGACCTGGTTGCAAAGTTGTTAAGACCTTAGATTGTTGACAGTGAAAAACCTTCAAAACTAAACATTTCCTGATCGACTTAAACATGCCTGCTTTCTTCATGGTGGATACATTACATGATGCTTCTCTAGTTGTAGCAGAAATATGAGACCTCTAATCTCCTAACATTTGACCTCTCTTATTCTGCTTGTAATCTTTAAGGATGCTGCAGGAGTGTTTTCTAAGGCTGCTCTCATTGTAAGTTGCTCCGCATAAGCGCGTCAGCTAAATGCCTGGAAAAAAAAGAAGTAAAATGTAAATGCACTGTACAAAAAGCTGTGTTGCTGTATTAAGTTGAGCAGCCTCCGACATGGGTGCAGTGTGATAAATCCCAGCAGAGTCGCATGCTAAACAGCTTCAACCTGGCTGCAGCCAGCCAGCTCCCTGTAAACAGGCTTTGTGTCACCATTGTCATATCTCAGCTCCATTAATATACATGAGAGTCTGAGGCCTTTAAGACGCTTCAGAGAGAGAGAGAGAGAGAGGGAGAGAGGGAGCTGGCAGCCTCTCTCTCTTCTTTGTTACTATCTCTCTTTCTCCATCCCTCCTCTCCCCTCCCTCCTTTTTTCACGTTCTTACTCGCTCCTCCAATTTCTTTGGCACTTTAACTCAGCTCTTCTTATATCTCACTCTTTCTTTGCTCCTTCTCACTAGTTTTTTTATTCTTATTCTTTTCTGCCGCTCTTCTTTCTCAGATTTTCTGTTTTTTTGTCCTCTTTTCTGCTTTAGCACTTTGGCTGACAGCATGTCTTTGTAACTCATTTAAATCAGTCAGATTGGTTTTTCTGTTCACTTCTCTCCTCCATCAACTTCTTGCTTTTATTTTCTTCTTCTTAGGCTGAATCCAAGCATTTATCCTCCCCACACTTGTAGAACTGCAGATTTAATGGGCACTTGAAATCCAGAGTGCAGAAGGTCATCACTAGTCCACATAGGGCACACTCTCTGTGGACTTCCAGAAAGTCTTCACCAGTCTTTGTTTAGAAGATTATCCATAATTTAGAGCAATATACAATGACATATTATTGACATATTATTATGAGTAGTAGTACTAGTAGCAGAGATGTGGACTTGGACTGGAGTCTGACTGAACTTGACCAAGTCAAACACATCACTTCACCTGCATCAAATCAAAAATGTAATTTTTGTGATAACAGATATACTGTGAATCAATTCGACAGGTCGCTCAACATGATTGGCTGCTCTTGAATTGTGAAAGGTGTGTTTGACAGTGACAACAAAGAGAGAGTGGACAGATAATAATTTGGACATAGACCACACTGGGTTGTTAAAACTGTTGTGGTCGAAATGAAACATTCATCTCAGAAATGACAAATGATGGTGATGGTGTAGAAGAAAAATATATTGAAGTCTGACACCTGATCATTTTCAAGTTTATTTTAAAGTATTTCTAGTGAAGGGCCCATAATGACTTGTTTAAGACTATAAACACCTAGTTTAGGACTCTGCTTGAGACTTGCTGTTCATAACTGCATTGCCAATGACTTTGTCCAACTTTTGAGTAGTAATAGAAGAAGCCGTAATACAGAAAGTGTGTCAGATTAGATCTATTCTTAAAATATACATTTTTACACAGACCTTTTCCAACAACAGGAAACCGGCTTTGTTCTGGTTCAAACACCTAGTTTTGAACTGTTCAGAGCGTTTCGACAAAAACTAAAAAGGTTCAGAACCTAAAATGTTTGTTTCCAGCTGGAACCAAAAAAATCGCATGTGTTCGTGTCATATTCTACAGGTCATCGTGCATTGTGCAGCACCCTCTGTTGATAATGCATCCTAATACTGTGGTTCCACTCAAAACTGGTGGAAACACAGGCTGGTTTGCTAAATAGCACCATGGTTCCAAGTATCTTGAACAGAACNNNNGAGCTAATTTGGTGGAAAAGGGGACTCTGAGATATAATACAGGTCAAAAGTTTGCTATCGGTTTTCACGTTGTCACTTCACACCTCACACCTCACCTCCATCACTGTACATATGACCAAAAGCCCAATAGCAAGTCCACAGGGTGGCCGTTTGGACTAAGTCCTCCTCTCTATTCCTTTCATCACCTCGTCTCCTCTCCTGTCCTTTTTTCCTCTTGTCTCATCTCCTCCTCTTTCTTGTCTCCGCATCTCCTTTTGTTGCCTCTTCCATTTCTTTCTCTCCATCCTCCTTCCGCATTATTTTCTTTCTGCCACTACTTTTGTAGCTTCTGTCAATTTTTTCCTCTTTTTCCTCACACACCAACTCTGATCCATCCTGTACCGTCCTCCCTTCTTTCTTGCTCTCTCTCTCTCTCCTGTTTTCTCCTTATGCACTCTCATATTGTTTTCATACAACTCATCACCCTGGAATGTCTCAGAGCCTGGAAACTGTGCATTCCTTGTGCATATTTATGTGTGTATACAATACATATTTGTGAATTTGTGTGTGTGCAGAGAACACACAGACGAGGAGAATACATTTTCACTGTGGACGCCCACTGTGGCTCGGCTGTGTTGTAGATGCATAAATGCATAAATGTATGTGTGGCTGCATTTGTTTACAGTGACTCCTACCAGCAGCCACAGTATGTTACATAACTCTGAATAATGTCGGAAAGAGATGCTCTCTATCACTTCATCTACTGCTTTCTCTCTCCCTCTCTCTTTCTTTCTCACCCACCCCTTCACCCTCACCCTGTCAGATGAGAGTGATTTATACAGGGTGTGTTTCCCTCTCCTTATCTCTCATCCCCCCCCTCTTTCTCCCCTGCTTTCTTTCTGTCAGTTGCCTGTTGACACTGTGGTCGCCTTCACTTCAGTGTGTGTGTGTGTGTGTGTGTGTGTGTTTTTGCTGAATCAGGAAGTGTGTGAGGGCATATAGGAAGCATGGTCAGGTGTAGCAGTGATGGAGGCGAGTTGCTGTTCTGCCAGTGGTTTCCTTTGTCCGTGCCTCTGTTTAAAACCACTTGGTGTGTCAGTGTGTTGTGACCTTCGCTGTCACTATTCTGTTATGGTCCCTCCTTTTTAGTGATTTACAGTGACCAACAATTGGAACGGATGTGGGGTCTAAAACACACACACGCACAGAAACAGACTCCATTCTTCCTGTTTTGATGCAGATACAGGCTCATGCATAAAACCCCATACATGGCATGTATACTTTCAAGTGCTTCATTTTGCATATTTGGCATTTACATAATTGTCAAATCAATTATCACTGAATGTCTTCTGTGATTATGTATCCAACTTTCCAAGTTAAAAACCATTGTTGGTTTTAGCTGTCCACTGGCGATCCCATGATGCCTTAGGTTGAGTGTGTCGACCAATCAGAGGCTGAGTGGGCAGGCATGTGGCAGTGCTAATCTCAAATGCATTGCACAATGGAATAACATGAGATTGATCTGATTTGCCTATCAGGATCTATAGACCCACAGAGGTTTAATAGAGCATTAGTTACAAAAATACTTTATGTAATCTCATTACGTAATCCTGATTACATGTAATTAGTTATCCAGCACTGGGCAGGATGCTTTGAAGCTGAGAGAAGGTTGAGGAACACCAGGTAATCAAGCAACCTGTCAGGACAACTCTAGCCCCTAACCCTAACTTTAACCCCTAACCCTAATGAGAGGTGAAATGCATCTAAAACCTAAAACCATTAATTACCTCAAAATCTATCAGTAGAATCTTAGAATTTACAAGCAGCCGGTTCAATTTGTTGTCATGTAGATATCACATGTGTACAATGGGTTCTTTTTCAGCACCTTTGAGTGTATCTGATTTGAAATGATGCTCATGTTGCTGCCTATCCATCTGCAACAGGGATGACACAGTGCCTATAAGTATGTGTGCTTTTTTTATGCATGTATAAGTACATATAGCCTACACAAAGCGTCTCTTGATGTTCTCTCATGCACATATTTGTGCATCATTGAAAATACACTTATGTGTGTAAGTGCCTGAAGGTACCAGGGTTATGTGAGGTAAATAAACAACCACAAATCAATATGGAAGAGTAAATGTATATTTACTTGTGAGTGTGATGTTGTGTGTGCCCAGATGTTTTTGGACAGTGTTTTTACTTGTTTAACTTGAGTACAATGTCACAGATCGGGATGATGGCCAAAACTACAAATAAAACCAGCAACCTTTAAAAAGCAATTCACCGCCTTAACCCTGCGACCACTGACACTGCACCACGCACAGCTATGACAAATTGTTTCTCCAGCCTCCCTGTATCTTATCTTCCCCTATCTATAGCAGGGGGGCATATTCACAAAAGGATTTTATCTTACCTCTAGGAGTTCCAGGAGTAGGAGTTTCCTATTAAGATCTGCTAAGAGCAACTTTTAGGAAAGAACAAAGAGAACTCCTAGAAAGGGCGGGGTAGACCCTGTTGATTATGTTTCATGGGTGAACTTCCTCTTAGACACATCCTACATATAACATCGCTTTACCTGATAGCGAGGGCCTTAAAATCACCTTTATTTATGTATTTGTTGCAGTTGGTGATTATTTAATGTACACTTCATAAACTGTCGATAAAACTTGGGTCTAAGGAGCATTTTGCTTTTAAGAAGTCAGCAGAGATCATAGGCTGCAAACTATATTTTACCAGAGTGGGTTACTGTCAGATCAAATACTTCTGAGTCTTAAAGTTTAGTCTAATGCGTCTTTTATTACTTTGAGCCTTAAAATGTTTTGTGAATACGGCCCTGCACGCCTTTCAGTTAATCTGATGCAACATACTCATGTTTTATTAGCGGGTAACTAAGATCAAATGCATACATCGAAAGAATTCAATGCTGGAAGTAACCACCTACTACTATACCTACCTAGTGCTACAGAGGATGCACATTTGCTCCAAAATTTCAACACTGTAAAATACTTCTACCGTCCAGTATTACATCAAACTGTGTAACAGACCCGCTGATCCACAAGAGGATACCAAGTCAGTGTCATGTTTTCCCTTGTACACATGTATGAAGGTGCAGTACAAAGTCCACACAGGGAGGAGGAAAGGGTTGATTCACCCAGGAGACTGATGTGAAACCAAAAGTCAGTGGTGATATCTTTTAAGTTATGTCAGTTTGTAACAAAACTAACTAATCCTAACCAAATAGTTTTGTTTATGTAACTGGACGCATATTAATTATTACTAACTTGATCTCTGAATGAAAATGTGCTGAAAATGTGACACTGCCACGTTGGTATTTTTAATGCATGCACTGCTCAGCAACCTTTCTGTACCAATAAATATCACTGAATAGTCTGCCCCTATCTTATAAAGACCTCTACTGTTTGTAATCTCACCCTCTCCCTCTCCTTGTCCTCCCCCATTGCATGATCCACACTGCTTGCCTCAGTCTCTTGTCGAGCCTTCACTGTTGTGACAGACTGCAGTTAGTAATATAGACCCATAATTGTACAAGTAGTTGTATATAATTTGTAGAGATACTTGATCGCCCTCCCTCGCTTCACCTCCACCCCTTACTCTCTCCATCCCTCCATCCCGCTGATGCCTAATGTTGCTTTAAAGACATGCTCCATATGCTGAGGTTAGACTAAGAGCGGTTGCATGCGTGTTCCTGTATGCATGATTGATGTGCGCGCAAGTGTTTGCATGCGTGTGAAGTGTTGACATGCGGGCGTGCTGCATACTTTGACAGCTGTAGTTGAAAATGACCTGTCTTTATATTTAAATATGACAATCACATCTTACATTTGTTGGGAAATAAATCAGCAGTGTTTAGTCGTACATCACCAGTGTCAGATAAAAACCTGATGCTACTACAGTAGTAACAGTAGGAAGATAAAAATACAAGAATAAGATACAATCCTGTGGTCACGTGTAAAATAAAAGTAAAATGTACAAAATAAGTGTTCATTAAATTTGCTTCTGTCAATGATTTATTTGATTTTGACGAACATAAGTTTTACTGCAGTACAAATACATATTCATAAGCAGCTCTCTACCATTATTGTCCATCACAACAATGTAGTTCTCCCTAGGGCTTCAGTCCAGCTTCAGCTTATAAAAATGAATACACATATTACTTTATGACTGGAAACAGCTGAGGAGTTGCACATAATTTATCGGCTTTGTCTGTGCTGACATGTATAGCTGTCATTGAGTGCGTCACTACAATATATATTTGTGTGTGTGTGGGATATGGAGATGGCACATAATAATCACCCCAGTGGAAGTTGCCGAGGAATTTGTGTTTCTTTATTGTATCACTTTATTAGCCTACTATCCATAAGGAAGTGTATAAATTAGGGAAATGCAAAGCCTTAAAAACATGTTTCATCCTAAATGCTTCTTCTTTGTATTATTTATGTTTTTCTTGCCAAGCCTTTGAGACAGTATTATGTCAGTATTTGCAAGGTAGAAAAATCAGAGACAAATTGAAATGGTTGAAAAAAAAATCTTAACTCAAAATCCTTTTATTAGCCTTTTTGAGAGCTAGTATTGTTCTTTTGTATTTTAATTTACTTTCATACACCTTCCAAAAAGAAGAGCAAACACGCAAATAAAAAACATTTTTTGTCCCCCATGTTTTTTAAAAAAAAGCACAAAAAAGAAAATGTGATGCAGTGCCATATTGCGGATGCCCTACATGCTGTACAGTTAGTTGGCCTTGGTGTGTCTCTAAATGGTTAAAGAATTGTTAGTTTCCTGTGTTTTTTTTGTAGTGAGATTTGTAGTAGTTTGTAGTACTCTAAATTGCTTAATAGAACTATTTTAATCTCTGTTTCATCATAAATGCATCAAAATTAGGCACACTGTAGTTCAACATCCCAGGTCTGATTCGAACGCTAACACCCATATCTAGAGCCAGTGTTTGGTTTGTCTCTTCTGGGCTACTGTAGAAACAACCTGGCTGATATGTTATATATGATAAATGTTACATTGTGTGTACATGGATTTTCCTCTAAAAGACATGTTAAACAGATTAAATTTGCACTGTTTCAAAGTGTCAACTGAAATCCGTCCTGCAGGCAGTCTGGTAGCAGTTTATGATCCCCAGCCCTAACCCTCCGCTCCTCTCTCAGCCTGTATCATTGTCCTGTATCAGTGCAGTGTGTTGCTCTGGTGTGTCTACCATCTGTTATAATCAGCCATGAATATTGTAGAGGCCCCGACACTTTAAACGGCTTATATACCCTATGGATGTTGACATGCATGGGAGAAGTCATGTGTGCCAGAGATGCTCTCTGTGTGCGTTTACAGTTGGCCCATTGATTTATAATTAACGCTGGGGTTACTGCTCCAGCACACACACAGCTGGCCCGCTCTCTGGGGTCACAGCAGTGTGTGTGTTTGTGTTTGTGCAGGAAGTTATTTCAGTGTCCGAGAAAGACACTTGAGTTGAAATGTAATGTGCATATTCTTGTGTAGATGGCGGTGTGCGTGTATGTGTGTGTGTGTGTGTGTGTGTGTGTGTGTGCATATGAGTGTATATATTTTGCCAGTGCTCAGGAACCGAGCATATGTTCCTTTTCAAATAGGTTATTCTTTGAGTGTTTGTGCATAAGTGAGTGCGCATGTAGAGAGTAACCATGGTAACCCATTTAAAGATTCCTGCAGACCACAGACACTTTAGTCCCATCAAATGTATTGATTACAGTGTCCATGTGAATTAGACAGACACACACACACCCACACACACACACACACACGTCCTCCAGTCAGCTGTTAACACCACTAGGCTGCACTCTTGCAACTAGTCAACACACAGCAAATCATTTGAGGCATGCATGTGTTTTTTCTCTCCTATGTTTCTTAATCAGTAGCTATCTGCCATTCAGAGCGACTGTTCATGTTTTATTTCCACTTGTCAGACTGGTTAAAAAATAAATTGTCTTATTGAAAACATCATTTTCAGAAGTTCTGTTTATTTCACAGCCTTCACATTCTTCTCATCAACTGACATGTGCTGTGTTGATGCTGAGGATGAAAACAGTGGGTCTATTTATGTTTGAGTTTGCCCCCTGAGTACATTCATGTCAGTTCAGTCTGTTGGCTCCGTGTTCTGATCACAGCAACTTCAGGATTAAAGAAACGTTTGTGCGAATGAATTTGATAGTTGTTTAAAGTTAGGATATAAAATTGATGCTGTGAATATGTTTCACTTGGTCAGCTTCAAAAACATTTTATTTTTTCCTAGATGATTAAATGCCTGAACGGGCTTTTCCCAGATGACGCCATCCTGACACCCGGCACAGGTTTAGGCAACAAAAGCACTTTGGTTAAGCTTAGGGCTTAGGGAGAAATTGTGGTTTCTGTTAAATGTTAATAAAGTTGTACCTAAAGTAAATTTAGATGTTTTTTTGGATTAAACCAAGACCATCTTTACCTAACCTTAACCAAGTGATGCCAGTACCTAAACATAACCATAGGAAGGTAACTAACTAGGACTACATGTTGAAAATAAACATAAAACCAGCAATACAAGTAAAATCAAAGTATGTACAAACAAGATACAAAAGGTGTCTGGATTTCCAAATGTATTCCTTACACTTATACTGTATATTTATGCTTGAGGGAACTGTGTGTCCCGTAGTTCAGGGTTCACTATTCTTTTCAGAAAACCAATGTTTTCCTGTTTAAAGCAAGAATAATAGCAGTGTGACTCTGACTCCTGACAGTTTAACAGACTATTTTCCCTTAAAGTCAATAAGAAACCCTATGCATTCCCCATTCTGCTGATAACACGGCCTCATACTGTACAGAACTGTACATTATGAAGCAGTCTGAACCATCTGCACCTCTTTATTTTAAGTGTCAGAGTAGAACAAACTGTCTGTTTACCACAATTTGTCATTGTAGTGTGTTTCTCCAAGGCCATGATGGGTAAAAATGTGCCTTTGTTCACCATGTTTATAACACAAAAAAACTGTGTTATACTCGGGCTCTATGGGTGCACATAGCAGTGTGCCTCGAAGCACAGTCTGAGGTCCCTGAGGTCATTCAGGGGGTTCTATTGAGTCCCCAGTACTTATTATACACAGTAAAATGTACAAAAAGTTGGGTGAGCTTTTTTTTCCTTTAAAGAGTTTAGTCATGTTAAATTATGTTTTCAGGGCCTGCAGTGGGTATCAGGCTGTGTCTCCATTAATGTACTGGGCCCAGTGATAGCCGTCTCTTGCTACAATCTCCTCTGCAAACAGCAGATTGACCTGGTCATATATCTATACTGTATCTGCTCATATATTCACTTTTGTCTACAGGATCTAGCAGGCTAACAGCATGCTAATGAAAACCATGTTACGCTGCTCAAACCACCAAGCAACAACAAAATGACCAGCTATCTCATCTTAGCAACTAAGCAAAGACTAACAATATGTCAGGATAACTAGCATGTTACTAGTATGTAACAGCACCTCAAACTGCAAACAAGGTCAATCATGACTCTTTCTATTGTAAATTTTTTGATGATCAATGGATCCATTGATAAATGGATGTAAAGTCTCTGGGGCAATCGGGAACCCATGGGTGGGGCCAGAGGGAGAAACACTACTGTGACGAGCAATTCTTATTGGACTGAATAGGCACTATCTTTGGGTCCAGCATCCTGTTCTGATAATATAGCCATGGTCCCTACCTGTCTTTAGCTGCCCTACATCACGCTTGTTCAAATTTGCTCACTGTCTGACTTTTTCACCCTCACAAACAAAGAAAAACCCATCTTGTTTGCTT
This sequence comes from Morone saxatilis, assembly GCF_004916995.1. Lineage (NCBI taxonomy): Eukaryota > Metazoa > Chordata > Actinopteri > Moronidae > Morone > Morone saxatilis. The sequence goes on along the minus strand of NW_023339751.1, from coordinate 1,624,003 downwards.
TTTGCATCCAGTGAGTTTACTTCTTAGCACTTACTCTATGGCTGCTGCTACTGAAGACACTTCAGCACTTGGTTGTGTCTCGGGATCACCCTTGAAACAGGCTTGTTTTACACCCTGACAGAATATGCAGATTCTGCAGATTCTGAACATAAAGGATATGTTGGGTGACCACATATCAATTTACTGAGATTTTGAGGAGATGGAAGCACATCATAAAGTGCCTCTAGGCTGAATCTAATCCTGCCTTCTTCCATGCCCCACAGTGGAGGGATTGTAGATCTTACCTGACCTGGGAACGCCTTGGGACTCTCCAGGAGTAGCTGCAGAAAGTAGCTAGTGACAAGCTACTTTTCTTAGCCGGCTGCCACCACGGTGCAGACCTGACAGAAATGAGATGGATAGAAGGTTAGACCAACTCTGGATATTTCAAGAATAAACATGTAAATCTAGTTAAAATAGATGCTCAGAGGGATATTGAAGTCTGCTTTTGCTTTGCCTCAAACTAAACTACTGCAGTAGTTTAGTTTGAGGAATTGGGTTTGGTAAGAGTTTTGTTTTGGTAAGGATTGGTGAATGTTTGAGAGTTAGAGTTCCTGTGAGAATATGAAGACAAGTACATGTTTGTATGTCAAAGTCAGCTCCTGCAGAGTGCATGAACTGTGTTTAGTGACATCAAAATAACCCTATTGTAGCCTCTCTATTGCTCAATGAGACACACACACAGACACAGTGGCCCGGCATGACCACTTAATCCTTCTCACTCCCACTCTCCACACTACATAGCTCTGCACTCACTGTTTGCCCTAACTCCCCCTTCTCTGCCCCACTTCTTTCCCTCTCCTAATCTCTCTCTTTCTCTCTCCCTCTTTTTTTTTTTACTTTTACCTCCTCCACTTTCTCTGACCTATCATCTCACCATCTGATCTCATCTGCTACTTCTTATAAGGTCATCTCTTCACTCTCCACTGTTGTATTTTGTCAGGGAGCGAGGGCAGTGAAAGGCCCTTTCTCTCTGATTCATCTCTCCATCAGGAGGTGAAGGGCCCGGGTGTGTGAGGTGACACACTGGATTAGGGAGTTGCATTCAGTCTAGATGTGGGGTCATCCACGGGGGTCCTCAGGGGCCGCTTTGTGGATTGTCGCCCACTGATCTGTCATGGCCAGCCAAAACACATTTCAAGGCCCTTTTGATCTACCCCAACACTCTCCACAGGCAACACACTCATGCACACCACATATGCATGTACAAGCGCATTCATGCAACTTTTTAATAGGGTCAGCTGGAGTTCTGGAAGACAATCCCAGCACACCGTCAGACAGCGTAACCATTGTGTTCCTCTGAAAACTTACTTTCAAAATTCACAAGACAGAAAATTCAATCTTTGAGACTTTGAGAGCTTCTGTGTACTAGTACATGTATTTCCTAAAAGAGACTACATCTAGCATAATTTATTGTAACAAGCATGTATGTACACAGCAGGACAAAAATAGAAGAAGAGTTGTGTTTTTATTTTCGACCAATCCACTTTGGACTGTTAAGAATGCTAGTTGAATAGATAATAAATCTATGACCACAATGGTCCATTGATTCTACCTAAATGTGGGTCAAGGGCAATCCACAATAGAGGTCCTTATCAGTCCAAAGTTTTGAACCCTATCCAAAAGAGTGACATTGAATAGACTGGACGAAAAGACACAATCCAAAATGCGATCAACTTGAACAGACCCAACCAAAGACAGAACACGATGCCCCATCCATGAAAAAGCAGCTTAAAAGTGAAAAGAAACTTGTCAGATTACCCTTACAGGTCAGGGTAGGGAGTGTACTTGGATCCATTCAGGTACAATACATACTAACACACAGACCAGTTACGAAGGGAACCTACTGGACCTGATTAGACTGGATGTAAGGGTTAAACAGATCTCTAATACTAGGTACTGATATGACCTGTGAAGAACTGTAATCTAAACCAATTTATGTTTTTTTATGTTTCTGGAACTTTTCAGATGCCCATCTCTCTCTCTCTCTGTCTCAGTGTTTAGGTACATGTCCATTTCTACTCCAAGAGACACATCAATACACAACCCCTGCAACACAAATTCACTACTTCATATATATTATGAACATGATAACTGTCTGCAATAAGCAATACAAAAATGAATCAATAAACTTAAACAATGCTGTTTGCATCCTTTAAGAAGCCTACTTAAAAACTTTCCTCCACTTATATAATAACAAAAGCATGTGATTGGCTTGGTTGGATTTAGTCAGGGTGACAAAAGTATGTTTAGGGAGGCTTGTGGCTCAGGAAGTAGAGCGGGTTGTCTTCTCCTCCTGTCGAAGTGTCCTTGAGCAAGATACTGGACCCCAAATTGCTCCCGATGCTGTGCATTTGAATGAATATTAGGTAGTGGGGTAACTGTAATATTATTAGTGACATATATTAATAATTAGTTACTTAGATTTAATGGGGAAAGTTATATTGTTATTTTTAGTAATATTATTACTACTGATGACTTGTGAGTATACAAATGCAATGTGCCCTGACTGGCACTGCACATTTAACCATGTAGTGTATTTTTGTATTTTGATTTTTGGCTGTTAGACAAGTAAAAATAGTTTGTCTGGCCACTGTCCTCTTAGCTCTACAGCTGTGCTGCTAAAAGGACAGAGATGGACATACCAGGAGTCTGATGGATGTTTCCATAGTGCTTACGTACAACTGATGCCAAACAGCTGCCGGTCTACAGATAGTATCTGAGACAAAAAATTAAGGTCCTTCAGTTTTTCTTCTGTTCCAAAAAAAATAAATTTTCCACTACAAGAAGCTTGTTTCCGATCCTAAACAGTGCCTCCTACTGATCACTGAGCTATACTTGGAGTTGAACCCTCAACTCACTGAGTGATACCTCATATCTCAGCACCAAAGACACACAGTTGGCATATATGTTTGTCCAGCTGTGGCCTCTTTGATCTACCTTCACTCTTCCTCTTCATAGCCTCTGTGTTCCAGCTATACTTTTCTGTGCTGAATGCACTCTAAAATAAAGTATAGTACACAGAGAGAGCACTATTCTCTCAATCTCCCATCTATATCCCCTCCTTCTGTCTCCTATCCTTGGCTGCTTGGCAAGTTCGTGTCCAGGGAAGTGGAGAGAGAGAGCTATTTAAAAAAATATCAGACTTTATATTTAGATCATCAGAAGTGTACTTACAGTATGTAGAGGTATCATTGTGAAGCCTAATGCAGTTGTGTGTTCATTTACGCTCTTGTGCATGTTCATGTGTGTCAAATCTAATATATTTATCATGTGACTTTCAAAACTGACCGAGCCTTCTGCTGGATAAAATAATGTGTGAGTGTATGCATCAGTGGCAATGTGTGTGCCTAAATGCAGTCTATTTATTTGGTATCTTACCTACACGATAACACACATAACCTTGTTTGTGTGTTTACATGGTGTGTGGTGTGTATTTTAAGCTCGCCCATGTTATGTGTCCGTGGGTGTGTGTAGTGCGTGTGGCTTAAAAGGGCCCTGGCGTACTTAAAGGTTCATTACAGGTCTAAGGCTAATCCACAGTGATAGCTAAAGTGCTCTGTGTCGACCACAGGAGACTCTGTGTGTGTGTGTGTGTCTGTTTTCGGGGGGCAGCACAGAGAAGACATCCTACAATGTGGCCACCAAACACATTATTCAGCATAAATTTTGTATTGGGCCAGGACTTTTCTTCCCAGTCTTCACATGTACAAAGAGTGGAGCGATGGAGGCAGAGGAAAAGGGAGTGAGAGTTCATGGGGAGGATGGCACGAGGGAGGAAGAGATGGAGGAGCAGAAGGATGGACAGAAGAGAGATGAATGGATTTAGAGTGGATGGTAATGAGAAAGGAAGGAAGGGAGAGTAAAGCAAAACAAGTAAGGGGAGGACTGTAGTGCAGGATTAGAGATGGGATGGGAAAGGTGGAGGTGGAGTCAGAGAGTGTCTGCATTTATTATGCAGATTCTCCCGCTTGTTTCTCTCCTTCCTCCTCCCTTCAGCTCCTGTTTATTTTGATGCACTGTGTGTCTCAAGTGCCTTTGGTAAACACTGCCACGCCATCCGAGTGTGTCTGTGTGTGTGCGCATTCAAGTGTGTATCTGCACAGATGATGTGTGTGTCGTATATTTGCTTGTGACTATGTGATGTTTACAGTTTGTGCTTGTGTACTGAATGGGGTATTTGTGTGCAGACTGCATGTGTTGTATGTTTATATACAGTACAGATATGTATGTGTAGGTTGTGTATTGATGGTTGTAGGAAACACACATGCTGGGCCGTCAGTTGTCTCCCTGATTAATATTTTCCTATAAATCTTAGATTTTTTGTACATCTCTCAAATTCAGATTTCGTTATGCAAACTGACACAGGGTTTAATTGACACCTTGCCCAGCAGGCCGTGTGGACGCAGCAGCAGCGTAGTGAACAGTTGGTGGTTGATTCAGCCAAACGGTTAATTATGATTTTAATTAATGTTTCTACATGTTACACATAATTGCGCAAGTACAAATATGACTGTGTGTAGCATGGGGAAACGGGTCGGGTCACAGGTCTTATATTAACAGGTGGAGATAATTGCAGGTAACAGGTCGGTTCCGGTACTGAGCTCTGCGGGTGCGGGCCGGTGCGGGTTTGAACAGCTGGAGCTGTGCAGGAAACACACAACTCGAACTTAACATCACAAACTTAAATCAAAGATTTACTTTGAGAAAATATGAAACTTTGTGAGTCGGATACACATTCCAAATTAAGATCAATCAAACCTTGAGTGTAGGGCATACATCAGGCAATATTATAAAAGATATATCACAACATAAACCAAGTCACTATTTCTGCTGAGTTTAAAGAATCTCTAAAACCTGTGTAGATTCAGAACCCAAGACTTGTTTATCCATTAAAATATATGTACAACACAAATCTTCCATATATATAAATCTTATTCCCAGAGAGCGAAATGTTTGCAGCCATATCTTTCAGTTTACATTCAACAGTTTAAATCCCTAACAATTTTGTTGTGTTGTATGTTTTGGGAAGTGGGCTGTCCATGCCTTAGACACTGACATATGATTGGTTAGAAAGACCGTCGCGTTTTAATATAATAGGTTGTTAGTATGTTGTCAAATTATATACATTTTTGACATTATTATTGTATGAATGATAGATATATGTAAAGATGGATAACATTACAGCTCTCAAAAAGTAAAGCCAAAACATCTCTATCACCCCCTGGTGGCTGACTGCAGTTTATGTCATGAAGCAGATGAAGCAAACTAAAATATCAAATTACACGTCAAGTAAATGTTCTCCAAAGATGGTTTCTGTTATTTTAGGTAGTTCTTATCACACTAATGTATGTTCAAGTGTTCATTTTAAATAGTTATTTGAAGTTATAAAAGGGGGGTTTCTTGCGATTAAGTCAGCCGGGCGTATCAGCGGGATCTCGATACAGAGGCGCCAACCCTGATCACTGCTGTGAGTCTGGCTCCAAATCACATCACCAGACCAAGATGGCAGCAGCTGTATCTGGAATACTTTGGCTTAACTTTGGTACAGCGGTAGGAAGTGGAGACGCTACGTCCATTTTTACATGTCAGTGGTATCAAAAGCTTTTATTTTCTTACTGAGCTTTCTTTCATGATCCGTTCAGCGTGATTGAAAGCTCAAGGACCTTGAGATTTTTTTGTCAAAACATATCAGACCGTATAAAAGTTTGAAGGATATTGAACGTGAGATAAATATGTGTGTAATAATACTAGTGCACATTCTCTCATGTTTGTGTGTGTGTGTGTGTGTGTGTGTGTATGGGTGCAGATAATGTGTGTGTGACTGAGTAGAATGAGTGAGTATTAACATAAGCATACAATGAGCAGAACCCTTGCTTGTAAGATGATAATATTAAACACTCAGATATTGTATCTGTTCTTGTAGCTCTAATTAGTCGTTGTAGCTGATGTGTAAACTCTTTGCAGATGCTGTTTTCAGCACTCATCATTTTTTATTCTATTAGAGACTAAAATGTTTGTGGTTTTTAGCCTGTTGCCTCCTGGTCAGTTGATGTGGTCTGGTGTCCATCTGGAAGACCGACACATCTTCAATGACATGGCACTGATGTGCACATCAGCTGTTTGCAGCGCTACCTTAACGCCACTTTGTCTAAACTGTTTTATATCAGACCACACGGTTTAGTTTTTGTTTTAACTTCTTGAATGCTCCTGAATGAATTAAACAACACTTACCTGTTTTGACCTCCGTGTGATTTCTTTGTTGTCACAGTTTATTTCCCCTGCTTTCACTGCAGCCTTTTTTTAGTACTTTTGTCACTGTTTTTAGTGGAATTTGGTGCAGAATTTGTATTGTAGATGTTCTCTGTTGCCGGATATTTCATTCAAGGGAGATGCCATTATGTAAATTTTTTATAATTAGCATCAGGTGAACATACTTCCCATTTAGAAGTAATTGGAATTTTATCAGCAGACACACCAGAACAACATACAGGTGGATATGGTGTAAGGGAAAAATTATTTTCTTATGTGCAAACACGCTCGCAGATTTACATTGCATGAATGAAAATGTACATTTATATGTTTGCATAGCACGTATGCACGTACCACATGTAGATATATGTGTACAGTAAATGCATATGCACTCAGATTATGTGCAGTATGTATATGTTTGCCCATGTAAAGGTGCATATGAGAACACAGAGAGACACCGTGTGTGTGTGTATGTGTGTGTGTGCGCAGGGACTGGGCTGCGGAGGTTAGCCCGGGCTGCAGTGCTGGTGGAGACCTATTTTAATTCTTAACTAGATGTCCATGATTTATTAATCTGTGTTTGAAATAACAATTACCGTGTCAGAAGGGATCAGGCCAAAGCCTTAATTGCAATGGAAAACACACTTAATATGGAACTTGGCCTAACCAAAGCACACGCATGGCATCCCCGACAGGCTTGAGAATATGTTCCGCTTTCTGCATCCGTGACTGTGCATTATACAGTATGTATGTAAAGCTGACCATGAATGTCAATGTCCCTGCATCGACTTGTGTTATGTGTCTGTGTTATATGTTGCCATATGTGCATTATTTAGCAAGTGTCGTAAAGCGAACCTTTATCCCCCTCATTCAAGCATACAACTGCATTTTTTCTATTTTTGTTGGTTTTACTTTGTCCTTGGTTTAAATGTGTAACATATATATTTTTTCCATCAATATACACGTTAAGCTTGCCTTTATTTGAAACTGGCCTCTATTTAGGACAGGCCTTTGATTTCTTTTACACAAAACCCTTGCTCAGCACAGATGGAAATGTTATCAAACTGTACCAGTATGAATATTACTTCTATCCAATAACATGTCAATTACTAATCATTCATTTGATGATTTGATACTTTGGTGCTCATGGTTTCTGTAAAATGAACTGAAGAATTGAACAGTGGAGCATCTAACTGATCTAACGATGTGCAGCATGTCTGTACAGACGAAAGTTCAAACGTTATATTTGTGTAACTGATCTAAGCAGCTTAGAACTCGTTCAAGCTTTAAGAGTTTTTTTACATCCAAAAAACTTTATATAAAATCCAGACCAGGCCTTACATTATTCCTCTTTCCATTTGCTGTGCGTGGAGAAGCCCTCTGTGCTCCAATGGGTCAACATCATGGAACACCAAAGTATGTGAGAGAACACTATACTATACTATACTATGACTCACTATACTCTTTGTTGGGATGTGGCGACATCATGACACGTCCCATGCTGTGTCCATTGTCTTCCACAATTACACACTGCGCAGGATAACACAAACCGTCCCGCCCAACACTAATTTTTTTCCCCTGACGCCCTGTGGTTGTTGGGTCGGGCCGTAATCAGGCTGGTATTGTGTGGTCTGATTGGTATTACACAGTCAATATACTTTGGTATACCTTCTAAATCAGACCACAGTGCAGCCTCTTTCTCTTGCTGGTGCTAATGATTCTCATAATGCAACATTTCCCATTAACCCCAGTGCCCCCTGTCCCCGTTTCCCTGGGCTTTTAATCTTTCAACCATCTTTCATTAAGAGAAGCTCTCAAATATCATTATTCTCCGTCTGTTTTGTGCTGTAAAGCAGTCAGTACCTAAGCTGTAAAGCTTGTGATGTGTTAACCCACAAGCAGCATTCTCTTGGTCAACCATTATCCTCTTTTTCTGTTTGAGAATTGAATTTCAGTGTTACGCCAGCAAACAGAAATACATAGGCATGCATTCTGAGAAAGCCACAGCAGGTGTTGCAGGAACCTGCAGTTTTCCATGAAAATCTTTATAATTGATTCAATTTGATGTGATTTACTGATGTTAACATGCAAAACATATCACCTCCTGCAAAACAAAGTTCTCTGAGTCAACGTAACACCACTTGAAACGTCTCATTTGGGCCATTTAGTTAGGGTTCATCTTTACGAGGATTACCCACTATCACTTATCGGCCCTTTAACAACTATTTCCTTGTACAGCCTTAGTGCATGGTTGCTAATGGCATCTGTAATGAGGCTGACCCGTATGCCTTGTCTAATTTAAAGAGCCTGTTAAGTGACTCAATGATTTTAAAGGTAATCTTTAAAAGCCACGTAAAGCTTGGAGAAAGTTGGTGAGAGTCGTGCGAGAGTGGGGAGTAGAGCCACGGAGCTTTTAAAGAGTTGGAGAAGAGAAGCTGCAGAGACTTTTCAATGACTTGCTTATGATGTATCATAGGTTTGTATTATCCATACTCTGTCAAAGAGGGCGCAGAGAGGAATGTTTCCACATTCAAAGTGTGTGTGTGTGAGCGTGTGTGTTGCTTTTCTGTCACTTGCTCACGTACTTCAACACACGCTCACTCACACACACACACACACACTCAGAAACACTCAAATATCCCTTTCCTTTTCTTATAATTCTCTTTTCTGTCTCTCCTCTGTCTGTATTTCTGAAGGAATTCTCCATCCATCTAATTCCCCTCCTGGTTCTTTTATATTGAGGCTGGGCCCCGCTCGTATTCCATGTCAAAGGCTTTCTCTTTTATTGAACATCAAATCCTCTGTGTCTCGCCTGGCGCTCTCTTCTCCCTGCTCGGCACCATGCATATTCAGGAGCCGGCGGCCGCGCTATAAGGCCGGCTAGCCCTCCAAAATCCGCGATTGTGGGCATTAGCGTTGCAATAACACTACATGAATAGCCGGCATGCTCTATATTTAGGTGTTAAGTCGACCGTGCTGTAGCCAAGATTGAGGCTGCTGGATGGAAGTGCGTGGGGAGAAGCAGACTTTCTCTTCTCTGGTGATATTCTCTCTGTTTCTTCTTCTTTTTTTTAATTCTCTGTCTGTTTCAGAGGCTTTTCCTCTTTGCTCTGGAGGCGGCGCTTGGTGTCCAAAAGTTTCAGCAAACCTCAGAATGTTTTGCTGTAAGGAGCCGCCCCACTGTGACACTTTGCATACTGATTTGAGCTTTTCTGCTGACTTGAAGGGAGATAAAAAAAAAAAGGAAAGAGCCGACTGCTGTGAATTGGGCCCTAATGTGCTTGACTCACTGTCAAAAATAAAAGCCACAGTGGTGATAATATGAGCATAAAAAAGGAGTCAGTTGCTTCTCTGCAACTTGTTTATTCACTTTATTCCTTTAGTCCAAATTTCTACTTGCGGTGTTACTCATATGCGATCAGGGACATCATGTAGTGCCTTTTTTTTTTACCACAGTTGTTTTAGGTGCTGTTAGATTTTTCTGTCAGCAGGATTATGGAAAAACTACTGGCCCAATTTTCATTAAACTTGATGTAAGATTGTCGCATTGGCCAAGGAAGAACCCATTATATTTGGGAATGGAATCATGGGGCAGATTATTTTTCCCTTTCATTAACATTGTCGGATAGATATATTCTAATACGGACAAGGTGGTTGTGCTTGTAGATTTGCATATTTCTGTATCTAAGGTTCATCCTCTTTACTGGAGTAGTGAACAACATTTCCATTGTATTGCAGAATATTATGGGATTGTAATGATTCGTCCAGGTATTAGTGAAACCCTCAGCTCAGCTGTGCTCACCAGGGAAACTGAGTTATGGCTTGTGAAAAAGTTTGATTGCAAAATCAACCTGGCATCCACGTTGTCCATTAATTACTGATAATGGATACCTCGTTGGGCATTATCCATTAACCAGTTGACACAATTAACATTAAAATGTGCATCCCTTCTTATCAGAGTCATATAAGTCTGTCAAATTTGAACTCGCTAATGTTACACACACTGCTTGAAACCAGACTGGTGGGGGCACAGTGGGCTCAAGTGTTTTCAAAGAGAGAGAGATCTATAGTTCTTTACACCAGAAGAGCTGAGTGTGAGCCTCTTTAACCCATTAAGACTGGATACAGCAAATATGTGTCCTCTCTAGCTGCTTTTAGAGTTTTCGGAAAACAACCAGCTGTCAAACAGGTATTGATAAGGTGGGTGAGGAAAGGAAGGATGTAAAGAATGATAAACTGAAGAGTGTGAGAGGGGATGACGTGAAGAGGACAGGGCAGGTGGTTGGGTGGTGGGAGATAGGGTTGGTACCTCATTGGGAGAGAGGGGTGAAAAGGAGGTAGGAATAGCAGATGAAGAGATGGGTATAGGCCAGGTGGTGTCAGCTGGTTGAATCGGGAAGTGAGGAGCGTATGTCATCTATTTAGTTAGTCTAAATACTTGGTAGAAGGGAGGACAGAGGTGGGGTAGTGGGGCCATCAAGGAGGGTAGAGAAGATTGAAAAGAGTTTTTTGGGATTGGAGAAGGAAGATTTACATTAGAACATAATGGGAACTGTATTGCAAACATTGTGAATGTGTTTGTATCCCAAATAGAAATATGAAAACAATCAAAGTGACAAAATCCATGACAATTCTGCTGACAACACAACATCAAAATGTTTTTTTTCCTATTCATGTCTTAAATAAAAGAAACAAAAATTACAACTGAATTTTTTGCTCAGTGTGGTGGTTTAATATTGTGGTACATAGTTGTATTTTGTGATTATAAGATGAATATGCTTTTATGTTTTACAGTGCACAACAAGTGCCTACCTATCCATTTCGAATTCTGCATAAGCATTATATTTTTGCAGGATCTATTCTATCGCTTTCCTTCACCATCCTTTACCACCATTTTACCATTCCTCTGCTTAGTCTACGAGTGTACCTTGTCAAAATACTGCTGTAGTCTGTTACCACTGTTTTCTGGCCTCCCTTCAGGTTCCATCTCATCTGATGTAAAATGCAGAGAGGGACAGAAAAACAGGGACGTAGAGAGAGAGAGGTAGAGCTAAGTGGACCTGCCTGGGAATGAGGATAATCCAGTGATCAGAGGAAGGAAAGAAATGATGGACAGAAAGAAATAGTGGTGTGAGTGGAGGCAGATGCAGTGGAAATGGGAGGAGAGAAAACAGAAGAATGGGAGGAAGCTAGATTAGACAAGTGTGGTGAGAGTGAAGGCCGGAAGAAAGAAGTAAAAGAAGAGATAAATGCAGGGAAAAAATTTGGTTTTTGGATTAAACTGATGGAGAGAGACTGTAGAGACAAGAAGGGAGAGGAGGAGGAAAGAATGAAGGGAATGAAGAAGACATACAAAATGACAGATGGATGCAAGAAGGACAGAATAGTTAAATGTGTGTAAAGAATCGAAAGGAAGGATGGATACTATACAGCAGGGAAGTAAAAATGAATTAGTTTAGGAAAAGGGAAGTACCTGGAGATATGAGGGCATTGAGAGGAGAGGAAGAAATGGAAGAGGTGAAGGGGGAAGAAAGAAAGGAATAATGGTAAAAAGTGGTGGGAGGGAGGAAAAAAGCAGGAAAGACTGAATGGACATGGTGAGTGGAAAAGGACAAAGAGAGAGGAGAGGAAGTTCCAGTGATAAATTAAACGAAGAGGAAGTAACATGGGAGGAAGAGTGTAAATAAGAATGGATAGAGGGGCTAAAGAAAGGATGGAAAGACTGAATAAAAAATGACAGAATGGGGGCAGAAATAGTAAAAACAGAATCAGTGAATGGCGGTAGAGAAACATGCTGAGGAAGTCAAGGAAGGATGCGAGGACAACACGGCTGAGTGGACGGATGTGCACATGAATGAGGGGAACAGGAAAAAGGAAGAAGAAGAAGGGATGGACGGACAAAAGGATGAAAGGAAATAAAGGGTGTATGTGTGTGTAGAGGATATCTGCTTATTTTACTGCCTTTTTGTCTTCAAACTACATCCCTGCTAAACCTCCCTCTCTGCATGTGTGTGTGTGTGTCTGTGTGTGTGTGTGTCGTGATGTTGTGATGGCATCCAGCAACCTGGCATGCCTTTTTAATTCTACTGAGTAAATAATGCATCCACCACAGTCCATAATTTATGTAAGTGGACATGCAATCAGTTCAGATTAACGTGCACGATGCCCCTGTGTGTGTGCGTGTGTGTGCGGCAAAGGGATAGCTAAAACATGACAGGTCACTGACTTTCTCCTGGTGTAGCTCTTCCCCACTTTGTCTCTCTTTGCTCCTCTCTCTCTCTCTTTCTCCTGATTTCTCTCAAGTTAAATTAGCAAGCCGCAATGTTTTCACAAAATAAAAGCCGATTTTGTATTTTATGTTTTGCGTGTAGATACAGGGTGAGAGTGTGTCCACTATTAATATTATTATATATTAAAACATAAAAATAAAAGACTTTCCGGCTCTCGCAATTGCCAAGGCTCATTCAATATTTCCTATGTGATAAATACTCCAATAACTACTCCACCCTACATTGAGATTTTGGACACAAAATTCAAAGCATTCATTGTGGGCTATATTCCAAAGGGATGTGTATGTTCTTGCAGGGTTACGAAACGAGTCATAGGAGTGACTATCTGTTCTGCATTTGTTTTGTCGACTTAGAGAGATTATATATCTCAGCGCCTCGGGATCTCCTCAGAGGAGCTTGACAACGTTGCTCAGGAGAGGGTCGTCTGAACTACCTTGCTTGGCCTGCTGCCGCCACAACGCAGCCCTGGATAAGCAGGAAATGGATGTGTGTATTCTTAGTCCAACTGGAGCTCAGGTGCTACACTGTTTAAGTGAGCATTTGCATGATCAAATCTGTGTATCTTGCTGTCTTTCAACACATAAAAAGACCTGGGTCTGAGCTCTCATGCTTGCATAACTTGATGTAATTGAGTTCACAACACTATTGACACTGGCTTGACTCTGCAACACTGCATTGTGTTTATGTTGGGTGGAGGGATAATGGATGGGAGACCTGCATCTATGTAGCAATAATACTGGTCAGTCATACAGTTGGCTGGTTACTGTTTAAAATTACACAATGAAAATGACATAGTGACACGAAAATATGTACCTGGATCGGAACAGAACATATGTACTGTACTAGCCACACAGACCCAGCTCAGACCCAGCACACTTTGAAAGTTCAACAAGTTATTTTAGCACAATGACCAGCTAGCTTGCTTTTCTTTCCCAAGTGCACTGTTTAACCACCCCATTACATACATTACATTTCTTACAGGGGATATATTGATATGAACTTGCTACACTTGTGTGGACCTTTAGCATATGTCACAGGAACTAACAAAGGCACACAGCTACCGGCAGCATTTATTCAGAGACAGAGAGTGCCTGTGAGCCAACAAACCTGTACCACTGGTTCTATGGAAAGTAGAATCACTCACCATCCAAACCCTATCACACATGTAACTCCTTGTGTGCCGTACATTTCCACATCAAGTTAGGTAGTGTCCTGAAATGGGCAGAAGGCTATGAAATATTCAGTAGTAAAGAAATAGTTGTTTTCTTATTGTTTTCTAGCTATGACAAATCTTTTATATTCCAGGTGTAGACCTTTAACCACTAGGTCATCTGAAATATTAGTTCCCTGGTTTGACTCATTTTTTGGTTATGATGCAAAGCCATATTTGCTAAGAGATACATCAAAAACCTCACAAGTTGCACTGATTACAGCAGCAACAAGGAACTTTAACTTTGGTGTTGATTCTGTGCCCCTGTGTTTCTACTGCCTCATTGATTTTAAGGGGAATCTGACCAAAACCGAGGCAGGCATGAAGAATAACTACAAGAAAATAGTCAATTTTCTCGCTGATGGTTTTGTGTGCTTATGTAGGTCTTAAAGATGCAGCAGTATTACATTGAGGCTGTTTCAAAACAAGTTAAAAGCTCCTCATAGTAATTTACATACATTTTATAAGAATAGGTTTCTAAGCAAACCAAAATTTTACATTACATCCATCATAAATATTGCCCTGGTTATTCCAGCAAAGAAAATGTGAATTACTTCCATATTTATTAAAGACTTTGAGAGGCTGATACATGGAATTATCTTTGTACCTCTCAGTTTATGTCAGTGGGAGAAATAGCTTCATGATGACATGATCATGGTGAGGAGTCATCAAAAAAGAGACTGATCACCTGATCTGACGCAGTCAATTCAAAGTTCAAAAACGCATCATTTTGGTTGTGCATGCATAGCAGGTTACTAGGCTTAGTCAATGCTCATTGGTCGCTGAGTAAACTTGTTACATTTGATTTCGCTTTCTAAACGTAACGTTGAGCTGCAGCGCGCAGAATCCATTTCAAGTTGTTGGTTGGAATCGAAAAGAATACGGTAGACAGTTTGTCCGTCTATATCATAGATAATTAATTATTTTTATTATTATATAGCCTAATTATTGACAAAAAATGGATTTACGAAAATGGCTTAGACCTCCTCCTCCTCCTCAGCCTCTT
>NW_023339751.1:1582405-1609106 GCF_004916995.1 Morone saxatilis | reverse complement strand
GTAAAGTAAATAAGAAAGAACATTGCTTACAACATTTTTTTGTTGTTATATGACAATAAACCTATTCAACTACTCATTTGTGACATAAAGTCAGCAGTTGCAATTTTAATAAAGAATCACTTTGACATGTTTTCAGTGTATTTTTTAATCAGAAAAGGTGAGCTGAAGTGTGTTTGCTGCATGACTGAATTATCATATTCAAGCATAACAGACAATTAGCAAGATGAGCTGTAACCTTTTGACCCGGGTTTGCCGCTTACAGGAGAGGGCACACAACACACAGACAGAAACCACAGCAACACGACAACTGCCGCTTTACTGCTACAACCAGAATAATTGCATTTTAAGCTGCTAACACATATGGAAACATACAACATTTTTTCAAGTGTCATTTCTGTATTTTTATATTGTAACTTTTTTTTCTTTTCTAACTTTACTTCTAACCTTTATTTATGAAGTCACACCTACACTAAGCTTAATGCTAAATGGGGGCATGATGATGTGATTTACACTAACCAATAATGCTGCAAGCAAGACGTAAAATACATAGAAAAAACACACCGTTTGCAGTAGACCGGCCTTATATTGAGCACTAATATGAAAATGTTTATGAAAAAGTTTATACCAAGGAGATATTGAGGATCTGCACTCCTTTTTAGCTGCTAAACTATTAAACTGCACTAAAAATTGCACGTTTGGGCTTATTTTACTCAAAATATTTCCACTATCATATGAACATATAGTTACATTGCTATCAACTGAGGCCAGTCGATAACCTTCAAAATGCCGCGACTGAGGCCAAACAGCAACTATTTGCAGAAGAGTTGTCCCAATGTTTGTAACATTTCTGTTTCACACAATGCTGATGCACTTATTTCCACACGTAGTCCTAAAAGCTGAGCCTGATTTCACAAGTCCCCTCAAAATTCCCCTCTTTTCATGCATTGTGCAATATGTATTTATTTATTCATGTTTACATGTGCAAAATATGGTAGGAGGGAATGGAAATGTATATGAATACCCAAATGACCACAGCCAGCGGGGGAAATTGTATCTGAAATTTTAGGTCTGGAAAAAGAGAGACTATAACGAGGAGAAACAGCAGGTGAGACATAGAGAGTCTTTGTAGTTCAGACAATGAGAACACTTATATTTGCATATGGTCACTATACAGGAGGTGTCCGTTCAGCCATCACATGACTACAGAGCAGCAACAGCTTACATTTTCCCCTACAATGTTATCTTTCAGTTACATATCTATTTATGTATGGGTCCACTCGCCTGATTCAGCCAAAAATTATCATTTTGTTTTTTTTATGATTTCTGTTTCTGTCAATAAAATCTTCCATATTGATTTTTAATGAAATCTTATATATAATTGACAAAATTATACTTTTTAACATATTTTGACTGATTGATAAAATTCATTAAATATAAAAAGTGAGATAATGACAACCAGTGTCTGATAGAGACCGAATTGTTTCAAGAATTTTCTAGAATCGGGTGTACTTGTATTTTTGTCTTCTTTTAAGAGACAAAATTCCAGACACACACTGAAGTAATGTCACTACACTGGCAGATTTCTTTGCTTGGTTTAAGGAAATGAGACTTTTCGATTTGATCATAGGCAGCATTTACTTGGATGAAGTTTTTTGCAGTGCTTCCTCCTGTGGGAAGAATGCATGCCTGTAGTTTTTATGTATTCTCTTCAAGCAGCATTCTCACAGAGGATACTTTTCTTTGCACTTCTGCCCATCTGCAACATGGCACACGTCGTCACAACTGTGACACAAAAGCGACGCAAAAGTTTGTACTTCTGACAGACATTTGCAGCCGGCTTAAGTGCATGAGGAGATCACAGAATTTTCACACACAGTGTAGACAGTTCAACCTCACCAAAATTAAAGCATGTGACAAAAAACCTAAAAACTATATTTTTCTGCTGTTTTTTCTGGTTGAAGGTCCAACTCAGACTTTTTCCATTCATTTCTACGTGCAGTAAGTAACAGCAACTGTGCAACACAAATATCCCCTTGTTAAAATGAGTGATGAGTTTTTGCTGCTCGGTGGATATTTATGAGGGTCTAAATGGCCAGGGCTGCTTATTAAAGCACCTTATTTGAACTAGATAATGTGATTACGATAAGATCAATTAACGCCCGGCGATAACGGCAACTGCGAGCCCATTGTCGTTTTGATGACATTTGCGTTTGGTCTGGTAATGTATGTCCTATGGTGATAATTAAGACGGCGGCTTCAGAGGCAGGCACGCTGAATGGGAGGGAAGGCATTACACCCGGACCTATTGACGATTAGCATCTCCGCTCCGTCTCGCCTGCCACCAGCTTCAAGTGGGGCTTTTGAAGAAGCCCAAATTGATTCTGCATCCCACCGCTGCTGCCGCGTGCTTGACGATAATTTCTTGATGTCTTGATGTGTGTAATGTTTACAGAGCGATGGAGAGGGAAAGCCTCGAGCAGTAGGCTGCTGTGGAGAGGGTGTTCTTTCAATACTTTAACGTATACACTCTCATCAGAGGAGATTTAAACAGTATCAGAATACGGTCTTACATCTTGGCAAAGGTTCTACATAGTGCTGTTTAAATGGTTCCAACAACCTTTAGGCACCCCATTATGGTTTTTTCTGCATCTTTATTAATTAATAATAATTTATCATTATTAATTAAGAAAGTTTTTTGTCAAATAGGAGATAATGAAGAATAGCCTCCATTATCTTTAAAGCTGTTTGAAAATGTCCTCATATGCAAGAGGGATACAGGAAAGGTGGAAGGACAGAATGAAGGAGGAAGTTAAAGAAATGAAAGAAGTGACCACAGAAATCATTGCACATAATGTGCACATACAATTTCAACCTGATCCGAGTCGTAAAATAAACAGATCTCACAAATGTAGGACTTTAACCCAGGAGACTGCTGTTGGTGTCCCATGTGAAACCAAAAGTAAACAGTTTCTTTTAAATTACGTAACATAACATAGTTATGTCAGGTACATAACAGAGCCTATGTTTTGTTTTATTCATTTACTTAAGGTTAATAACCCTAGCCCTAACCCCTAACCTCTAACCATAACCTACTTTTCTTAAACCTAACCAACTACTTTTCAGCAGTATTTGAGTTGGGAGCAAAATTGTGTCAAGCTCGAGTAGTGATAATGATTTCTGGTATTTCAAAAGAAAAAGTGGTCGCACAAAAGATGTTTTTTGGGCAAAGTGGGAGTAAAAATCATACAAAAGTCTTCATTTAGTGAGGCACTGGTTTAAAACGCTTCTGACCTCACAGGTTTCTAAATTAATTTGACCAACTGATGTGTTTGAGGTTGGATCATAAGCCTTTTTTTAGTTCACTGGGCAGCTACATTTTTATTTTATATGAACAAACAGCAATTAAGATAAGATGTGGACTAGGTAGGTTAAGAAATGTTGCAATCCTGCTATTACTTCCAAAAAAACAACTCCAAAAGTTTTTCTTTTCTTTTTTCCATTATAAAAACACAATATGGACATGATGTAGCTGTCCGCATACAGATGTGAGCATATGGGTTCTATGTGTATAGAATGAAAGGACTGCAAACCTTAACTTGTACAATGATAAATACATTTCCTTGATCTTTGATGTTGTTACACTCAAAGGGCATTTTTTAAAACACATTTTGACAACTCACTTAATGGAGTTGATTGATTTTCTGCTGTTTTATTATTTGCCATTATACAGCTTGGAAAATGGAAAAAGAAGAAAAAAAACTGCATCTTTTTTCAGCAGGGACCTATGCTTGAAGATAAACAAGTTGAAAATATCCCTGCAATCAAAGATGCTGTGTGAGTTCGGTTAGATGTCTTCAGCTGCGTAACACCTGTTCAGGCAAACAAGACCAACTTCCTGTGAAAAGCAGCTGTGTGTGTGTGTGTGTGTGTGTGTGTGTGGAGTCTAAAGGAAAATGGAGGCAGAGAAGGGGGGGTGGTTGAGGGACAGTTGGGAGCCGCTCACCAGAGAGGGCTGTTTTGACTAGAGCACTTCTGCATTAAGGATTGTTAATTTGTTTTGACAGTGCTGCACACTAGACACTACAGCCAGCAAAGGGAATTAAAAGGAAAATAACACTTAAAGTTAGTCTCGAAGTTCTATTTAGCTCTACTTATTTTTTCACTCCTACATCTTTGGGTTGTTTTAGCTCCACGAGAATAAAAATGACCAATAATGTCTGTCAGGCCTCACTTTTCTAAACTAATTACTGTTCTTTCTTTTCTTGCTGCTGACCGTAGTGCTGCAACTGCAAGAATCCTGGATTCTGGAGGAACATCTAGAGTAAACCTTGTCTGACCTTTTACATTGAAACAAAGTGATTTATGAATGTCTCCTGGTGGCTTTTGAGTCCAGTCATCTTATTATATTTTGTTAGTGCAGTATCAACACTATTGGTTTTTGTGATTTGTGTTAGCAGTGTTCTTTAAACTATTACAATTTTCCTAAAATTAAATACAGAAATTATAATATATCTCTTTGCTTACAGTGTCACAACAAATGGCAATATATTGAATCATAGCCCCTGTATCATATCACAAGATTCTTGCCTCTCTATGACTGGTAACAACATGCATTATTCCACACACAATGTTTATTACCTCATTATAGGAGTCAATATTTTGAAAAGCTTCCATATTTAAATATGTCTCTAAAGATGACCTCTATCATATCACAAAGTGTCGCCTGTAGTGATGAACCCTTAGAGAATACCCACCTGACTCTACAGTTCGCCTCAGCTCTACAAAGTGTAAGCAGCTTTCAGGAAGTGATCATTTTACTGCCAATGTGGACAGGAGGAACGATGCTGTGCATCAGTGTATGAATGAGTTTGTTTGAGTGTTTGTTATGACCTTTGCCATCACTGTGTGAATGTGGACGTAGTGTAAAAACACTTTGAGTAGTCGGAAAACTAAAAAGTACAGTCCATTTACCACATGTAAAGTCTACAGTATTTCTTGCAGAATGAATCAACATTTTGATTTAGCCTCAACATCTGCAGCCTTAGTGTAAATTTGGAAGCATCTTGAAATTGATGTCGGCTGCCCCTCCTACAAAAACAGCAATCACTGTCCATTCAATAATCATTTTGACCGCTGCTCATTGCGATAAGGCTACATTCATAGCTAGTAACGGGACATCAATTGTAGTTTTCATCTTAGGAGAGCAATGTTGTCATGCAGCTTCAGTGTCTTCTGCAGTCTTAATGAATATCTGCAAGCATCTTCAGATTGATCTCAGCTGTCCCTAGGGGGGTCTCCATGGGGCAGGTTGGGGGAGAATAGACGCCATGCAGAAAAAAGATAATGATGACACTAACAGGGGAGAAAAAAAAAGTTTGATTGACAACCGCAGACTGCAATTAGCGTGTTCTCTCAAAGCATCTGTGTATTGGTGGTGTATGTGAAGTGGATGTGTGTTCATTTTTGGTGGTGTTTGGTGTGTGCAGTGATCTGGATCCGTGATCCGGCGGTTCTGATCCGACACACAGGGACGGGTAGCGCGGGGTGTGAGGCGCCACTGCCAGATGGCATCCTGTATACCCAACCCTGTCTCTAATGCACACACACACGCAAATGTGCACACACACACACACATATCTGACCGCACCAGCGGTCTGATGGAATGGTCTTGAGTCTGTCAACCTGCCAAACTTCACATCAAACACATGCTGTGAAATCGGTGTAAAATTAATTACTCTTTCTTTGTTTGAGCACTGTGAAATCATGTTGAATTGTTAGTGTTAACGGATACTTCTAGATAGAGTTCTGCTCCATGTATGACATAACCACTGCACGCAAACGTATAACAAAAACATACATGACATCACTACACACTTTTAATTGTGTTGTTGTGCATGCTTTTGTGTGGTTGAATATACTCCTAAATCAAAAAAGAACAAATAACAGGTGTGATACGAGGATTACTGGATGTCAAGCGCCCCAATCATTCTTGTAAAGCGTAAAACAAAATTATAATCATTTATGCAGTCTTACATCTTGAAATTTGCAATGATGTGTAGGAACTTCAAAAATAGATCAAATTGACGTTTCATCTTGTTTGTTTTTCAGGTACAACCACAGGGTAAGGTCATTTATAAAATTCCCCCCGTAATCTTTACAAAGGTAGCTGTACTTATGAATTGATGTGGCAAATGATAACCTCCCAGTTCATTCTATTTCTTGACAGCCTCCTTATATGAATTCATTTTACTTTTGGAATTTCTTAAATTGTATTTCTTTGTGATTGCCTCTCAATTTGTATCCACACTAGAGGCGTTCTATGACTGAAATATCTCGACAACAAACCATGCAATGGTTTGCCAGTAGTAACTTTCATAGGAACATTAACCAGATTTTTGATCCTCTGACCACACCACCTGACATTTTTGTTTTTTCAATGAAATGTCTCAAGTGGTATCATTCATGATTCCCAGACTATAAATCCTATCCTTGTATTGAGGAAAAGTCACTTCCTTTGGTGAATTTTCCTCAATACAAAGTTTTTGTATTTTTTAGCTTTGATTAATATATTGAATAGATTACCATTAAACTTAATACAGACATTCATCATGTCCCCATGTCCAATACCTTGGTTTATACCATTGTCTTTGTGAGCACATTAGCATGCTGCTATAAGTATTCGCCCCAAAGACATTCAGACAGTGAGTGTTTACCTTTGCTTACTGCCCAAAAGCATCAATGTTCTTTATTTTGAAAGGGTGGCAGCAGGTCGCAACTCCATCATTGTGGCTGGTGGCTACCTTTGGCAGCAACTGCTTACATATCTTTAGTCTTGTTTTGTTTTGTCCCTTCTTCATTTTTGACTCTTTTCACAACTCATCAGACTGCACTGTTATTATATATATGTATATCATATAGAATGATATCATATTACATTATATAAAAATAAAAGTCTTCTGCACAGTACAGTATCTGTCCGTACACATATGTATCACCACCTTGGATCTTGCTGTATCTTTTTGAATTTATTCCAGTGATTGAGATAGATAGATATATATGTAGAGAAAGAGGGAGATAGATTTATTTATTTATTTTAATTATGTACTACTTACTTATTCATACCTAGAGTCTAAATTGGCATTATCAGAGGGCATGTCAGAAGGAGGTTAAAAGAAAAAAAATCATGGAAATCTGCTGTTCCCTCGTGCTTCCCTTTAACTCTGAATCACAGTCAAGCACAGATCATACATATGTACAGGACTCCATACTCCCCAACGCATGCAGCAGGTCCATAGCTGCAAATGAACGCGCCCCTTGATATAATTCTCATCAAGGTTCAATCAATTTTCTCTTCCTTTGCCTGCAGCAATGTATCAAAAGGGTTCTTCATCAATCTCTTTCGCTCTATTCTGCTCCACACCCCCCTGCCGCTCCTCCTCTTCAGATTGAGACAGGGGACTCAGGGGTAGGAGGGAGGGCGGGTGGCTGTGGAAGTTGTAGTTGTATGTCAGGAGTTGAAAGTTGAAAAATCCGGGGGGATTTCTGCAAGACTTCTTTGGGGTGAGGTTTGGCCAACAAGTTGGTTGATGTAAAGGTAGGAATGCAGATGCAGGGGTGTGTTGTTATACATAGTGCTGGTTTGTTACTTCATGTATGAATTTACACCCCCGCAAAAGGACTGAATCAAGGCCGCTTGGGGAAGGCGCTTTGGCTTACAGGTCGGCTGGTCGGTGAAGTGGGTTGCTAACAGGAGAGATTGCCTGGTTTCAGGGGATAAAAGGTGGTTCAGAGGTCACCTTTTCCTGGGTTACACCTCAATTGGGATCACCGCCCCGCCACCCTCGCACACATACAGCCTGGTCCAGTGCTGTGGGAGATGATGGTTAAATGTTTTGGCAGCCAGGTCAGGAGGCAGTCGTCCGCTGACCCGCTGGTGAAGGCTGGAGTTATCTGGAGCGCTCCCAGTGATGAACGACCACTTAGTGCAAGGAGCTGCAACCTTGCACCGGCTTGTCAGCTGGGGTCCCACACCATTGCAGTCATGCGCACACATACACACAATAAACAGCTATGCACTTAAGCACAAAAAAATGGGCTTCCACATAAGTGGGGCTTATGATTTGTAGGTACAATTTTTAAAAGAAGATTTAAAGAATTGTGAAAATATTTTTAGAATTATGAATATGTGTCTGCATGCTATAAAAATATCACTTAATGGTATTTGGAGTGCTAATGTTTTATTTCATCATTATTTTCAAATGACTTGGAGTCATATCAAGGGCATGATAATCTCAGATTTTTTGATTTTCATCGTAAATATTTTTGGCTGTATTCTCCATTTAATATAGATACAGCAGAGAGATGACAGGAAATGAGGAGAGAGAGATGGGGAATGACTTGCAACAAAGGTCCATGGCTGTACTCAAACATCAGCAGTTCATTGTCAGTGCCCCAAAGCCCAATGCTACCAGGACGCACACTAGTTATGGTGTTATTTGTTCACGTCTTGAGATATGTACGTCTGAGATTTCTAACCTGTTACGATGGAAATTAACTTGGGATGCTCAACAATGCATGCTTAGAAAGGATCCTGGCCATACCCCTAACCTTAACACCTAACCCACTAACCCTTACCCTACCTCCAACAGCAACATCTCTTTACAGAAATAACATCCTGTTTACTCTGGATAATCCAATTTACTTACCATTACTGTCTACCATAGTGTCAGATTGCAATTGGTAAGGGGCTGCATCTGACAACCTAAACCTAACCCTACCTTCCCTTAATAATCATCACAACCACTTTATTGCATCAAGACTACAAAGGCACAACACAAAAGCAGATCTTGGAGAGACATTTGGGAGGCAGTGAGATTACACCACAAGGAGACAGCAGGCTTTTTGAGATGCCTTTGAGTGGAGTTCAGGACACATCACACTATACAACCTAGTTCATTTGAAGAATACCATTTAACAGCATTTTAATCAGTTTAATTTAACCAGAAAACCTTTGTTGGATCCAATGAAAAGGGAAAAATCTCCCACTACCATTGTTTTCCATGGTAATATATAGAGCTGCAATTTTAATGAATAAATAAAATCTAAGATGTATGTATACATTTCGATTCTATGATTTAATGAATATAAGAGATTTACAGGCACACACAGTATACACAGTGTTTATGGTGTATTTAGTCATCTGTGGGCACTGGGACCGAGACAACCTGCCGTGTTGCGTCCCGATCTGTTGGGACCCAGATGGAAATATGAGTCTGAGGGTGTTTGTCAGCGAGCCCAGATAGGCTCGCTAACCTCCTTTACCTCCTCCTTCCTTCCTTCCTGTTCTCCCATCACCCCATCCCACTCACTCGCCCAACCCAAAAAGCAATACTAAACACAGTAATACCTCTGTTGGTCCCCGCTGCGTGTGGTGTTGCTGAGGTTACCCACTCAGAAACCTCAAACAGTGTTTCAGAGATGGAGATAGAGAGGGTTTGATTGAGAGAAGAGAGAGATGGAGAATCGGATGGGGAGTCCCATGGTGACTGTGTTGTGTCCATCCGCCGACTCCTGACGTGACTTCATTTAGATTTATATCAGCTGCTAAATTAGAATAATCACTTCTAGAGCACTCCGGGCTTTACCTCATTTCTTTCTCTCTTTCATTTTTTTGTTTTCTCTTCCTTTGTTTCAGAGGCCTCTCTCTTTTTGTTTCTCACTGTCTCACAATGTTAATTGCTCTTTCTAAAGCCACCTTAGTCTTGCTACCTCCATTTTTCCTTTTCCTATATCTCTTCCTGTGACCTTATCTCTACTTTCCTACATTATCACCTCGTTATTCATATTTCTAATTTTTTAAATTTTTCTTTGTCCAGGAAACATTACACCACAACATATTTCTCAGTTTTAAATGCAGACTGTGCAGTCAACATACAAATGAATCCAGTAACTAAATATCTCTGACACAATTTATAGCACAATGGATCATTTACTGTACATACAGGGTTTATTTGTGCTGGGGAAGTAAGCCGAGCATTTTTCCTCCCATACTGAAATCTGGCAAGAACAAACATAATCATCCATTGTAAGTCATTGTGTTGCTCCCCTGGAGCAGTTGGGGGTTAAGTACTTTGCTCAAAAGCGCATTAAGAGAAGTTTTTAAAGGAGAGGAGAAAATGACTCCTCACATATGTTGTCCAATAGACTCCAGTAGTGCTGAAACTCAAGCGACAGAAAATAATTGTCAACAATTTCATCATTCATCAATCAACAGTGACGACCACTGGCTGGTTCCAATCATGCTTTTCTTTGCTTCATATCGTTGTAAATTGTATGTTAAAGATGATAGATAATTGTTAGTTGAAAGAAAAACCTTTAAATCAAAATCAAGGATTCTAGTAGCTGTGTGAATTCTGACTGTCAGGAGCAAAGTTGGAAGGATAGTGTGACCTTGTTCTAGAGCCTTTATCACTGGAGACTGCTTCACACAACAGGTTTCCAACAGCCAGCGGTTCTTTTAACATTGACCACAGTCTTTCCCGAAACTTAAGAAAATCCAGTCCAGGTTTGGTGTTCAAGGTAGACACAATTGTAAACTATAAAGTAGCTGCATTGACCAAAATGGTTAACAAAAACATTGCAACATCTATCAAAATGATGTTCATTATTGCCTCTTTTTGTATCTGCATTTCATATTTTACATTTAGACCTGCAGGGATATTTGGATTGCTAACCAAAAAACGTACCAGTTGTGTTCCACTTGAAATGTACATCTGATGTGCACATGAACGCACTATTAGCCATTATTTGCACACCATTGATCCTCCACCCAGTCCTCCAACATGGTGCCAGATGTGGTCGCTCTGAGTTTTGCGACAGAGTTCGACAGTCTGGATGGGCTGTAGCTGTGGTTAAAATGTGGCTGCGTCCCCACTGTGAGGTGACAGCAGGGCAGCCTGATTTAACAACTGGGTCATTCCCAAAAGGAGCCTGTTGGATGTTTGTTTTATGACTTAAGAGGTTTGGTTCTTGTGCATGTGCGCACATGCGAACAACAAGGACAAGAAGGCACAAACGGACACCGGCAAGCACATTACACACTTATGCACACACATGCATCCTTAACAGACATGCAAAGTAAATACAATACATGCAAACATACATCTGCTTCAAATGCATACATAGTCATTCTGAAACATGCGCCATTTTGAATACATATACACTCACAGACTTTCGGGCATAAAGGCAAACCTCCAGACAAACAGAAACATATACATGCTTGGGTACACACACACAAAAAAAACACATGGACAACCCTCCCTTCTAAGCACTCCCTCTCTTGCTCCCTCACACACACACACACACACACAAAAGAATCCTCAATAGTGCTACTAGTCCTAATAATGCTGGAGTGTTGTGGCAACTAGGCTTTAAGCTACAAATTGACTGCTAGCCGCGGGTGGGCTCATGTAGCGGCTTACTACTGCTACTCCACCACTGTCCATTCAGCCAGAGGAGACTGTTAGACAGATATATGGCCACTTAATTGGCCCATGATGGCAGTGTGGCGGAGTGGTGATCGCCAGCGGAGTGCTAGACACCAGGATGATTAGGGGTCTGTGTGTGTTTTTGTGTGAGAAACTGTGTGTGCATGGGATATGAAGCCAAGTGCCGGGTCTGGGCTTTCTTTTGTGTATGTGTGAGTTTATATATATATATGTGTGTGTGTGTGTGTGTGTGTATGTGTGTATAAAGAGACTGCTCAGCCCAGCAGGACAGCGCCAGGCCTGGACTTATTAGTCACTCGTCTCGAGCTGTCAACCCACACAAAAGGCATCAGACGATTAAAAAAATGAACAGCCACAAACATATTCTGCACACTGCTAGTCTTCTGCTGTGTGTCAGGTGTGTGTGGGTGTGAGGTTTATGGTTGTCTTTGTGTGTGTGTATGTGTGTGTGTGTGTGTGTGTGTGGACGGTAGGGAAATGTGTGTGAGAGCGTTTTGATGGAGGCCTATTTTCCCTCAGAGTCCACTCTTCCTCTAAGTGGGGAAATCAATGCAAATAAGGGAAGCGGGGAGGACTGGAGGTGTGAAAAGAATGACAAAAAAAATGAAAAACAAACAAAGGCCTGGATTTAAGAAAAGAAAAAAAAAGAGAGAGAGAGACGGAGGAAGCAAGGGGGAAAAATGGGATGAGAATGCCCATTAAGGTGGGAAATTGGAGCCCTTTGCTGTTAAGCATTCTGCGTGTGCCCATATTTCCCTGATGGTGGTGCGAGATTCGCCGGGCCCCCGAGTTATCCAGATGAGACCGGCAAGAATTAAAACGCCATATGTTCAGGACGGCACCTTGGCGTAAATCAAACGCTCCTGTAATTTCTCTCAATACAAAAGAGGCCCCCAACATTAGGCTCTCTCCGCTTTGCTGCCTTGTTTATTTCCACCCTCTTTTTGTCATGTTGATGTGGCGATTTATTCTAACTTAGTGCCGGCTTCTGCTGCTCTATAGGTTGTACGTGTGTAGACAGCATGTTAGGTTGTAGGTGATTGACATGAGTTTAGGAATCTCACTGTGGCCCAGTGACCTTTTCATAATGAGTTTTACACATTAGACAGCTTCACCAGCCTAAAACTGCTCTTCTCCTGTGGTTTGTTTATGTCACTTACCTAAGGTTTCTGTATTTTATTTCTGATAACTCATTTGATCTACTCAGTAAATGTACTGTATATAAAAGGTTTGGGTAAATTTTGGACCCATCTGTAAGATTCCATGATGTTGCCCGACTTTATTTATTAGGTTAGGTTTATTTATTAAATGATGGTATGAAATAACACCAGTAAACATCTTGCACAGTTATATTTTTCTGTAAATACCAAAAATGTTGTATATGGAAGTTACAAACAGATAAATAATAATTTAATAAAGCCCACAAAAAAATCATCAAAATAATTATTTGGTTGCAGTAAAATGATAGAAGTTAGGAGCTTCTCAGAGATGGCAGTTTCTGGTTTCTCAAAAAAAAGATAGAAAAGGGCCCCATACTCCATAGAACTTAGTGACTTTATGAGTAGAGTAACCATTTTAAACAATGTATAGTCAAGCACACCAAGATTCCATGATGTTGCTCGACTCCCCCCATATTTTAAACTTCTTTATTTTTCCCAACTAGTTAAGATCTCAGTATGCTTCAAACAAACTGGGTTATGTATAGGTTTATGTTCTGGATGGCACGTCTGTGGGATGAAACACGATGAATTGTCAAATGGGGATAATGCATTCATGTGTTGCACGCATGCAGTTGTACACATGAAAGTGATGGAAGTAGGTGAGAAGAATAAAAAAAGAGAGAAAACCATACCTTATTACCTCCACACACAGCTAATCCCTGCATAAAGAAGGCATTATATTGGAAAGTTACAAACACTGGTGGACGCAACCCGCTCAATCCTGCTATTGGCAACGCTGTGAATGTTGTTAGAACTTTATCTGAAGCATACTGAGGCCCTTAGGGCTCTCAAAATCCAATATACCAGAAACTCCAATGGGTTCTGTATATCTGTCCTGCTTTATTCTCATAGTTTCTGACACAAATAGTCGTTCTTGTGTAACAAGTTTGATGCCTCGGTCTAAGGGATAAAAGATAACACAAGTCATCATGACCTGCAGGCTGGTTTGATGCAAGGGGCCCCACTGTTACAGTATCATTAGTGGTTCTGACTTACATGTCTTAGTAAGGCTTTACTTTATGGGTAATAATAGTTTCCTGAATAGAATGTCTATCTATGTACTTTATAACTATTAGCAATTATAATTAATTGATTAATTGGACTTAGTTAATTGAAAGTATACTAAGAACACTGGCCCATTTTCCCTATAATTAGTACCACATTACGTAGCAACCAGGGAACATGTATAAGAAAAACAGCTATGGGACACATAAAATAAAGTGCTACTTTAGTTTCCTCTTAAGCTTTAATAATATTTTTGTGCAAATGTTTCTGCTGCTGGCACAAGTAGGAAGGTCTCAGTTACATAGCAATTCCTATCTAAATCACTTTTGGTGGCTAATGTTAGCTAACATAGCCACCAAAAGATTAATGGCATACCAGACTGAGGGCTGTAGCAGCAAGGGCACCAAGGTTGTGTGTTATACTGTATTGCTTATATAGACACCTTTTCATTTGTAGCAGGGTCAATGTGTTACTTCTAATTTCACTTACATAATTTTTATAAATAATAGCTGAGCAATGAAATGTTTCCTGCTATAAGGACAAAAATTGCCAAAATGAAGACATGTAGGAAGAGGTTGCGCCCATTTGGCTCTATTTCCCTCCTTCATTGACTTTGTGTGCATCCACAACACTTACACATTTTTTTTTACTCATTCTATCTGCGTGTATGGAACATCAAAGCTAAACAGGAAATATGTGGCGTTGCATGTCGGAAGTCTTTTGAGGTCGCATGGGAAACAAGGCTTGGGATTCTAAAGTTGCCTTTGACAGCACCTTTTCAACAGTGAAGCTTTCTTTCCAAAACTCTCTAACCTACATGGCCCCCCTCTCCTCCCCCCACTGTCCACCGTCATTCCTTTCAATAACGTCTCTATCTATCACCATCTTTTTTTTTTTTAAATGTTGCCCCAGCCTCGCCGGTCCCCGTCGGCCTGGCTCGCACCAATAATTGTGTGTTTTCAACCTCTGCCGCCTTCGGCTAATTTAACCACAGATTGAAATGGAATAACCCCCCCCCCACACACACACACACACATACATACACAGACACACACCCCACCCCCTCACCACCACCACGCCCCACTACCTCCACCGCACACATACACACACACAGTGCCCAGTGGCAATCAGGAGTCTGAATGGACTGTGTTTCCTCGGCAGACGCAAGGCTGATTCCAAAGCTAATAGTCATTGTTTGAAGTGACACCGCTGCCCTGGCATTTGCTTAACCTTCTGTCTTATGCACAAGGCAGAGTCAATGCACAATCCCTGCTTAATTAATATCTTCCCTCTCTTTCCACTCTCCCACTCCTCCCTTCACCTCCCTTTCATCCCTGTACAAGCAGAGAGGGAAAAAAAAGATGGACAGTGTAATTTCTTTATTTTTAGGGCTAAAAGAAATGTTTATGTATGTTTATTTTCTGTCTTTTACAGATCAACAACCAGCAGTGGGGACATCCAAACATCTGTAAGTGACTGTTTTATAAATTTGTGACATTTTAATCGATATTAAGCTTTTACAGTTCAAACCCTTGATAGTACCATAACTTCAAACCTGATTTTTCTAACTATTAATGGCTGGCTTTTTGTCCTATTCTGTCTTAAATACCTATTCATTGGTTGCAATTGGTGTAATTGCCTCTTTATAAAGTAGTTTTCATTGTTACTGGTGGGGTCCGCCTTTCCTGCATTGGATTCAAATTCACAATAGATTCACAAGAAAAAATGCACTCACGGCACGCTGAAGAGCTGGTGTCAGGTATTTGAAAGAGGAGTATAGTTATTTTTGACTGTCTGCTTTATTATCTTCTTTAACCCGATTGGCACATTTTGTGTCAGATTCACTTTTCCTCAGAGTGACAGATGTCAGATGCCTCACACACTGTACTGATGGAATTAGTACTTATTCCAGTGATATCAGTACCTCCATGAAGAATAAACGTCCATTTATTTGTTTAGGAAAACCCTGTAATCACATAATGTAGCCAGTTGATTGATCTGTATATCCATCATCGCTGTGCAGCCTGAAACTATTAACTAATGCAAAACATTTACCCCAAATGGAAAAAAAAAAAAACATATAACACAATGCATAATGTAAGTACATACAGAATGTCCCAACTTGGTATTTATACTGTACACCAGTGGTTCCCAATCTGCACTTGCATTTTGTTCATTTCTGTAACAAAAACTAATGAAATTGTTTGTTTTAAAGTTAAGATAATTATTAAAGATCTCGTCCTGCATAAGAAAAGTAAACAATTAAAACAACCTAAAAGGTAACAGAGAACAATGAAAGGTCAAAAAAGAAGCCTATTGAGTATGCATGATTGTTAAGAATACAAAAAATAAATAAAACCATTATAATAATAGAGAATTATATAAAAAGTTACTAAAATTATTGTCACTATTATAATCTACTCTAAATTCATCATAATCGCTTGTTTTACACAAACTGACTGCAGTTATTGTTTTCACTATTTGGGTTTATTCAGTTCTCAGAATCATACATCATCTATAATCTATATCTATCATCTATAAATTATGTTGGGAACAACATGTACATTTCAGCAACTCACCTGACCTCATTAAGAATAAATGGCTTGCATAGCCAAGACATGTAGTAAAGTACAAAAAGCATGTAAATAAAGGAAGTGAAGAGCAAGCAGAAAGAGAGACAAGTTGCTCTTCCTCTGCTGTACATCTGCCAGAGTATCCCCTCAAGGTGTGCTTGCTGCCCCCGGTGGTCAGACAGAACTTTGATATCTGTGATATTGATATCAAAACTGACTTGTCGTTACCACCAGTCACCACAGGTGTCACAGAATCAACTGGGACTGAAATGTTAAGGACTATAAAGCTGAACATAAAGAATGAAGGAGAGAAAGGATAAAAAGAGCAGCTTTAGGGACAGAATGTACACAAATGCATACCTCCCTCGGAATAAAGGAGAATATGTTATGCATTTGCTTGACATAATCGCCTCACAACACGCACAAAGGCCATTTTGGATGACCTCTATTTTAAATCCACTTCTTTTTGTTTTACAACCCATACTAGAGGCTCCACACTCCTAAATAAGAATCAATGCCTAGTTAAGACTGAAGCCCTGCCAATAAGCTCGGGCATAAAGCGAGAGGTAAACAATGCCTCGACTGCTCTCTGTCTCCAACAAACACTCTGAATCCTAATCCCTCCGCTCTGAAGCCTTCTTCTCTCTCACTTAATTCAGCCCTATTCTTTTTTTTTCCTTTTTTTTATTCTCCTGTGATGTTTTATGAATGCTCCATCAGACCAAAGAGCAAATGTAATCTACTCAGTTAGTGGGAGAGAGCGCAAAACAGTGGCAACGGGACTGATAAAAGAGGGGGACAGCTGACTTCAAACTGCATCACAAACATATTGCAAACAAATTATTTCACTGAAATTAAACTAATCATTCACATACAGTTTATTATGATTGTATAAGGGAAAGGCTGCATTACTGTTGCACTGTACGCAGTCACATCCTGATTCTAAGAATTATAATGTAGCAATTTTAGGACGGTGTTGTGACTAGAGTTTGACAGAAATGGGAATACACATCAATTGAAGCTGCTGAGGGTTAGCCCTTAGAAAAATGGCCTAATGTGAACGGGTCTAATCTGTTGATACACACACTATATCACAAGTTCTAGCAATCTGGGAAAGTTCTACACTATGATAGAGTCGTTGACAGTATATATAATAGAAAGAGCTCCCAGGTCTGGGAAGCAAAGTCAGTGTGGAAGTGTCTTAAACCTGCATTCTATGAAAAGCCCAACAGGGGGCAGCTCTATTGGCTGCAATAAAAACTGATACCATGCAGTCTTATGGAGAAATGAGCCGACTTCTCAGTTGATTTATGAGCTCAGTAAACAGTTTCCTGATGAGTTTCTGGTCTCAGTCTCTAGTTTCAGTCTTCTTCCATACAGCATGATGTTCATTTAGTAAACTGATGGCCCATTTAGAAGTCACAAACAGACCATAGAAGCAGGGGATGCTTTAGCGGGCGGGGCTACCTTGTATTGACAGCTAATTCTCAGTGAGTCGTCCAGCCTCAAACACCCCACTAAACTCAGTCAAAACTGTCAAACTAAGGCAGTGCTGATCAGATATGGATCCAGTTCTGTTACTGTGTTGTATTGTTTCAGAAACATATTTTACTGTTTATCTGAAATACTAGATGTGTGTGACAGGGCGAGCAACCCATTGTTTCCTGCTTTTACTGCGCAGCCAATGAGAGCAGCTCAACTCCGCCCGGGCTCTGACAAACACCATGTAGACGACCATAACGCCAAACTGGAGGCTTCAAAATGATTCTCCACAAACCGCGATGGGTGACGCCATGATAGGAATGTAATTCAGGTTTTTGCAACATTATCAAATTAGAATGACTTTCTAACTAGGCCGTGGCTGTTTAAATTACTGAGATTGCCTTTTTGTGTAATGGCTGCAGAGTGGAAATGGCAATATTTGATCTCACACACATATAACCGTACTGCCTTATTGGCTGTGTGTTGTACGAGTAGGAGTGGACCCATCTGGACAGAGAGGTCAGTTGTTTGCTTCTCCTACTGTGTGGTCTGTTGTGGTCTCTCTCTCTCTCTCTCTCTCTCTCTCTCTCTTTGGGGGTGCCCGATGAAGTGGTCAGTCAGTTGGACAGGTGCTGCCATCGGCTGACAGGCCAAAACAGCGTGTGTGTGTGTATGTGTGTGTGTGTGTGGTGTGTGTGTGAGAGAGAGAGAGAGAGAGAGAGCAGAGGAACTGCTTGAGGGGCACATCGGCCCTGTGCTACAGAGCATGGCAGGAACAAGCCACAGGACACAGAGTCAATGACATCTCTCTCCCCCTTCTCTCTCTCTCTCTCTCACCTGCTTTCCTATCGTTACTCTCTCGGAAATTTGACCTCATCCCCGCAAAAAAGAAGAATGGGCTGAACTCATTGTTTTTTCTTGTAATAGAACGGGCCATTATGGGCGTGTTTGTGGGGGAATTTAAGGCAGGGATTATGGTCTCATGGTGTGAGGACTGAGCTAACAAGTCACTGGGTGGGCCTGACACTCATGACATGACAAACTCTCAAGGGGCCGCTGAGATGTGCATGGTGAGGGTCATGTGACTGATGGAGAAAGCCGAAGGCATGGGTAGGCGACAGTTTGGTTGCATAAGGGCACTGTCACAACACTAGAGTCTACAGCTGGGCCCCACACTGCCCCTCTTTCACTATATAATATGCATAATTTGAGTACTGTATACATAATATACTGCTATCTGATATTTTACATTAGGTACTATTCTTTAAAATGAATGTATATTATTTTAAAATTAAATTAATGTATATTGAATCAATTACTATTGAGGTTATTTGCTATTTGCTTTAAGGAACAAAGAACAAATTCATAGATAGCCAGCCAAAACATTTTTAGGGGGTGCCACTGAGCCACAGCTGTACTTTGAGCTGAATGCTAACAACACCATGGCAAGATGCTCAAAAAATATATCTATTATCTATTAAATATATATTTTATATATATCAGTCTCACAGCCTGTGAAGAATCTTTTCTTATATATTGTAGTAGTGGATACTTCTGTAACTCTTGGCAGATGGCAGCAGGGTGAGCAGGCTGCTGATGTTTAGCAGATATGATGTTTACCATGGTCAGCGTTTTCCTTTAGTTTGTATGCTAAAATTTGCTAATCAGTACTAAGCTATTCATCCTGTGTGGAACATGAATATGTGACATGACATAACATTTCACTCAAAGCCAAAATTGTCAACCTGCAAGATAACAGAAAAGTTCTGGGGGGCATAAAAGATTGTTGGGATTTATCCCCTGGACTGAAGACCGTGTATATCTGTAGCAAAGTTTCATGGCAGTCCATCCAATATTTGTCAAGATATTTCAGTCTGGAAAAGGTGCTAAAGAGGTGATTACTGAAGTAACAGACAAACTGTCCTTGAAAAGTAACATTTTTCAACATAGAGTGAAAAGAGGACCAGAAAAAGAACAACTTTCTGCGTTTTTTCTGATCCTTTGCCTCTCTTCAAGTGCTACATGAAGACCTATCTGTGACTTAAAAGTTATGCTGAATGGGAAAATGATCTTTGCACGTCTGTATTCAGACAGATGTGTAGTAGAAAAGGTGATAAATCACAAGTAACAAAAAATCAGGTGAATTATCAGTAACAAACCTAAAACAAAACAAACTACAGAACACACAGAAAACAGCATAATATACATGAATTAGAGCTGCAATGATTCATAGATTAATTGTCAACTATTAAGTCAATTTACAACTATAATTTTATAAGTTTTCTAAAAAACAAAATCCAAATTCTTTGATTTCCACCTTTCAAATGTGAATATTTTCAGCTTTTTTTAGTCCTCTATGACAGTAAATTGAATATCTTTGGTTGTGGACAAAACAAGACATTTGAGGGCATCACCTCACGCTTTTGGAAACAGTGATGAACATTTTTCACCATTTTCTGACATTTTATGGACCAAAAACTGATCTAATAATTGAGAAAATGACACATTAACCAGTAATTAAAATAACACAAACATTACAAAGCAGTGACATAATGCCACTGGAAAACACCCAATGTACAGAAAACATTAGTTCTAATAATGACAATAAATGTGCTAACTTTACGAAAATACTCCATATCTTAATATAGCAAAAGTCCTTCCAAATAACACATAACAGGTCGATTTATCAAGAGGGAAGAGTTGGAAGTAGCAGTCTCCTCAGTGTTTTCTTTATTTACCCTGTATTTTTCAGATTTTAAAAAGTCCCTTCAGTACAGACATTTTTCATTCCGCTTTCACTTTTCACAAAGATTCCACAAACTCTCTTCAAAATTGTTGCTGCTGCATCTGATAATAAAGGCACGGTCAAAACACAAAGTAAAAGAAGAACAAACAATATGTTCAATTAGCTCCTGCATATATCACATGACCCTTGACATAGACATTGTAGCTGACCCCCAACACAATCCATCCATCCACCCAACTCCACCATGTTACGCCGCGGCCCTCCGCTTGCCTGCTCACATTCTCCGCTCCACCTTGGATGGTTGTAGCGGCGGATTCTCAGCAGGCTTGACCAAGGGAATGTGTGTGTGTGCATGTGTGTGCATGTGTGTGCGCCGCTCCTCCCCATGTTGGTATCTAAATTAAATTGTCTTTATCTCCTCCAGGAAAAAAAAAGGGAGAGGGAGGATGTGGAGGGCCGGGGAGTGGGTGTGAAAATTAATTTGTTAGATCAAAAAATATTTAATTTTGCTGCACATCAAACAAACTTTGTCTTCAGACAGGGTGTACTGAGGCGGGCCTGCCTTTTTCTTCTTCTTCCTCTTCTTTTTCTTCATCTGCTTTCCCTTTTTTTCTTTAATTAAAAAAGCATTCTATTATTACAGCAGATGAAAAGGAAACATCTATTCAAACAGAACAGTCGTACCGGACTACCACTAATCTTTTGGTAATTATTTTTTAATTGAATCTTTTGAGCACAAAAGCCCTGAGCAGATGCTTGCATTACCGCGGTCCCACATCGCGCGCCACGCCATGTATACGAGATGATGCCTGCCTCGCCATGAGCGAGCGGCAGGACAACACGGGAGTGGAAGAGGGAAGTTGGGAAAGAGAGAAGCAAATTAAGGAGGGATGAGATTGGATGGAAGGAGGGGAGAAATAAGTCTGCAGAGATGGAGAGTTATGTATAGATGAACAGCTCAGCAGCTCTTTAGATGTCTGAACGTGCTGTGTGTTTGCATGTACACACCATAAGAATCCTTTCTGCTGATACACATGCTTGGATGTACACTGTCAGGTCAAGCAGCTTGAATCTAAACCGCGCCTTCTTACCTCCACCACTACTCCTCCAATCCCTCTTTGGTCTGGACGTCTCCAAACTTCTTCAGCCTCTGCAGAGTGCTGATTACAAGCACATAATGATCGGTCTTAAGGAAATGNGGGGGTGCTTTACTTAAGAAAAAAAAAACTCCAAAAGATGAACCCAGTCCAAACTTTACAGCATTCCGCCTCCCAGAAAGGACCTTAAAAACACCTTATTACCACAGAGATCCCCATTTCTCTGACATTTGATATGCTTCCACGTCTGAGTGAGGGATCCTGGATGATGTGTGTGTAAAGTTCTCCCTCCGAGATGCCTCAGAAGTGCTTAAAAGACATGTAGAGGGAGATGCAAAGAGGGGCTTAAGGAGCAGGCAAATAGGAGCGGCTCTGAAAGAGACATCTTCAGCTTGGCTGTATGCAACAGCATATTGGCTCTTAATCATGTCGAGTACCCGTCAGAGCTCGCCAAAGCCGGTTAAATCACATTACTCCGGCATTGTGCATGTATGTGTGAGTGCGAAGGAGTGTGTGACCATGCTTTTTGTGTGTCTGCATATATGAAAGTACAGGACAGAGTGAAGGTGTTAGCCTAAACTGTACATCAGTTTGGTTCTGTCACTAAGATTGACATTAAAAAGACACATTTAACTCAGGTTTTAGGCGTAGCTTCATCAGCTAAAGCATAACAAAGACTCGTATCCTGACCTCTCATGGTGGTCGGGCAGAGACTCGTACAGCACCTCATTTAAAAAATCCCTGTTTTCGACTAGCAAATCCAGTGTGTAGCATTTTCCCACTGTGTGGAATCTGGTCCTGGATTGTAGTTCAGGCTAACGTTAACGTCACTGTTCTGCTCCTTGTAGAATCTGGGGAAGGTTACACTCCAGCAACCTCTGCCAGCGTTAACCGACTACTGTACGGGAATCTTTAGCCTTAGCGTTAGTCTTAGCTTAAGTGCATGTTTCAAACCAAGGTTCCTTTTTTTAAAACGAGTCAGCTGTAAATCTTAAACTGTCAGCTGGATAGAGCAGACGTTAGCTTAATTAGCTGATAAAATCTGCTCGTCGTCCTTTCAGGGAGCATAAATGGACAGTCCGCTCAACAGAAATGAGAAACCTGCTTTGGTCTACCTTTGTCTGAAATCAAAGACCTATTGTTCTGAAAAATATTGAGAATTTTGGAAGTTAAAGCTGCCACTGTTATTGTAAACTACATATAGGTGGCATGCCAGGGTGGGGCTTAGTGGACGGTCAGTTGGAGAGTGGAGGAGGAGATTGCATGTGCAACCATAGTCAAATATCAATATTAGATTTAGATTTAGTTTTAAGATATTCCGCAATTTAGTCATCTGGGATTATTTGTCAATAAACCCATACATAAAAAGTGGTGCTACTTCCTGCACTTTTAACTTTTCCATTGTCAATAATTCCAAACTATCAGCATAATACTTTTTTTTTTACTTTATGGCTTATAAATAAGTCCTGCTTTAAGCTAGGAGTGTTTTTAGTCCTAACTTTCAGTATGATTCCAGAGCATGATTTTGAGATGCCTGATAAATACCAGCCCAGTTTGTGAGACAAAGGTTGAACTAGGCTTGTGTACGTACACACACACACACACACACACACCGAGGCACAAATGATATGCGTACATTCATTATAAACATGAACTCATCAATATTCGGGCTGATCAAATCTGGCTAATGAAAACATGAGGTGCAAACGCGGAGACAGATGAATGGCGAGAAAAAGAGAGGGATGCTCCTGGATGCTGGATGGCGAGGGGCGGGGGAGGGTGGGTGAGGTGTGGGGCTGGGTGACGAAGAGGACCAACTCTGAGAATGAGAGATCAACAATGCCATAAATAACCTTGGGAGAAGTCACCTATCCTCCCGCAGGCGACAGCTCGTCAGGGAAATGAATGGGTTGTCACTGTCGTCTTTGTGCCCATGGCTGAGGGCACTGAAGCTGGCACCGCCGCAGTCGCGCACAAATGGAGAAAAAAAAACGTTTTCTTTTCCTTTTTAATGTCTTTGCAACCCCTTCCCCCCGCCGCCGCTGCAACTAACACACAAACACACACCCAGGTTGACAAACACTCTTTGAAAGCGTGCATCCACTTAAGCAAAAAAAACGGCACAGCGAAGCGAGCAGAGGAGTTGATGGTGTGCATGGGAATGTAGGAGGACACACACACACAGACACACACACACCCTCATTCACTGCTTACACACCTCTCAATCTATCCTTCTGTCTTTCTCACTCTCCCTACCTCCATTTATCTCTTTCTGGACTCCAGGTGTGTTGCGTGGATTTCATCCCCGCAGCATTTTATTCTTATTCGACACAATATTTACCCACAGTTCAATGGGCTCAAGTGCTGCTGCGTCCTACAGACGCTGCGAGGGGAACAGAGTGTGTGTGGCTCTTTGTGCCGTGTGGATGAAACAGATCAACAGCTTTGAGCTACATGCGCGTTGTTTATCAAATTACAAACAATTATTTTGCCTGGAGAAATTCATTCAAACATATTGTGAAATTAGCGCAGATGCTGTCATTATTTGTTTGTTTACCTGATATGTTTTATTCAGAATAACAAGTAATTTCCACTGGGGATCGGGGGACGTATCCTCCGTCCTTTTCCACTCTCACTTTTACAGTTCCAGTTTTATTATTTACTAAAATCTTAACGGTTTGTCCACCTGCCAAAATCCATAGAGTTCATTTTCTGCTGTAACCATTCACACGCAGCAAGCTTTAGGTGCTGCAGTGACTTCTTTGTGGACCTTTTGCCCTGAGTTTCACCTCTCAGGCTACAAGCGGCCCTGACGTCATGTTTGAATTACACTGTGGCTTTTGTGTGCTCTCTGTGCCTGCAGGGTGGTACTGGGACGTTTTGCTGTTGTATTTACCTCATTCTGTGGTCAGCTCAGTGTTTTGGAGACAACACATCAGTCACGCTGAACGTATCAGAACCATGGACAGCTTCAGATGGGGAGAGAGTGAGAGGCTTTGTTTAAAACTTGTTTAAAACTCACAAACACATTTTAAATCACACTAAACTCACCTGTATCAGAGGATGTTTTTTGTACAGCCTGTTCAAAAATAAGTAGAAAGCAGCTTCCCAGAGGTCTTTACTGCTGGTAGCCAGAGGGTGGTCTCAGGACAAATGGTGAGGCAGAGAATACTACTAAACTGTTGGCCTTGTGGTTACTGTCAGATTAAATCCTCGTGGCCCAGTAGCCAACACTGCACGGGCCGGTGCCGAGTTGTAGGCTGCTAAAAACACCAAATCCACATACAATAATTTTGCCAACAAAAAAATTCAATATGAAAACAGCCCAAAGCTACAACATCCTGCCACATATAATGATCAATAAGGATATGGAAAATATAAAATATTCAGTACTTCACATGTTGTTTTCTAATATTGGATCCAAATAGATTTTAATGTTTCTTCTCAGACACTGAGCAAAAAAAAAAACGTGAAAAGTGATTTCTAAAAAGTGATTTAAATGAGGCTCCAGGAAATTCATATTGTCGTTTTTGAGCCATTATAATATTCTCCTAAAAAGATGCAATAATAAACAACAATTAAAAAGAATGGCTGCAATTTAATCTTTTAATTAAAAATTTAAAAACACTGGACACGTAAGGTCACTTTTAGATAAAATAAATAAAATTTCAAGTAGTTAGTGCATTGATAATGCGATTTCTTTTATTACACATCATATGGACAGCATAATAACCTATGATTTATGTTTTTCATCTTTTAATTGTACCAACTTATTGTACCCCCCACTTCTAAACACAAATCTGAAAATAATCTCTTCTCTTTTTTTTCAAATCCACAACTTGAGCTCAAGTGTATTAACCTGTGTGTGTGTGTGTATGTGTATGTGTGTGTGTTTGTGTCTGTGTGCAGTGTGTCTGTTCGCTCTGCTGTTCGGAGTCGTTTGGTCCATCACAGGAAGTCAGTGTTTACCTGGAGGGAACCTGTTTGGCATTGTCATCCTCTTCATCTGCGCCGTGCTTGGAGGGAAGCTGGTGGGAATGATCCAACTGCCCACGCTGCCTCCCTTCCCTCCACTGCTTGGTACGACCCATCCTGAACCCTA
Source organism: Morone saxatilis (assembly GCF_004916995.1). Lineage (NCBI taxonomy): Eukaryota > Metazoa > Chordata > Actinopteri > Moronidae > Morone > Morone saxatilis. The sequence continues at coordinate 1,583,374 of NW_023339751.1, read as the reverse complement.
ACTCTAACTATTATAAAACGTGATCACGACTGAGTGAGGTTTTAAATGTCTGTACATCCTGTAGGTATGCTGCTGGCCGGCCTTCTGCTGCGTAATGTTCCCTACATAACGGACGCCGTCTACATCGACACTCACTGGTCTGCAGCTCTGAGGAACATCGCCCTCGCAATCATCCTGACCAGAGCCGGACTGGGTCTCGACCCCTCGGTGAGTACACACACACACACACACACACACACAATCACACACACACAGTAAAATAAACTGCACATACCTCATAATGAAATGTGTGTGTGTGCAGGCACTGAGGCGTCTGAAGGCGGTGTGTGTGCGTCTCGCGATCGGCCCCTGTGTGGTGGAGGCCTGCATCGTTGCTGTGGTTTCTCACTTCCTGCTGGGTCTGCCGTGGGTCTGGGGCTTCATACTGGGGTAACACACACACTTCATCATGAATAGATACATGGAAAGAACAGCTTTCTGTATCTGTGAGATTGTACTGAAAAACAATACAGTGACTGTGTGTGTGTGTGTGTGTGTGTAGATTTGTCCTGGCTGCAGTGTCTCCGGCAGTTGTGGTTCCCTCCATGTTGCTCCTGCAGAGAGAAGGATACGGAGTGGAGAAGGTAAACCATCAGCTGCAAACATTACTGTGATCAAGAAACATCAGAACCACCTGTAAGACTCACAGAACCTTCTCACTGGCCACAAGAACCTCTTTGATGACCAGAAAAACCTAGAAGAGCATTTCCTCCCTTTTCAGTGATGACAAGAACCTCCTAAAGCCATTAAACCTTTTCAGTGATCACAAAAACCTTCTAAAGAGCCTCTAGAACCATCTAAAACCTCCTATAGAACCCTTAAACCCTTCTTAATGACCACTAGAACCACCCTAAAGACTTCCTCAAAGAACACTTCCTCAGTAACTAAAAATATATAAACCTAAAGAACTGCTAGAATCCCCTCAATGAC
>NW_023339751.1:1579552-1582296 GCF_004916995.1 Morone saxatilis | reverse complement strand
CCCCTCAATGACCACTAGAATTACGTAAAGGACTTTTAGAACCTGCTTTATAAATGATAATAATATGTGTTTGGATGATGTTGTTCCACCACGAGCATCAAGAACAGTTTCAGTGTTCCTTGTCATTGATGTCATAAAGGCCGACTAGAACCTCTTAAAGGAAATGTAGAACCTCTTCAGTTACCACTAGAATCTCCAGTAGGACTCTAATAACTTATTTATTGTAATTCTGTATGTTCTATTAACGTTCTACTAATGTTCTGTGTTGTTCAGGGGATCCCCACCCTGCTGATGGCTGCTGGGAGTTTTGATGATATTCTGGCCATAACCGGGTTTTCTACCTGTCTGGGAATCGCATTCTCTACAGGTCTGTGTTATTTTATTCTGTTCCTTTCGGTTCCACTTTGTTCTGTTCTTTCATGCTGTGTTTGCCCTGCAGGTTCTACGTGGATGAACATACTGAAGGGTCTGCTGGAGGTGGTGGGAGGGGTCATAGCCGGGCTGATCCTGGGTCTGTTCTTGTACTGCTTCCCCAGCAAAGACCAGGTGAGACTGTGGTTGGATTTTGTGTTCTTATAAACTTTAAATGTGATTGAATTAACTCTTTAATCTGTCTCCCTGCAGGAGGACCTTGTTCTGAGGAGGACTCTCATGTTGTTGGGTCTGTCCATATTTTCTGTCTTCTTCAGTCATGTTATTGGTTTTGCCGGAGCTGGTGGTCTCTGTACACTGGTGCTGGCCTTTCTGGCTGCTCTGGGCTGGAAAGCCGACAAGGTAACAACTTTAATCTGAATTAAACACCTGTTCACACAACTGATTCTGGGCTGTTTGAGTTTAATGTTCATCTGTATGTCCAGGCCCCGGTGGCAGCCATGGTGGGCCGGTTGTGGGATGTGTTTCAGCCGCTGCTCTTTGGTCTGATTGGAGCAGAGATCACCATAGCAACCCTCAGCCCCAGTACAGTGGGTAAGCGCCAAAACAACCAGGAACCAAATGGACCAGGTATCAAACACATATTTTACATTCTCTTTGTTGGCTCTCTGTGTTCAGGTTTGGGTCTGGCTTGTATCAGCATCGGTCTGGTGATCCGCCTGCTTGTCACCTTCCTGCTGGTTCATTTTGGAGGATTTAATCTGAAGGAGAAAATCTTCATTTCTGTGGCCTGGCTGCCTAAAGCCACCGTACAGGTCTGTGTGTGTGATAAAGAACCTTAGGACTAACAAGAACCACCTGAATGACCCCTAAAACCTCTTCTGTGACCACTAGGAGCCTTTAAAGAATGACTTATAACCCAAAGGACCTCTAGAACCTTTTCAATGGCCCCTAAAACCTCATCAGGGACCAGAAGAACCACCTAACCACCTTTGACTGCTAGGAGCCTTTAATTGATGTCTAACAACCCAATGGACTTGTAGAACCTCCTTATTGACTGCTAGAACTTCCTAAACGACCTCTAAAACCTCATATTAGACCCCTAGAACCATATAAAGGATTCCTATAACCACCCAAATGCCACCTAGAGCCACCTAGGGACCACTAGAACCGCTTACCATTTATTAAGTTACCTCTAGAACCTTATAAAGGACCTGCAGAACCTCCTCAGAGACTACATGAATCTCCATGCTCATAGGCTTTCAGTTGTTTGTCCAACTTGTGTTTATCTGTTTATCTTGTGTCAGGCTGCTATTGGCTCCAAGGCGTTAGACATGGCGAGGGAGGAGGGGGACGAGACCTTAATTAAGTTCGGTTTGGACGTGTTAACGTTAGCCGTGTTAGCCATCCTGACCACAGCGCCTATTGGAGCTCTGGGTATCGGACTGGCAGGACCACGTTTGCTGACCCGGCAGGTCAAAGGTCAGCACACACCACACATTTGTCTATCTATACTTGTAAGGACCCTCCCTTAACCCTACCCTTATAGATCGATAGATAGCTCATATATTTATATGAATAATTAATATTATATTTACTGACACTTTTGATCTTTTTCTCAGCAGATGATGCAGAAGGCGGAGCCACAGCTCCAAGCAGCAATGGGATTGGTCAAGAAAAAGACACTGTGACCCTTGAGAGCAAGCTATGAGTCTTCTGATTGGACAATCAACAGAAAGCTATATATTATAAACCTTAAGTTAACCTTCTATAGTTGCAGATGTGTTTTTTTATGTCTTTGCTGTATGTTTCCTTTATGCTTTGCATTACCTCGGCTGTATATGACGGATACAATTATATGATATAATAGTAAAACAAGAAAACTCAACACTTGTTGTTGTGTCATTTACTGCTACGACTACAAGAAGTCAGTTAGGTAAGTTAGTTAGTATAAAACATAACATAGTAAAGTTAGACACTAAGAGATATTTACTATCAAAAGTATAAAAATAAGTAAAAATGATTACACTTGATTTAGTTTATTTTAGTATTACATGTCATGTCCATGTTGAAAAGACAACCAAAGTTGAAGGTGGTTAAAAGGTAAAAACAACATACAGTATATATAGTCACATCTTAACTAATGTCAGCGAAATGCTAGCTAACTAATCTATAGTAATCATTAGCTAGCTAGTTAGCTAGATCATCTACATTCATTGTTAGCTAAAATAAAACACACAACAGTCAATGACTTCTGAAAAGATGGGTTTTGTGATTAGTGATTTCAACGTGGACAGTCTCGGGTGGTAGGGGGTAGTTATGGAGAAGGCGAGCAGCATAGTTCTGGGTATAATTGGATTGAGTTATTCAGG
>NW_023339751.1:1571065-1579452 GCF_004916995.1 Morone saxatilis | reverse complement strand
TATATATGTACACACAGAGAGAGTTCTTCCCCTTTGAAAGTGAGTATTTATACATTTATTTAAATATACAGTAATATTTATGATCGTTATACAACCCTCTGGTTTCACACTGACTGAACCATTAACATCCCTGACAACTTCAGCAACAACAACAACAGAGAACAACTTTAATAACAACAATACTGAGGACAACTTTACATTGTTGCTGTTGCCATAAAACGTGATTAGCGGGTTAGCTGGCTACCTTAAGGCTAAATCCAGACCTTTCAGTCTCATGAAATTTTAATCAATGCAGATGCAGATCACCATGCTGGTCAGACCAGGATCAGAGCAGGATGAGGCCAGGATCAGAGCAGGTTACTGGAGCAATGATCGTTTGTATACTGTCTCTGTACTGTTTCTGGCTCTTAGTTTCAGTGAGAGGAAGTCTTATTGCAGCAGCACACAGAGACACTTCCTGTTTCAGCATCAGAGGAAGGTCTGCTACACTCCTACTGACTCATAACTCACTCAAATGTAAACACACACACACACACACGATGCATACTGCAGATACTCGTCCACAAATCACAATACAACAGGCTGCAGAACCTGCCTGAAAAATATCATGTTTTTAACTTTTCTGCAGTATCGCAGTGATCCAGTGACAGTTGTCTGTACATCTGTGAGTTCACTGCAAACAGGAGCTGCTGACACATAATTCAGCTTTTAAGTGTGACAAAATGTAAACAAATACAGAGAAACACGGCAGCACCATACAGCCTGGTGGTAAAAGACGTGGTGGAGACCAGAGGAGCTGTTAAAGCAGCAGATTATCAGCTGCCAACATACTTGTTAATGTCTGTGATTGGTTGTTTCTTACAAACTGGATTAACACACATGATAGTGTGACCACACGGACCCTCGTTTCTATTAATAGCTGACCTTTCTGTGTGTGTGTGTTGACAACACTCACCCCGGCGGTGTCGTCCAGTTCGTCCGTCTTCCTCCGCGGCAGGACGGTGATCTCTCTCTCCTCCTGACCGACCTGAACTTTACTCTCTCGCTTTACCACAGACAGGTGTGTGTGTGTGAGAGAGAGAGAGACAGAGAGATACAGACAGAGAGAGAGTCATTAAAAAATTAGTCATTAAAAAAGAGACATGTAGAGTGTGTAAAAGAGAGAGAGAGCGATATAGACAGTGAATGAGGTTTTGCACTTTGTCCACCACAGCGGTCTGTGCTCTGATATGTGTGTGTGTGTGTGTGCGGGCTGTTGCTGTCTTTGTGAAGACCAATTTCAGTTCTGGACCATTGTAGTCAGTGTGTGAACTATACCACAGCTCACTTTTTCAACTTTTGAGAGTGGTGGGGGGTCAGCAGTCAGTCAGCTGACTATAAGACAGAGAAATTAATAATGGTGATTCACAGAAATATACATTATATTTTTGTTAAAGTGAATTACGCACAAATCATACATCAGTAGTAGCTTTGATGATGAAGATAAACAGTAATGGCAATAAAAGCATATTGTCAGTATTTAAGAGACTGCCAAAATTTAACAAATCATGTTTCAGGGGACCTCATGACTTATTAAGAGGAGCCGAGCTGCCCCTGTAGTTCACACCCAGACCGTAGTGAGGGTGTTACTGCAGAGTACAGTAACAGCACTGACCATTTATTACATTTTGATTTATAAAGTGATACTAGGTGAACTTCCAGCAAATCTCTGTAACCTGCTCTGTCTCTGGTAGTTTGTCTTTGCTTTTTAATGCAGACGTTCTCACTAGGCATCGTCGGTATGGAGTAATGTGCAAAAATGAAGAAATTTAGGTGCATCACAAAGACTGTGGTGACAGAAGTATGTGGTTATTTTTTCTTAAGGAGGTCATTGTGTTTATTGTTATTCTGTTTTATTGTGATTGTTTTTAATATGATGTTGTATTTTAATATGTTGTGGTTTTGTACAGCTGCTACCTCTCAGGGCTGATCTCAGTGGGACTTCCTGTTAAAATAAAGGTAAAATAAAAACACTGGAAGATGGATTGAACAGCTGGCTGTCATAGAAAGTTGAGGGCAAGGTGGTGTTGACCTGAACTGTTCACATGAAAAATGTCAGAAATTCTTGTGTAAAGAAAGATAAAGGAACATCACCTCAGCCCGTAACCGTACTCTTATATTCAGGCGTTTATACACTAATGAAAACATACCTATGAATATTTTATTACATTTCTGACAATATATCCTGTAAACCAGTAATAATTGTGTGCCTAATTTTTGCAAACTGATTGATTATTTACAATTTAACACTAATCCTGGACGTAGTAGGACTGTATAAAGTTACTAAGTTATGTGTTACAGACTGGACAACATGTCCAACCACTATGTCCTCACTTGCCAGTTGTAAAGTCAAATTCAGTCACTAACACAACCAGATTACATTATATAGATACATATTTTATGATAATCTTAATTTTTAGGGTTAAATTAGGTAAGATTTCACACACTCACTCACACACTGACTGTTTGCACATTCCTTGTTTTTTCCCACCCTCCTTCGGTTGTCCTTCCTCTTTTTTTCCATCCATCATTCTCTCTCTCGCCGTCTCTTTCTGTTGTTAATAAACAAGATTTATTGTTTTATCAGTAATCATTAAACCAGCAGATACACTCACACACCTCTCACACACACTCACATGATGGAAAATGTTCTCAGACGTTGTTGAACTTTACTTGATCTCAATAACCTCGCAACCTTGTGACCTTCTCTCTAGCGCCACCCTCAGGACAAACGTGTTACTCCAACAGTGGACAGATGTGAAGATAGATCATCAGAAACGTTATGAGCAGCTTCAGTTTCTCAAAATCTTTCAGTTCAGACTGCAGACATTCAGTCTGCTGATTCAGCGTTTCCTAACTCTACTTTAACCTTCAGTGTGTGTGTGAGTGTGTGTGTGTGTGTGTGAGCAGATATAGTTTATGATTCACTAATCATCCTGTAAAACATCAAAGACACATACAACCAGCCAAATAGAGCAGCAGTTCAGATTACTTAACCAGTTAGTGCTGCCAGACCTCCTCCAGCCCGATTTTGCTATAAATATAGTAAATGAATAATAATTTCCTCAACATTAAATGAGCAGAACGAACCCTTAAAGATTATCTGAACCCACAAAACCAAGGTTTTCACCTGTAAGCATGTATATTGGTATTTTGGTATATTGGTATTTAGTGGTGGGACATTTTAGAGCAAAGTACCTCCTTTTCTCTACTTAGATATGCTACATGCTAGGCTAATCTATGTTGATAAGACAACCATATTTAAAGATGATTAAAAGATAAGAGACAAATATTAACATCTTATATTAGCTATCTGTAGACATAATGCTTGCTAGCTAGCTAATCTACATCAATCGTTAGTAAGCTAGTTAGATCTGAAATGGTAAATGGACCTGTTATCTTGTATAGCCCTCTTTCGTAGTTCGTTCCGACCACTCAAAGCGCTTTTTGACACTATATCGTGCGGACAGTCACCCTGTGTTCACTCGATCAACCATTTCAGGCTCAGTGCATGGCAAAGTTGTTGGTTTTGTTTTCGCATCGAGCGGATAACTAGGACTGCATGTATACACAGTCACACACCATCAGGAGCAATTTCGGGGGTTCGTTGTGAGTGTCTTTGCTCAGTGTATGTGTTGTGTTTGTTTTGTGGCAGATGGAGGAGCGTGGATCGAGGGGTGACGAGACTAAGCCGGTTGTGCATTATCATGCTTTTTTGCCTTCTAAGCCACAGCCACCTGAAAGCTATCGTGAGCACAATGCTAGCTAACCAGCTATTTAAAATACATCAGGTGGTGGATGGGGCTACACATCTGGATCACAGGTTTCATTAAGAGACATAAAGACAAAGAGTTGGTACCTCAGCTTGTTTCTGTCCATCGTCACTTGTCCGCAAGTAACGCTTGGTAGATTCTTCGTCCATCATCTGAAACAAATGAAAATATTTGTACTATACTTGTGAGGACGTTGATTTACAAACTTAAACTAAATCTAATTCTACACACACAAACATGTTGCATCTTTTCTGATTTAATTAGAAAACCAATACAAAATATTGTAGTTTAGATAGCAGCTAACAGCTAGCCCAGTGACAGTACACTGCTCTCCAGAAGGCCCGTCAGCTTCGCATATCACAAAACCTCCAGCTCTGAACAAAACAGGTAATGCTACCGATAGCATTACCTGTGGCTAACGTTAGCAAGCTAGCTAACTGCGCATGTGCATGTCTCAACAGATAAGAAGGAATAAAGATGCCTCACTTGTTATTTACTTCAATTATCAGCTCTGGTAAAAACTGCAAAAAATGTTACATTATTTACAATAAAAATGTCTTACTTTACCGAATTAGCTAAGGTAGTATTAATAACCTTACAAACCTTTGGCGGCACTTCTGCTAAAATTAGCTGAGTTATCTGAAAACCTGTTGTTGCTTGTCCTTGTTTCTAGTTGTGATGATGAAGAAATGTGTGATGTGAATGTCTCCCATTTATCCTCCAAACAGTGCCATTTTACTCTGCTTTTGATGATTTTTAATGAATTATACAAAAAACAGACATTTTAGGCTGCAACAATCACCAAAAAAGACACGAGATAAACCTCAGAACCTCACAAGACTGCTTCCAGAAAATGTTCAAAAGTTTTTTACATTTTTTATTGCTGATTATGGAAGTGAGACATCTCTATGAGTTGCACATGCTCAGTACCAATCTGACAAGAGATATATTGATCAGGTCATTGCTGAACAATAAAGTAATCACATTTCTGTAATATGTTACTAAGTATAGCTCAATACTGGTGAAGACTGGCTGAAATGTCCCCATAAACCACCATGCCCTCACTTTGCAGGTGTAAATTCAAGTTGGTCCTAATAGTGAAGCATGAAGTCAAACAGGGTTTTTCATCAGGTTGTGTTTAACTTTATGGATCAGTAATAATTTTCATTCAGTCTCTTTTACTTTATAAAGGAACTCTCATTTATTCATGTGTTTGCAACTCTTCCTGTGAACCAGTGATTGGGTTTTTAATTGGTGTAAACAGATTCATTATTGACACTCTAACACTACTGGAGCTGACGATGGAGTGTGGAGACATCCTGACACTCATTACTGACCAAAGTAATCACATTACAGTCCAGCTCTCAATTAAATTAATATTTTCTATATCATTCTAACCTGTGAAATTACAGACCTGTAAAATAACATCTTAATTATTGTTAAAATTAATCAATCAATATTATCAATATTAATAATCAATCATTTTACACAAATCAGTTTTTTAGGTTAAATAGTATTAATGATTAAGCAGCTTTTACTTATAATTTTAAAAAGCACAAACTTAGTTTTGCAAGTTTCAGAAACATTTCTCTTTAATAACATTTTACTGGTATTTTGTTTACACAGTACAAATAAAAATTACAGAATTAATTCTCACTAAAAATTACTAAAGCTACTTGATCAATAATGTTTTTAACTTACAAAATTTAGTTTTACTTTAAAATGTTTAATGCAATCAGCTTCAACAATTATTTAAGTTAAATTAACTCATCCGGTTTTACAGTGACGTTTAAAATAAATAATAAAGGAATATTTAACTTGTATTTTAGGGACTTTCAATGTAAAGAAAGAATCTCAGCTGAAACTTTAACGTAAATCAATGCAGAAAATAATTGCAGGTAACCTTGTTTATTGAGATTAATTCGCTTTATGAAGTATTTATTTTGCATTATATCTTACCTTTGCTTGATGCAGAGCGGTGTGACTGGAACAAAGAGGAAAAGACGACTGACAACTTAGTCATCGACCAGCAGAGACACTGTGTGTGTGTGTGTGTGTATGTTTGTCTGCTGTGTGTTAATAACAGTCGGCTTTGTTGTGTTTGTCGCTCTGTGAAATGACACACACACACGGTAAAGCCTGGCATTATGGGAACATAGGTCGCTGTCACCTGCATTAATACCACACACACGGTGCAAAGTTGCGTTCATGGTCACCTGCAGACGCTAACACATCTCATTATCATTTAGATAATAGCAGGTGTGTGTCAGTGTGTGCGCACGTGTGACAGCATTGTTCCACACACACACTGATTAACATGCCTCCTCCTACCGATGATTGACAGGTAAAAATTAAAGGAGTGCAAACGTAAAATTAAGTCTTGTGACATCGAACCAGCAGTGACCTCTTGACCTGTTAGCTTTAGCCTCAGTCTGTTAGCATCAGGATATAAATGAATCACAATCTTGCTGCAGTGAAATCAGAAGCTGTAGCAACAATCCAAAAACCCACGAGCTCAGTAGCTTTAAGTTAATGTTGCATTGGTGAGAATTATTTTTCTTACATTTTATTCAATTTTTCGTTCAGATTTTTCAAAGTAAATTTTAGTGAGTCAACAAGCGATATAAATACTAAATGACTGTTTAACCCCTAAATGTGTTCAGCTAACAGGCTGTAAAGTGATTAAACTGAACCAGTTCCAGCTGATATTATAAACTGTTAGCTAACATAAACCAAACTTATGTATACATATTTTTATATATTTCTTCTCCACACTGAGAAGGCTGAGCTGTATTCAGTTGGCTGCAGTCTGCAGCTTCACCACCAGATGGCACTAAACCCGACACACTGGTCCTTTAACATGTTCAAGCAACAAATAAATAACCAGCATTAATATAAAATGACGTGAAGACGAGAGCGCTGGGTCTTTCTGATGCAGTGAAATAAATATTTTAAATTGTTTATCAGAGAAAACATTTTCTCATCTGATCAATATTCCCTCTGACTTCAATTAACAACAAGAAAAGAAACGTTAATTATCATCAGCAGGACTTTTTAACGCCATCAGGACGCAAACAAACACCGTTAAAGGTTGCAAATAGAAACTTCTCCAAGTGCTCATCAAGAGACAACAAGACCTGTCTGAACTCATTTCAGCGTTGTTGTCTCTTTTTTTACATCCTGCTCTTTTTACTGCCCATCTAATGGCTTATTTATTACATTCATTCTTTATAAGCTGGCTCCTGTGTGGCCTCATTACCACTATAGCACTGCTTTGGAATTCCAGGATAATTATGAGCTTCATTGTTTTAATAAGAGTCTCGGTCAGCCCGGATCTCTGCTACATCTTCACCGTTCCCAGTGGGAAATATACGAGGGCAGCGCCGGCGCCGGACAGATGGAATCAGACGCACTGCAGGTAAATATTTATATGGCGGCGTGTGAAGGAGGATGCTTGAATCTCATCAACTGTCTTGTAAAAGAGTGTAAATCTATGCAGCCTTAATAAGTCTGTGATGCAACTTCAGCTCTTAAATCAAAGCTGCACTTTTCTTCTCATCATGAGGTAACGTTTGGAAACTCTTTGAGTGGACGACTCCTCTTTTCTCAGAGATAAAATGTACATATGATGTTAATGAATTATAGAAAGAAACAATCTCTGTTCTCTGCTGCTTCACCTGAATTATTATTATTAATACTTATTACTTATATTTGTCTGCAAATCATTGACCACGTCCAGTGAACTTTAAATCAGTCAGTAAAAAAGTGATTTTAACCTTTTGAGTCATAATGTTCCTATTTAACAACATTTAACAGACAAAACTCAGTTTCTTTATATTTTTAATTAAAATCAATCAATCAATTGTGACTTCCTGTAAAACTAAATGTGACGCATGTTTACGTCATCATGAACTAACTGATTTCAACCAATAATATCATCACATTCACCCATCAATCAATCTATACAAACACAACTTTATTAACTGTACGGCAAACACACTTTTATTCATCAACTGTAGGAAACACAAATTCCATTAAGGACTGTATAAACAACTTATTACACTGTAGCACAACAAGACTTTATTATCACTGTACAACACACAACTGTACAGGTTGTTTTAGACGCTGAAATAAACTTAAATGTTTATTTTTTTGTTTCGTTTGTAAAACTGAAAACACGACTATTCGAATGTTGTGTAATGTCTTTATGTCAGATTTGTCAACACAAATAACCCATAAATAACATAAATAACGTTATAATTAATAAAAAGTGAAACTAACCTTAATTAAAAACAATAAAACGAAATATAAAATAAATTCCAGTTGAACAGGACAACGTGTTGGTAATAATAATAATAAAGTGCAACACGCATCGTTAAAAACATAAGGTACGGGAGCTCGGACACAAGAGGTGATTATTTGATTGTGTGTCGACTAAAGAAACATAAAACACAGCGAATGTATATTATATTCACATAAAACACACAAAAAAATTATTTTAATGAAGATTTTAACTGTTTATTTTACTTTTCAGATTTAATCAGCTACAAAATCTACATAACAATAATTTATTTT
>NW_023339751.1:1563851-1570965 GCF_004916995.1 Morone saxatilis | reverse complement strand
CTGTCTGTCTCTCGTCTGTCTGTCTGTCCTGCAGCCATGCGTGTCATTCCAGGAGGAGAGTATCTGTGCTTTGTACCAGAGAAGGTAAACCCTTTCTTCTCCTTGTTTGCATTAATCATCAGTCAACCAGCTGAAAATAAGAATGGTTGTGTTTTTGTTATTATTTTTCATTCCAAAACAACACAACAGGACAATGTTTGGATTTTTGACTATTAAAAATACTTTTTAACGAGTCATCAATTATCAAAATAGTTCATTTTCTGTCCATCGATCAATAAATGGCCTAATAGCTGTAATCTGATGCATTAAGCCAAAGTAAAATAAATTTGATCCCAGTGACTTTAAATCACATGTATTGATTGATCTGGTTACTGATCTGTGAGGTATTAATCACTAATACCAGCTGTGGTCTCTGTCTGTCTGTCTGTCTGTCTGTCTGTCTGACAGAGTGCGGTCTGCGCCCGGTGGTGGGCGTCTACCCTCACAGGAAGAAGAGGATTCTGGGAGGGCGGGTGTCGCGGCGGGGGTCGTGGCCTTGGCAGTGCTCACTGCAGAGCGGTCAGAGCGGCCACGTCTGCGGCTGCGTGCTCATCGCCCGGCGGTGGGCTCTAACGGTCGCACACTGCTTCGAGGGGTGAGCAGGTTCACACATATCATTAAAGTGGAGCTAACCCTAAAACCTGTTCACTCACTGCTGATCAATACACTGATCAATACATAAGACAAAGTGATTGTTTGTGCTGCAGGAGGGAGAGTGCCGACCTGTGGAAGGTGGTGTTGGGTCTGAACAACCTTGACCATCCAGGAGTTCACAGTCAGACCCGCGGGGTGCGCTCCATCATCGTACACCCGCGCTACAACCGGGCGGTGGTCGACTACGACATCAGCGTGGTTCAGCTGGACTCTGAGGTCAGAGGCGCACATTGATCGATCGTATTGATTATCGGTACCGACGGGACGGCGCTGATGAGACGTGTCGTTGTGTTTTCAGATCGAGGAGACGGAGTACGTCCGGCCGGTGTGTCTGCCGGACCTCGACCAGCTCCCCTCCCCGGACTCCTACTGTTACATCACAGGCTGGGGTCACATGGGCAACCGGAGTGAGCACACACACACACACACACACACGCACAAAACCAAAACTTATTGTTTTAATTTAGTAAATTAGACTAATTTTGTTCTTGCATGAGGCCCAATGTAAACGTAAACATGTAAAGAAAACTTTATAGGTTGTATTTATGAAATGTAACAGCATCTCACAACTAATAAAACTCATCAAAATAGTCCTTGTTTGTCTTTCCAACAGTCACCAACTCTGGTTTGGTCTGAACAAACTCTTAATTCACAGAGTTCGGTGTGAGAATGTTAATAACATTGGCTGCAATGGCCACAACGTATCACAAGATAACGTTGATCCTCAGAGACAAATTTGTCCGTCACAATCGTCCACTAAGAGTCCACAAACAGCCGAAATATCACTATCACTCTCCACCTGACTCCAGAGACAAAAATGTTACCTTCAGATCATCGTAACTTCATTCAAAGTGGATAGAAACAGAATAAAACCATGTCTTTGTTGTTGTATTAATGTCCATAATCTGATATATATAACCTTTAAACACTGACTGTTCCTGTGGGTTTGTGTCCAGTGCCCTTTAAGCTGCAGGAAGGGGAGGTTCGGATCATCTCGCTGTCTCAGTGTCAGTCTTACTTCGACATGAAGACCATCACTCCCAGGATGCTTTGTGCCGGTTACGATGCTGGAACCGTGGACTCCTGCATGGTAACGTCTCACCCACAGCTGGTTAATGGGAAATAAAGTTTGATTAATTATTACGTTAATAGAAAAGCTGTAGGATTACGTATTTTTGTAATCCAACCTTGATGGTAGCATCTATTTTTAGAGACGCACAGACATTTATTTAAATATTATATTCACCTTTAGTCTGTTCTGTTTTTATAATTTGATTAAGTATTAATAATAAAAAACATAAAATGATGCATTAACTCCGGAATGGAGTTAGCCTTTTAGCTCATGGAGTCAATGTGTTCTTGGTTAGATGTCTTGAATTGTGTTTTTTATTTATTAGCATCATTATTTTAATCCATTTTATTTAAATTAACATTTTACTGTTTTACAACAATCCATTTGTTTTTTGTTGTATTCCATAATTTTGTCTTTTTATTATTTTTATTGCTTTTATCACCTTTTTTTTAGCTTAAACTACTCTTAATTATTTTAAACTTCTTCTTGCTCTTTTGCTGTACTCATTTTAGATCCTATATTTTTTAAATTGATCGTAAAGTTCTTTGATTGATTGATTGGAAACAAGCAAATATTTCCTTTAATCCTTGATAAACATTATCATTAGTACTTAAAAAAAAGTCTTCTAATCTTCTAATAAAATAAATCTTCTATATTAACTTTTATAATATTGTGTGTATTTGCGTTTCCAGGGCGACAGCGGCGGCCCGTTGGTGTGCGAGCAGGAGGACGGCGGCGGTCGCTGGACGCTGTTCGGCCTGACGTCGTGGGGCAGCGTGTGCTTCAGTAAAGTGCTCGGACCCGGCGTGTACAGCAACGTGACGCACTTCACCCCCTGGATCCAACAACAGATCTACATCCACACCTACCTGAGCGACTGACACACACGCACCCGACACTTCCTGCTCCAAGCATTCCAGGAGGAAGTGACGTCATCGTCAATCTCACACACCTTCAGTTCCTCTACCTGTGCCTATATACTGATAGCCTTCAGATGCTAACTGCTGTACGAGCAGTAGTATAAACTAGTATTACAGATGCTAACTAGTTAGCTAGTAGAGCTGTTGTTGTCACATTCATACGATTAACATTCACTTAACACTAAATTATTATTATTTTTAGTGTTTGTTGCTCAGAAACACGTATGGAAGCAAAAACAGGCCGTAAGAGTTTGTATCTAATAAACAACTAGCGTACTAGCTAACTGCAAACTTTAACCACTACTGAATGTTGAAATCTAAATATCGATTTATTTGTAGCATTTAAATATTTGACTCTGAATTTACGTTGTCTGAATTCTGCACTTTGAGATTTTAGGTAATTTAATATCAAAGGCTTAAAGTAGCCTAAACTATCTTGCTAATCTACATCAATCATAACATTAAGATGGGCTATATATAAGTCACTTTTATTTTTTCAACATAGATTAGCCTAGCACATAGAATATCTAAGTACAGTTATTGGAGAAAAGGGCAATAAGGAGCGGGGCTAAGGGTCAATTATATGTTTTTTAATTAATTTTAAAAATTAGAAGCAAATTTTTTTAAATAAGAAAATAATGTGAGTTAAACAAAACCTTTAAAACTGCAAAACATTTAATTTTCTACTTTCTGAACGCCTCATAAATCCTGACAGATGGTTTACAGAGGGAAATATTTCAAAGCCATAAACTCAGTGGTATTCCTTAAACACAAAGTGTCCAGTAGTGGTTGTTGTGGTTTAATTTAAATTATTATGGCCTTTATTTGCTTCCGTAAACGTGCCACTTGTTCTTGATTTAAGGTTTTTACTTTACGTGTAGTTTAGTGGCAGCAGTGACTCAGAGAAACCTTCTGATCAAACTTTATCAGGAAGATCTTTATTATTATAAACAGGCTTCATTAATACAACTGAGCTCAGTGTTGTGTGTGTGTGTGTGTGTTAAACTCACACACTTTATTTCCACATCATCTCATCTTCTGCTTTAAGTGTTAAAACCTTTAATCATCATAAAAAACATTGTCACAACGTTCAGGCGTTCAGCACTGAATTTATAAAAGCTGCTAACTAAAACAAACCAGTTGAGCTCTCAACTTCCCACAATGCTTCACTCTATAGTGCCTGTACTTAAACTTAGCAGTAAAAAAACAACCTTGTTACCTGTACAATGTCGTACTGTATGTGTGTGTGTGTGTGTGTGTGTGTGTGATACAGAGAGAGAGGATTTTTTTGCTTCTAAACACATCGGCAACTTATTTGGGCAACTTTGATGGACAACAGTTGTCAGTGAGCTTCATTCACACAGTGTTTGATTCACATTTACACTTTTAAATGTGAAATATGAGCATAAGAGACAGAAAGCAGTCGTACAGTATATTCTTTCATCTTGTGCTGTTATGTTTTATGCTAAAATTAAATATAATTTAACATAAGAACATGAGATAATCGCTCCTTTTAGGATTTCAGAGGCTCCATACTTCAACCAGAATATAAATCATATCAATAAAGTCAAAATAAAAACAGATTAAAAACAAAGTGTGAAGCAAAACTGCAGCATATTGCTAACAGAGATAACTGATTATGGTTGATTCGTGATGCTAGAGTAGCTATTAATTTACAAACCAACTGTAGTTTTAAAATAAACTGTTTTAGATAACGAGCTATTGCTTAAGTTAGCTCACTAACACAAATACTGCCACATTAGCGCCAGCTAGAGTGTGAAGCACAAATGTAGCATTTAGCCGATATAGATACTTAATATGTTTGATTTTATTAATGCAGGACGCTGAATTAGCTTTAGATATGTATGTGATTCAGTTGTGTCACGTGAACAGTTTTAACTAGAAACTATAGCTAACTAGCAGAGAACAGTAGCTAGCTGTCAGATTTGTGAGGATGTAATAAATCAGCTAACTGCTAAAGTGAGTTAACTCCACTGACTGTAGAGTTTTATAATTTTTAGCTTCTTATTTCAGATGATGGAGTCTTGGATCTTTGCAACTGTTGTGATTAATTAAATCAATATTTGTGACCACATTTATGCTTTAAACATGAAGACATGAGATAATAGCTCCTTTTGGGACTTCAGAGGCTCGATATTTCAACCAGATTTTAAAACTCAATCATATAAATCATCAAATAAGTGGAATCAAAATAAAGCGGAAAAAAATATTGTGTGAAACAAAGAGGCAAATTGCTAACACGGTTGACTGATTACTGCTGATTCATGATGCTATCAAATGCTAACAGAGCAGCTTTAGCTATTAATTTACAAACCAACTGTAGTTTTAAAATAAACAGTTTTAGCTAACGAGCTATTGCTCCAGTTAGCTCACTAACACAAATACTGCCACATTAGCGCCAGCTAGAGTGTGAAGCACAAATGTAGCATTTAACCAATATAGACAATTAATTAATGTGTTTCATAAAGTTGGCAACATTTAGCAGGAAGCTACGTTATCTTTTGCTATGTATGTGTGAACCAATTTGATTCAGTTGTGTAATTTCAACAGCGAGGTAGACGCTATAGCTAACTAGCTGGCTCAGCTAACTGTCCAATTAGTGACAATGTGTGGAATAATCAGCGAACTGCTAAAGTCAGCTAACATTTTGAAAGAGTTGGTCCGGACTTATTTAATTGAAACTGAGTTGAGAACATTTAGCTGGTTCAGTTACAGTTAATTAAATCATTATTCGTTACCACATTATTCTTTTAAGCTAACGGTTTAAAGTGAATCTGTTCGGGGCCTGGCAGGTGTTAATAAAGAAAAGAAAACAGTTTGTGCCACAAACTTTAATTAAACACTAGTTTTATTTAGTTTTTAATATGTTTAATAGACGTCAATTTAATTTACATTTAATTCAGTTCTTTGACAACCAAATATGTTTACATTTTTTAATTTCAATTAAACTTTTTATTAGTTTTTTCCTTCATGACACCTGCCCGACTCTGTAGGTTTGTAAAAATGCAGAATGGAGGAATTATTCTTGAATTATTCGATTAGAAAAAGTGTCCATTTAAAAGCCAGAATTCCTTATTCCAGAGATTGCCCAACAGATTGCCCAACAGATTGCCCGGTGTACCCTCCATGCTCACGTCTAACTGACATCCAGAACATTCCAAGTGGTTGTTGTTGTTGTTGTTGTTGCTGTTGTTGTTTTTGTGTGTTTGGTTTTTTAAGAGTATTTTTCTACAGCTTTTTGTAAGTCATGCTTATTACACAGGGCTGTTGGTGTGTGTATGTGTGAGTGTGTGTGAGTGTGTGTGTGTGAGTGTGAACATACACACGTATGTTTGTATGTGATTTGACTCGTGTGCGTGATGTCACTTCCTGATTTAGCTGTTTTGTTATCATGATGATGATGATGATGAAGAGTGTTAATTATATGGATTTAAATGCTTTATGGACAGACTGTAGCCTCTGATGTTTTGTGTAAACCGTGAATATTTGGTTTGTATCACCTCGTATCCCACAAATAAAACTATACACACTCTGTGTCTCCTTTCGTGTGGGTCTGTGTGTGGCCTGTGTGTTGTGTGTGGTGTGTGTTGGTGTGTGGTCTGTCTGTGTGTTGTGTGTGGTGTGACGCTCACAGGGCCCGCAATGCAGAGCTGGTCACTTGGAGAGCACGTGTTTCAGTTCTGGTTGTCCAGCTTCCTCCGTCGGGTCCCAGAAGTACCGGCACAACCACGGGGATCGCTTCGAATGGTCGCTACCTTAGCCCATTTACGGGTCTTTGTTTAGGAAATGTTCTGATTGATACCATGATGGTTCACAGACCTTCGGAGGCGCTAAAGCAACATACAGGATCAAGGAGGTCACTGCATTGGTTCGCTGTCACAAGACATTAATTTTACGTTTGCACTCCTTTTGAATTTTTACCTGTCAGATCGCATCTTGGCGTAGGGAGGGTTGTTGGGATTGTGTATGCAGGTGTGTGTGTGGAACAATGCTGGTCCACGTCGCGCCCCCACTGACCACACCCTGGCTTTCCCCCGCGGCCGCGCGCCGCGCGGACTGATTATCGACATGGTATAATGGACGATGTATTAGCGTTCTGGGCAGTGGTGACCTAAACGCAAACTTATGCACCGTGGTGTTGGTTCTTAGGAAATGGCATTTTACGGTGACAGCGTCCTATGTATGCCCATAATGCCCAGGCGTGATGTTACGTGTGTGGTGTGTATTTCACGAGCGAGCAAACACAACTCTCTTTATTATAGAACCGGCTGGGATTAAACACGGCAGGCAGAAGCAAACAACGTACACAACTTGACACACACACAGGCACAGTGTCAATGAATGGGAGGTGTATGTGTGTGTGTGTGTGTGTGTGTGTGCGTGTGATGTATATGAGTTTGTGATCATG
>NW_023339751.1:1561705-1563751 GCF_004916995.1 Morone saxatilis | reverse complement strand
ATTAATATGATCCAGTGATGTGTTCAGTGTCATTAATATGATCCAGTGATGTGTTCAGTGTCCTCTCTCTGTGTTTACCCTGATTACTGTTCGCGTTCTGCCTCCCTCCTGAATCCCTTCATACACTCTATAAATAAACTGTTACATAAAGTCATATTTAATATTAAAACATATACATGGAGCCTCTCTCGTGTTAAAACATTTACAGTATGACAGCGTGACGTGCTTAACATGTTTCATTTATGTGTTTCATGTAATATATAAAGGAACATCTTATCTCATACTGCAGCAGAAATATCAAACTTTATTATTATTGTTATTATTATATAGATGGGGCCAGATTTCTGCACAGATTTAAATAATTTCTTCAGTTTGTGTTTTATTTAGAAAATGCATGAATAACAACGTCGACTCGGTTTCAAAAGCGTGAATATTTCAGATAAAGTCTGCACAAGTAAAATATATTCTGTATATATATACACTGTGTAATACTATATATGTATTATATTATGAACAGGGCGATGGAGGAAGATGAAAGACGAGGGAACAGACAGAGGAAACAAAGAGATCGACTTTAAAGACCATTAGCTGTTTAATGGTGTGTGTTTGTGTGTAATGAGACAACAGAAAACAGCTGCAGAGGAAGAGGAGATGAAAGAAAAGAAGAAGAGAAGAAGAGCTCACACTGTGTGAAAAAGTGAAAAAAGCTTTTTTCTACATTTTGTTTGTTTCTCTTTCCACCATCTTTTCTTTGTTCCTTCTTTTGATCTGACCATCTCTCCGCCGCAGGGAGTAGAAAATGTAAGGTATGAAGGTTTTCTACTTCCTACTGCGTTCCTGATACCGTCAGTGCAACCAGGACACTTTTAGTTTAGCTTAGCACAAACAATGAGAACAAAGAAAATGCTACAAAAATTTGAAATCAGAAGAAGAAAGAAGGTCGTCAATACACAGAAGTAAAGAAAGACAATGTGAGGAGTGGGAGGAGGGAGGAAGAGGAACGGCGGAGACAGAGGGGGAGAAAAATGAAGAAGAGTGAAGAGAAGGAGAGAATGAGTAAAAGAGGAGGTGAAGATGAGGACTGGAGGAGAGAAAGAAGAGTAAAGAAGGAGGAGGAGGTGCAGTTTTATTACCTGCGTAAATATTTGAAATTCTTTCTGTCTGAATGTTTGAGGCTCTGCTCTGATTGGCTGAGAGACTCCCCGCTGTCATGGCGACACACACACACACACACACACACACTGTATGATGTAATTAAGTCGGCTGTGAATTAATTAGAGAATAATGAAAATGTGTCATCTCTCCTCCTCCTACACTGTCCTCCTTCATCTGTTTATCCTTCTATCCTTCCTTCCTTCTTTATATCCTCTTTCAATCCATCTTTCCCTCCTTTCTTTTTCCTTCTCTTCTTGACATCAATCTTTTTTATAGTCTTGTTTTCCTTCTTTTATCCTTCCTCTCGTCTTTCCTTATTTTCATTCTTCCCATCATCAATCTTTCTTTTCTTCTTTTATCCTTTCGTTACTTTTTCATTCTTTCCATCCATCCATCTACCCTTCTCTCTTTCAATCCTCTACCATCCTTCCATGCTTTCCTTCTTTTGATCCAACCAGCTCTCCTTCATTCCTTACTTTTTCCTCCTTTCTGATTTCGCTCTCAGGGTCGGCTCACAGAGAGACTCGTCAAAGCGAGAGTTGATTCGGAGCGTTGGAGCTCTGGATGAGAAAACTCTGGTTTCATTTCAAAGAGGAAGTTAACTGAGGTTGCTTTACCTCCATTACGCCGCTGGCTAACTTGCTATTTACCTGCAGAGTAAACGGCATCAAAACAGGAAGGAGGTGGTAAAGCCTCTTACGTGATTTGATTGGCTGTCTGGGCCAAATGTGACATTGATGAGGCAAGAGATGAGCGCACACTGTACCACAGACTGTATATATAATTAAAGTTTATATAACAGACAGAGCTTCTAGAAAGTGTGTTAAACCTGCAGTCTCTCTAACAGCCAGCAGGGGGCAGCTCCAGTCTGATAGTATGGAGTCTTATGGA
>NW_023339751.1:1554903-1561605 GCF_004916995.1 Morone saxatilis | reverse complement strand
AGCCCCCTTTTCTGCTTCATCTGGAAGAGGGTTCGGGGGCCTTTTTTCTTCAAATTTCACACTGCGTAGTATTGTGCTTCGATAAAAAATGAAACGGAGAAATGAGGAGAAAAGGGACAGAGTGCGAGAGAGGGGATGGAAGGCGAGAGAGAGAAAAATCAATAGTGAGGACATAGCTGGGGGGTTTCCATATTACATTTTGCATAGACGTCGGCTGTAATTTGCCTTTGATCTTGGTCCCAAGATGACTCACTGAAGCCATCTTCCACAGCCAATTGGGGGTGGGGGGATGAAGGGGAGGGCAGGGAGCAAGAGAGTGAGAGAGGGGGGAGGGATGGAAGGAGTGGGTGGTGGGTTGAGGATGGAGAGAGAAAGAGAGAGAAGGAGGGGAGCCGACCACAGAGCTTGGATGCCAGGCCAGGCCTTCATCTCCAGTTCATACATTCTGCTGAGATGTCTTTTTTCGCTGCAGACTGGATGTAATGCAGACTCTCCTGGCTGCTCACAGAGGGCCTGCTGTTAAGTCCAGCATGTCCAGTTCTCCCAGATAGACTGACGCACTGGGACCAGACAGGCAATGAGGGGGGGTCCCTGGCTTTCATCTGTTAATGTATGGTCACAAAATGCTTTCTTTATGGTGCTTTCCTTTCATGTTCTGTGACATAAATCAGGAGAATATTTGGTTGTGAAGCACGTGCATCACAGAGGCGGAACATCAACAAAGATAGATAAATGGATGAAATGGTATTTTCTCACGGGCAAACACAGTTTGGAGAAAATAAATACAAAGGTCAAAGTCCTGTTCATTGTGCATCTGCAAGTGGTTAAAGGGTAATTTCATCCCAAGTGCAAAAACATATAGAAAGGACAAAAAAATAAGACACAGATATTAGTAGGGGTATATCTGGGTCTTAACCAGGGGGATTAGGGTTAGGGTTAAGGGTAAGGATAGGGCCTATATGCAGGCGAATGAACTGGCAAAGGCACATGCAGGTTAAGGTAAAAGTAATGTTGTGCCTTCAACTACAGGTGAGCACATACGGACCAGCGACCGTAGACAAACTTATTGCATTGAGACGCTGTACCGAACCTCACGTGGTGAACTGTATTGCCAAAGGCGATTAAAAATCAGTCTGGGCGTTGGAATGGTATGAAATAATGAATGAAGACATAAAAGTAATTAATAGATAGAGCCGTCTCAGAGAGAAAAGAGAGGAGGATTCGTCATCTCTTCTCTACACAATGCCATTGTTCCCCGCGACATCCACTACTCACTGCGTTATTAATGATCCCGCCTTGCAGAACATCCATTTTTCTCTTTTGGCTCGCTTGCGGTCTCGGGGAAACTTTTTTGGTTCTTTTTTGTCCCTTTTCCCCCACCATCGCCTTCACCATCGTTTTTACAGTCAAAGTTGTGCGTGTTTTGTGTCACGGTACTGTACACGCTCTCCAGAGATGGGTGCAGGCTCAGAGGTGCTGTTGTGCGAGGAGCAGGGACCTGGCTTAAAGTTTTTTCATACACCAGCAGAGAAGAAAAACTTTTGTCCTTTCTATAGCTTGGCTGTTTGGCAAGCTTACCGCATGTGTTTCTGCTGTTGGAGTAAAAAGGATGCTTCTGCTCACATCTGACACTGATGAAGTTCGTGGGGTTTTACCAGCACCAGTCAGATCTGGCTTCATTTCTTGTTTTACCGAGATGTAACCAAAATAAAAAATAAAAACTTTACTTTCCAGACAGCAAAGACCAACAGCTTTTCAGCACATGTAAGCCTTTACAATTGGTCTTTAAAGCTAAGAAAGTGCATTCAAAGTTAAACTGGCAAGTGATGATGTTCCAGTAAGTTTCCACCTATCCTGCATTTCTGTCATAATTTGGCCCCCACTGTCAAGCATACTGGAGGCTGTTTTTGTTCTCATGCTAGCACCCAGTTTCTTGGTGTGGGTAGCAGAATTTGATATTATTTCAGGCTTATTCCTAATCGTCCAGACGGTAAATATTGCACACTTCTTCTGCGGTGGCCTAATGGGCATGTAACTTTATAGGCAAACATGTGAAGTGGTATTCCTCCAGTGACTGGGAGCTTAGAGAGAGTGCCAGGCACTCCCTGAAGATGAAAGACTTGTCAGATGGCACCGTCTAGCTCTGCGCAGACACTTATGAGAAACAGACCTTCAGGAGAGGCTAAGTGTCCAATCTCTTGCGACTATAAGAACAGTAATAGAGCACAATCGCCAGTAAATTGAGGACTATTTCAAAGCCAAAAGCGCAGCTCTCCTAGTGTTTTGGCATCGTCCCCTGTTGAAACGTACACCTTCACCATCCCTCACCAGGAGTGCACTGTGGATTATTGCTATTATTACACTTCATAAATCCCCTCTGTTCGCATGATTGATGATTTTCCACTCTGCGCTTTACACGGTGTGGTGGATCTTTTTAAGAAATTTGGTTTCTCAACTCTCAGTGATATTTTTCAGCCAAAGTCCATTTGGCTGCCCCTCTTCTCTGCTGGGCAGAATTAGCATGCAGCCTCGATAATCTACCCCCTTGTCTCTCCTGGCCCCGTCCGCAATCCCTCATGATGAAATGAATTACACCGTCTATTGTCAGAGTGCTTTAATCATATTAGCTTCTGCTAAAATGACAGAGCATTGTTCAGGGCCCCAGACAAAAGAAGACACATCTAAGGTACAATGGACCTCGGATCTCTCTTAGTGAATTACATTAATTCTAAATAACGTCACGTTAAGCTGCCTGTCTGATAGAGGTAGAAAAAGAGGTTTGACTGGAATGGCATTTGCACCTTCATCATTGCTCCTAATGAGACAGTAGAATACTGATAGATGTTCTCTGACATGAGGAAGGGCTTTTTCCCACTTGGGAATCGGTTCATTACATCTTCCTGTCTTATTTTAGGGTTGATTACTGCATCAGTTGTGCTATATCTGTTTTTAGATGATTTTACTGTACATCTAAAATCTAATTAAAACTGTAATTAAAGTGTAAGCATGTAAGAAGCTCAAAGGCCTAGATCTGCCAAACTACCAGCAGCAAGCCAAAGTAAAACCAAATACACTACATGGCCAAAAGAGTGTGGACGACCCTTTTCACATATATTTGTGAACTTTGATTAAACGTGCCTTGGGGGCTGCATTTAGTGGGCGCTGTTGAGCTATTTTGCCACGCCCATGTGCGAGACCCAAAAAATCTGTATATTTTCGCCACTGTTGAATTTTGTGCTCGTTTCATGACATTTTGAGCGTGTTGCTGCTACCAAAAATGCAATCCTTTTGGCAGAAAAATAATAATTCCTATAATTTTAATAGCTGTTGCTACTAAATATGACCGACCGAAATCCAAAGAACATTAACTGAACAGTGGGGACCCCTTGCCCAAAAACTTGGGGCTGTTAATTACGGACAATCTTTTTGTTACATAAAAGAGGTCTTCATGGGTCCTTTGGGCTCAATCCAAAAGAGACACAGGGTCAATGAGACCCAGTCTAAATGTGGTCAACCCTAACAGACCCACTGGCAACAGGATGACACTCCACCAACTGACGAGCAGTTACAGTTGAGAAGATTTGCAATATATGTAATTTTTTCCTGCACTTTACTGTTCCCAATCTTTGTCTAAGGTCAAAAAGACACACTTTCTGACGATGATGATCATGATCAGAGCTGGTAATGCATTTCTGTCTGCCTGTTATTATTCAGACTTTCAATTTGGGCATAAAATAACTGAGTGGAAACACCAGAAATGTGCAATTATGTCAACTTGTCCTGTGGTAATGGTCCAAAGGGAAGCCCCCAGACCCAAACAGACTGAGTATAACTTGGATGTCGTGTCTGATAGTAGGAACGGAGTAGACCCATTAAGACATCTACTACAGCATTTAAAAGTCCTTCCAAACAGTTTGTTTTTCCTGTTTCAACATAACAATGCCACAAAGCCACCTCTACAAAAATATTTCTTTTTACAGTTTGGTCTGCACAGAGCCAAAACCTAAACCCATCCAACACTGTGACAATACTGAGTACTGTAACACTGACTGCGAGCCAGGCCTTTTTCAACCAACATCAGTGCTGGACCTCTCTAATGTTCTTGTATCTAAATGGGAAAAAAGCCAGGTTCAACAGAAATGGCCGAAACCAGAAGGGTGGAGGTGAGTAATGTTTGGGTGTCCACATACTTTTGGCCATCCAGTCAATATTCAAATTTTTTCATTCCATGTTCTCAGCTTTCTATTAAATGTTTAATAAATATATTTTAAAGAACAAACACCACTACATTTACATCTGATGCTAAACACATACAGGGTCCAACACACCCGCACTGTTAGCACACAGACACACACACTCATGAATGCAGGCAGGCTGCAGCTTCGGCTGTGGGGGAATTGCTAAATGATTGGCCGAGTCCTTAATTCAATAATTTCTACTGGGTGCCGGCCCACCCCCGTCGCTGTTCATTGATGAAGGCGCTTTAAGGAGAGCAATATTTAGCATATCTGACTAAATGGTCCTAACAAGCCCCAGCTTGCACTGTGTTAAAAAATAATAAATAATAAAAGAAGGAGGAAGTGTGATGTTGCCAGGGAAATAATTTGCCTCTCTTGAACCGATGATGGCATGCACTTTATGTAAATTGGTGTCTGGGGACAACAAAATCCCTCTTAATACATATGCAGACTTCAAAAAGAGCGAGAGAGGGAGAGAGATAAAGTGAAAGAGAGAGAGAGAGAGACCTGGAGAACAAGGGAGGGGATAAGGAGAGAGAGAGAGAGAGAGAGAGAGAGAGAGAGAAATAGAAGGTGGGAAGGAAAAAGAGGCGAAGATGATAAATACGAAGTCAGCATAAAATTGGATGTATGTGAATTTTATGTCCATAAAATCAATGTAAAGGTCCAATTCTTCTGATAGAAACATCAGAGGCTGTGTGTGTGTGTGTGTGTGTGTGTGTTCTGTCTGCATCTTTACTTTATATTTTATCACATATTCATATAATACTATACTAAGCTAAAAAACAATCAGAAGTGAATTGTGTTTAATTTTTATGGATTATAAACCATTTCAAAGCACACATAAAGAGTATGTTATTATACATAGAAAATACAATCTACCATTCATTGAAATCTAAATCAAAATCCAGAATCTTCTATTAATATGTAAGTTTTGCCAAAAGTGTCATCACTGAACATTACTCAGGTTATTCTTTACAGAATGATTATGTCCTGACATTTGGTTTAGCAGATGGGTTTTTCCATGTGTAGTTACATTTTAGTGAGAGTGACAAATTTGTAGTTTTTAATTTACTGATATTATCTCATATCAGAATATGTGAAGTTGTTTATTTTTGATTCATTCTGAATTCTGAATAAACATTTTAATTATCAGTAATGTACAGTTCATCATAGAAAAAGTGCTTTCATCAAAGCTTTCTCAAATTTAAGATTGTTCCCCAGTCTGGCAGATTTCAAATGTTGTAGACATGTTCCTGCATTATTCACATATATACGTGTGTGTGTGCATATATAAAGTGCAGATTTATGTAATGTACAATAAGAGTTCATAAGAAATCATTTTCATAGAGTGTGAGGATTAGTTACATTACTACAACATCACTACACACACACGTGGTGCCATTAGCCAATGCGTTCATCCAATCACCTGCCCAGTAATTGCTGTGACTTCCCAGATGGGTTCTGATGTATACAAACCAATTGCAGGTAAAGTCAAAATAATCAGCATTGACTTTTGGATTTATCATTTAGATCCAATCAGAGGAGATCCATCACCTGATGAAGAACATGGTTCATTAATGGCCGAACAGGTGGGAGTGAGGACAGTTTGAGACCCAGCAGCCAACAGAGGGCAACTACAATCTGCTGCATCATATACCGACAACTCTGGCTCTCAGTTATCCACAACAAACAACCGAGTTGGATGAAAAAAAATTGTTTTTAAACTGCTTTTAAGGAGATTTTACCAAATGAGCGCAGGTGATGAAATTAGCATGCCGATAAAGGAAAATACAATGAGAAACTAAGTAGGCTGTGGAGATTTCCATGGAAAGGTGGTGCAGAGTAAGCAAACAGTAGGCAAGCACACAGTGTATGGATGCAAAAACACACACACACACCCAGCCCCCCCCCCCCCCCCCGCGCTCACTCTCTTCTGAGGAAGTTTGAACCTGTCATTCCGGCTATGAGTTCACACTGTCTTTCATGTGTGCCTAGACAGCGGGCCTCTCCTCCTTTGTATTGTTTATTATTTATGCATGGGGGATGGGGTTGGTGGTTGGTTGGGGGGCAGAGCGTCTTAGGCATAAGCAGCAGCAGCGGCAGCATTGGGACAGACGGGGAGGAGGGTGAAAGAGAGGGAACTAATTCATATTCTGTTTCAGCAACATCTTAGCAAGCCGAAGAGTTCAAACATTTTCCAAGCAAATGCAGAGAGAGCGGGAATGAAAGGAAAGGGCAAGAAGAGAGAGACAAGACACTAGGGGTAGTGTGTGTGTGTGTGAGAGCTAGAGTGATTCTGCATGCACTTGTCCATATGCATGTGAGTGTGTATATAGCATATACAGTATGTGTTAGTATTCAAGAACAGATGGAGATAAGAGGAAGTGTGTGAGGGAGAGGGTGCAAGAAAGTAAGGGATGAAAAAAGGGGAAACATAAGAGTGGATAGAGTTAATAAAAAA
>NW_023339751.1:1543612-1554882 GCF_004916995.1 Morone saxatilis | reverse complement strand
AAAAAATAGAAAAAACAACTATGGGAAGTGATTAAAAATAGATTTCGCTTTTGGTGTGTTAGAGGCATTAGGGGGTATAAAGAGAGAGGTGGGCTGTTGTTACTGCCCCTACCCCCTATGTGTTTATGTGTATGTCTGAGTGAGTGCACATGAATTACATTATCTCTCTGCTCAGACAACACGAACACACAGTTCTCTTTGTGAAAAGTTCCAATCAGCCAGGGATGCTGTCAGTCCCTGCAGATTCTCATGAAATCAGGGCAGGATCTGAAACAAAGATATGACCAAAAAGAAGGAGGAGTTCAGTCTTTTTTCAGGACTTTTAGACATTTCTGGCGTGCCACAACGGTCCCAAGCTGAAACAGACCCGTGATCACGCTGTACGGTGTGCGTCTTAACCACTCGGTCGACAGAAACCCCAGGTTTCTATTTCATATATATATATTTATATATTTATATTTACAGATGGATGTAATTTTGTCTTTTAAAATCACATTAATGAGTAAATCAATATAGTTTACACATAAATAAAGTATGCATGTGCAGCCATGACATGTTCAGAATATGTTTGCATGTTTCTGAACATACAGAAAAATGTTCATAAAATGACTGCATGCTGCATGTCCTAGCATATAATTAGTATGATATATATGATGTTTTAAATCTTTACATGCAGCCTTTTAGTAAAATCTTTCAAAGGGAGCAAATGTCCTTACAAAGGCCTTCAGAATTACTTGCTATAGAAAGTACATTTGTAAAATAAGTTAGATGAGAAACTGATTCCTGTTCGTAATCATAGTGAGTGTGAAACAGAAAATAACCTCTGGAAGATTACAGAGGTCGCTCTGAAATGGTTATAACCACTCTGACAACATGTACACTATATCACATTTAGGAAGAATTTCACAAAATACAATTCATTTAAGATGCACTTTCATTAATTTGACAACACATACTCGACATAAAGAAACAAAATGCCAATATAGAAAATAAAAGTGAATACATAAATGTCACAAGGTACAAAATGGAACTGACGTTTCTCTCACTAAAAACTGATTAGCATGCTAGTAAGTAGTGAAAGGCTAACGCTAGTTGTATAGCTAATATCTCTAATACTATGGGAAACATAAGAACGGTAAAACTAAATCATTGGCTAAGTTGAGTTTGACTCTTCATTGTTGACTTTGGAAACAGAAGATGACAAAACAATCTCAACTAAAGGTCCACTTCCTCGATCTTTCTGGAACTTTTGACCGTACCACACTGTCTTTATCAGCAGGAGGAGTTGGGTCAGCCATTTTTTAAAGGATCCAAGGTTATTCTACTGGCATTCAGAACACAAGGTTGTAGAATGAAATTCAGATGTCTCTTAGTTTCATAAACTTTGAAAAAACAATCTGCTAATGAAGATGTGATGCTGCGCCAGAACAAGTGAGCGAGTGGACCTTCAGTTGAGAATGCTGTAGCTACTGTTAGTTTATTGATATTGACACTTCATGTGCAGAACTGATGCTAGCTTAGGGCCACTGATCGTGCTGCAGTATTTGATGAGTTGGGAGTGGGAACGCGTTGCAGTGCTGCAGCACCCCATCAGCACCCCATCAGCCCAGATCACTCCACAGTCATCAGTTAAAACCAGCATGTAGACCGTGCTGAACCTTGTCACTCCTCATACGTTAGCTCTTCCCAGGCCACTTTAGGCTGCACTTAACTAAAGCTGAAGCCTGCTGTGGCCTGAGGGTGCCCCTGTCTGTGCCAGCCATATCAATAGTCACCACAGCTGGGCTCGGCTCTGACACTGTGCTGGAGACTATTGCACCACCGCCTTAACACCCAAACCATCCAGGCCAATCACAATCAGTGGATGTATGTTGGAGTGTGTGTGTGTGTGTGTGTGTGTTCGTGGGGTGTGTTTGTGGTGTGTGTGTTTCCCTACTCTTCCTCCACATATTCAGTACATGCCCTTGAGCATGTGCAAAATGGCTCAGTATCAAAGAGTGATGATTGAACTGAAAACATACTCCACTCGGAGAAAAATGAGCCCTCAGTGTGTGTGTGTTTCAGTGTGTGAATCTCTGTTTGTGTGCATTTGAAATGGCAGATAAGTGTGTTTTGTGAACTAATTTATGTGTGTGACTGTCCACTGTAAAAACAAAGAGGCAAGGAGACATTTTGCTGAGATGTATTGAATTTCAATAAAAAACTGCAATGAGGAGTATGAGGCTTGGGCGATTTTCCAATCTCCCGTTGCTCTGTCTTGAATTAGTCGTGGTACACTCCATTTTTCCACCATGCCCAGCTAATCAGATCTCCTCCTGTCCCCTGGGTCTTCCCTCATTTGGTATGTCCCATGAGCCATGTGCCAATCAAAATGCTCATCAATGTCTGCTTTTTCTCCTGCTCGTCTTCTTCTTTTAAACCATTTCATTAAACTGTGCCATAAAAAAAGTTATTGAAGCAGCCATGTTGCGTCGAAAGGGGAGAACCAGGTAAATCCAACAGTGGTGATCGGCCTGTTTCAGACACCATTTAAAAATCAACTGGATGAACTTTAAAATGTAGCCTGTCGGGTCAGTGCTTGAATAAAAAAAAAGTGCTAGTGCTGTAAACATGCACAAGACTTGAGCCTTGAGTTTTATACTGATTTCTACGTCAACTCCACTACAGCTCAAAGTGAAATATTGTACTTTCTACTCCATTTATTTGACAGCTGTAATTACTTCACTTTGAAGAATAAGATTTCACATAACAAAACATTTGATACGTTTGTGCAAATGATACATTGCTATAGACTGATTATCAACAATGTATTAAGTACTTAGTGCTATTTTAACAACTGTCAAATACTGCACATGCATTAATGGATCAGTATTAAAGGACCAGTGTGGATTTAGTGGGATCTAGGGAAGCAGCTGCAGATTGCAACTAACTGAACACCGCTCACATCTGTATATGAAGACCTGGGAATCAGAATGGGCTGTGACTTGTGAAAAGGCCCCATCTAGAGCCAGCGTTTGGTTTGTCCATTCTNNACATTGTGGTTCAACATGGTGGACTCCACAGAAGGCAACCTGCATCATCTATAGATTTTTTGGTAACATAAAAAAAGTGTTACCAACTTCACTAACCCACCGATGGCTCAGTCATTACAAACATCCAACCCACAGAACCTTACTCACACAGAAAAAAGTCAAAAGTCAAAACAAATGTCCAACCTTAAAGCTAAGAGGAGGAATACAATCCTGCATTACAGCTTTCCTTTCCCGATGCCTAAAGTTTTCCCTTTGGAGGGCTAAAACTAAAGCTTAATGTTGGGCTTGGATTGTATTGTATTTTTAAGATGCAAAATGGTTCCCATGTTCCCTGAATTGACTGACTTCCTGTGTGTCACTCTGCCAGCCATACTTCAAAAAATAATTAATAGTTAGGGAACCTTACCAAAAACAAAACAGCATAAACAGCAGACAAAAGTTCAAAATTTCAGTTTCAGGAGTTTTCAACCAAGCAGTGAATGTGTGGCTATGTGTACACTGCTCTATTTTTGCTATTATCTTGTCTAATAACTTAGACATGTGTATGTGTTGTCGGTCAATCAGACGAGAGCATGCCCTCCTAAAAAATTTAACTTTATTTTAAACCTCCTAAAGTTTCCACAAGACAGAACTCCGCACTGTTCTTGAAAAGCGTAATGATATATTTGTGTGGCATGATTAAAGTCTCACCTCTCATACTGTTCCAACAGTTCCAGATTAATTCCTGCTCTCTTATAATTTCCTGGATAAAGGAAAAAAAAAGTTCTTTCTCTACAATTATACTGTTGGAGGGAACAATGTCCCATTTGGGATTTTAAGCCATTTACACAGATGATTCCAGTAATGCCATGCAAATAGAATTTAATTCAAAGTTAATTCACCCGCATTACTTTTTAATAAAGAAATGATAAATTATAATCTCCTCTGCAATTTAATCTATTTATGCTGCTTCCGTCGCTGGAAAGTGTCCACTGCTTGTCTCTCCATTAATTGGGAGAGAGGAGGGAAAAAGAGAAGAGAAAGAATGAAAGAAGTGGGAAAATAAAGGAGGTAGCAGGTAAATTTGTTATCTCAGTGCCGGACAGTGTTTGAGAAAGAAATAAAGGGTGTAATGAATTGATTTCATATTTAGTCTCAGGCGTGTTGATACACAGAGATCTCTAGTGGTCTTTGAGCGCCTGTAGCCCGCAGTATTTTTTTCCTTTCATTAAGGTTGAGATTCTGCCCTTTGATAGTGTTATCGATTCTGCCTCCGAACACTGTGGCACCCCTGTGAAGTTGCTCTTCAGGTAGAAAAAAAAGAAGAAGAAGAAGAAGAAGCTATTATCTTTGGTGTTATCCTGTACCAGTGTAGTGGCGATTCACAAAACCGCTTTAGTTACCAGTGAACTGTTTTCCTCGCTCTTTGTTCTTCCTCGCTTTTATTGAATTTCTGGGATAATTACAGATTCTGTTGCCGCCGCCACTGCTCGGCAGACTGAAAATGTATTGCTTAAATCATTACGATTCTCTCCCCCGTCTCTGTGTTTAAATTCTATCTCTGCTTCAATCTGCTCCGAATGTGTATGAAGAGGCGCAGAACTCGCCGTACTTCAGCTTAAGTCCAAATTTGACCTTGTAGTTTTTTATCAATATAATGGAGAGCAAATATCAAGTGAACGTTGGCTTCCTTCTAATCTGATACTTTGGTGACCTACATCTAATGAGTCATCACCTTCACCAAATAATATCCTCTCTGTCCTCAGTCGTGGCTCCACTTTGTCTTCAGAGGGAAGCTGGTGTGTATGTTGGGGAGAGAAGATACAGGGGGACTTTATAACAGAGTTAGCAGACAGCTCGCACTTCATGGATCCACCCTGCAACATCCAAACTGTAAAATCCAACGCAATGTTTTCAGCTGTAGTGATAAAATGAAGGTACAAAAGTTTCTAATATATATGACACAAATACGACTCTATAATTGTGTTTCTATTACAGCTGGAAATTGGCTGGGTTGATATTAGGTTGCTGATATGTTTGAAGATACTTGAAAAGTGTCGCCATTAAACTGTCATCAATTTTAAATAGCAATAAAACAATTAAAAAATATATATATATATCTGTCAATTCAAGTCCAACATCAGAGTAACTACAAGAGCTGACTTGGTTTAGTGCCATAGACCTGGTATTGCTCTAGAGCACATGAGAAGTAATTATAAGAAAACCAAGGCCGGATTACCAACTGGGCAAAGTGGGATGATCCAGACCCTCAGGAGCCCTGAACGCCCCATATTCATTCTCAGGCAGCCTTTCCCACAGCAGATATTTTGATCTGTCATGAGAGGAAAGGTATTACTAATAACATTAGTGAAAGCTTTTTCTGTCCATGTGTCCCAGTAAGCCAGGACCCTGAAACTGAAGCAGCTAAATGGAATTTAGCCATTTTGTCAGTCCTGCTTTCAAATTTGTAGAAGTAAAGATACTCACTGTGCTCCATTGCCTCTTTCACACTGTTATAATATTAAGTATTTTATGATATTATTTTATTATTGAAACAAAAACAAACTATACAGTCATTATTATATGACACTTTGGCATTTAGCGGTTCTATCACTACCACTTAATTAAATGCATGGTTGCAAGATAAACGTTCTAACTTATTGATTTAGATAAACCTTTTAAGTTGCAAACATCATTTTGATGAGTTGGGTTGACATAATGGAAAAAGTGGAAAAACTAGTTGGAACAGGCAAACCTTGCTGAGTAGCCTAATCAATATGTGTTGTATGCTACCAATTATTAATTTTATAATTAACTATTAAGTGGTAATTAAAAATACCTTTGAGAGAAAGGAAATGTTTATTCCCCTAATTCACTGTTGAACTTATTATTAGAAGTTGTCTTGACTCAAAAAGATTGATGCAAACTGTTAATTTTGTTTTGATGATCCAAAACATTGTGTCTACATATATAACAATGTATTATATTTTAAAAGCTGATCATATATTTGATAAAAAGAAAATCTATAACTGCAAAGTAAATAATTATAGGTGAAAAGTACAATATTTCCTTCAGGTTACATGAAATAGAAATACAAAAGGAAAACACTTGACAAATTACTGACAAATTAAGAAATGCACTTCAGCTTCCATTCTTATGTTGGACCAAATTACCAAAAACATGGGGTCTGTAGGGGGGCTGACCTCAGGGCATCTCACCAGGTTAATCTGGTCGTAGGAAAACAATTTCAGCATTTAACTTGTATTGTTGGAATCCTGGAAGCTCTCAGGCAGCAGGAGTAGCAAGAGAAAGAAAAGGTGAAGTTTAACATTTGAATGTTGGCATTAATGGGATGCCTCCGCATGTAGCGACCACATTCCTCCTCTCTCTGCTCATGTTCTCCTCCTCTGTTATCTCTTGGCTGAATTATATGTAAAGCTGCTAATTAGCACCCAGTCCCCTGCAAAAGATTACAGTACAGTACTATAGAAGACAGCAGGGGTAGAAAGGTCTGGTGGACAGCTGTCCATCCATAACAACTGGACACATATCACTAAGTTTTAAACAAATCGTGCGGTTAATATTACAAAGCCTGTATGCAAAAGCAAATGTACATTCACAAAGCTTTCAATTTGATGATTTGAAATGATTTTCTTGGCATTCTATGACATTTCATCTAATTTTTTCTAAGCTCATATGGCACAAAATGTTCCAAAAAAAACCCAAAAGGTCATCACTAAAGTGTCCCCCAGATGAATCACTGTGTCAGTGTTTAACAAAATAAAGAAGTATAGCATCCCCGCTAATCACAGCACCAGAGACTATGAAAGAATTTAGACATTTGGCTGATGTATCCACTTAAAAAAAAAGAAAGAAAGAAGAAAAAATTACACTCGGCAGCTAAACCAAGGACATAAGATCAAACATGATAATGTAGCAAAGCTCATTTTCCTCAAAGATCCTAATTGATTGGTTGATTATGCTTTCTCTGTTCCTCCATCTCGGTGGCTCTTCTTTAATAGCTCCATAATGACGCTACTGAACTGGACGTGTAAGACGCAGCCAATTAGAATAGTAATAGGCTCTAATTAACTAAAAAAAAGGATTTTCAATAAAAAAGGAGGAGATAGCGAATTTGATTACTCATATTCATTAACTTTTTTTTCTCCACCCCCCTCCGCACCCCACCATCCCTGGAACTTTGCTCCCTTCATTTTTATGAATATTTTATCTTGTGTGAAACATCACAATACACGCTGTCCCTGGCAAAGGCCAAAGACATAACAGCAGAAAAGCCTTTCTTCTGCTCTCAAAGAGCCTCCCTTTGTTTCTGCATAATGAACAAGTTGCTGATGGCGGCAGAATACATTTTAATTAGAGTTTTTTGGAGAAGACTTGTGACTGAGGCATGGATAGGTTGTTTTTAAATCAAAAACTTGACCAGCGTGAAGGCTTTTCAGGAATTAAAGCAAAGTTAGTAGGCTGAAATTATGTTTTGCAGCGTTTGTGCTGTGTGTGGTGGTGTTGTGTGTGTGTGTGTGGAGTGTGACAGACAGAGAGACGAGAGAGTCGTGTTGTTGCAGCAGGTTATCTGTTAACAGTGCATCAATAATTCTGCAAACAATTTTAACCAACTCCCTCCTCCTCCCTCCTCCTCCTCTCTGCCTCTTTCTTCCCCTCGTTCCCTCTCTGTCTTTTTTGCCTCGGGTCAAGTTAGCACCACTTAAGGACTACAACACTGTGCCCGATCACCATATGTTGTCTGTGTTTCTGTGAATATGTGTGTGTGTGTGTGTGTGTGTGTGTGTGTGTGTTTGGATTGCTTTGTGTTTTTGGTGTGTGTTTCAGAATGCGTTTGCCCCGCTGACAGATGCCAAAACTCGGAGCCATGCAGACGACGTGGGGCTCGTGCTGTCCTCTCTCCAAGCTAGTATATACCGGGGAGGGTACAGCCGCTTTGCATCGGGCCATTAAACTGTATCATTTTAATAGCAATAAAACAATTAAAAAATATATACTATATATCTGTCCAAATTCAAGTTCCAACCATCAGAGTAAGCTTACCAAGAGCCTGACTTGGTTTAGTTTGGGGGGGCCAAATAGACCTGGTATTTGGCTCTAGGCACATGAGAAAGTAATTATACAGAAAACCCAAAAAGGCCGGATTACAACCTGGGCCAAAGTGGGATTGATCAGACCCTCAGGAGCCCTGACGCGCCCATTTCATTCTCCCAGGCAGCTTTCCCGCACCCAGCAGATATTTTGGATCTGTCCATGAGAGAAAGGTATTACTAATAACATTATGAAAGCTTTTTCTGTCAATGTGTCCCAAAGTAAGCCAGGACCCTGAACACTGAAGAAGCTTAAATGCGAATTTAGGCCAATCTTTGTCCAGTCCTGCTTTCAAATTTTCTGTAGAAGTAAAATACCTCCACCTGTGGCTCCATTGCCTCCCCTTTCACACTGTTATCAATAATTAAGTATTTTATGATATGTAATTTTATTAGTTGAAACAAAAACAAACTATACAGTTCCATTATTAATATGAGCCACTTTTGGCATTTAAGCGGTTCTATCACTACCCACCTTAATTCAAATGCATGGTTTGCAAGTAAACGTTCCTAACTTATTGATTTAGATAAACCTTTTAAGTTGCAAACATTCATTTTGAATGAAGTTGGGGGGGTTTTGAACATAACGGAAAAAAGTGGAAAACTAGTTGGAAACAGGCAAACCTTGCTGAGTTAGCCTAATCAAATATTGTTGTATGCTACCATTATTAAATTTATAAATTAACTATTAAGTGGTAATAAAATCCTTTTTGAGAGAAAAAGGAAAATGTTTCATCCTAAATTCGACTGTTGACCTTATTATTAGAAGTTTCTTGACTCAAAAAGAATTGATGCAAACTGTTAATTTTGTTTTTGATGTCCAAAAAATTGTGTCTACATATATAACAATGATATATATTTTAAAAGCTGATCATAATATTTGATAGAAAAGAAAATCTAATAACTGCCAAAGTAAATAATTATAGGTGAAAAGTACAAATATTCCTCAGGCGTTACAATGAAATAGAAATACAAACAGGAAACACTTGACAAATTACCTGACAGAATTTAAGAAAATGCACTTCAGCTTTCCATTCTTATGTGGACGCAAATTCCAAAAACATGGGGTCTGTAGGGGGGCTGACCTCAGGGCATCTTCAACAGGTTATCTTGGTCGTAGGAAAACAATTTTTCAGGAATTTAATCTTGTAATTGTTGGAATCCTGGAAGCTCTCAGGCAGCAGGAGTAGCAAGAGAAAGAAAAGGTGAAAGTTTTACATTTGAAAATGTTGGCATTAAAATGGGGACATGCCTCCCGCAATGTAGCGACCACCATTCCTCCCCTGCCTCTGCTCATGTTCTCCTCCTCTGTTATCTCTTGGCTGAATTATATGTAAAGCTGCTAATTAGGCACCCAGTCCCCCTGCAAAAGATTACAGTACAGTACTAATAAGAAGAGCAAGCAGGGGTTAGAAAGGTCTGGTGGACAGCGTCCATCCCCATAATGCAACTTGGAACAACATCCATAACCAACTGGACCACCCATATCATAAGTTTTAAACAAATCGTGCGGTTTTAAATATTCAAAGCCCTGTATGCAAAAGCCAATGTACATTCACAAAGGCTTCAATTTTGATGATTTGAAAATGATTTTCTTGGCATTCTAGAACATTTCATTCTAATTTTTTTCCTAACCTCATATGGCACAAAAATTGTCCGCAAAAAAAACCCCAACAAGGTCATCCACTAAAGTGCCCCAAGATGAATCACTGTGTCAGGTTTAAACCAAAATAAAGAAGTATAGCATCCCGCTATCAACAGCACCAGAGACTATGAAGAATTTAGAACCATTTGGCTGATGTATCCACTTAAAAAAAAAGAAAGAAAGAAGAAAAAATTACACTCAGCAGCTAAACCAAGGACATAAGGATCCCAAACATGATAATCGTCGATAGGCAAAGCTCATTTTTCCTCAAGATCCCTAAAAATTGATTGGTTTGATTATGCCTTTCGTTCCCTGTTCCTCCATCTGCCGGTGGCTCTTCCTTTAATAGCTCCCATAAGACGCTACTGAACTGGACGTGTAAGACGCAGCAAATAAGAATAGTAATAGGCTCTAATAACTAAAAAAAAGGATTTTCAATAAAAAAGGAGGGAGATAGCCGAATTTGAATTACTCATATTCATTAAGCTTTTTTTCCCTCCAACCCCCCCTCCGACCCCAACCAATCCCCCTGGAACTTTGCCTTCCCCCCTTCATTTTTATGAATATTTTATCTTGTGTGAACATTCCACAATACACGCTGTCCCTGGCAAAGGCCAAGAGACATAACAGCAAGAAAAGCCTTTCTTCTGCCTCTAAAGACCTTCCCTTTGTTTCTTGCTAATGGAACAAGTTGCTGATGGCGGCAGATACATTTTAATTAGAGTTTTTTGGAGAAGACTTGCTGAGGGATGATAGGTTGTTTTAATCAAAAAACTTGAACCCAGCGGTGAAAGGCTTTTCAGGAATAAAGCAAAGTTAGTAGCTGAAATATGTTTGCAGCGTTTGTGTGTGGTGGGGTGCTTGTGTGTGTGTGTGTGAGTGTGACAGACAGAAAGACAGAGAGTCGTGTTGTGCAGCAGGTTATCTGTTAACAGTGCATCAATAATTCTGCAAACAATTTTAACCAACTCCCTCCTCCTCCATCCTCCTCCTCTCTGCTCTTTCTTCCCCTCGTCTCCCTTCTCCTGTCTTTTGCTTTGCCTCCGGTCACCAGTTAGACAAAACTTAGGACTACACACTGTGCCCGAGTCACCCATAATGTTTGTCTGTGTATTCTGGTGAACTATGTGTGGTGTGTGTGTGTGTGTGCGTTGCGGTATATACCTGTTTGCCTTGTTCCCCTTACGCCTGATGCCTCCCATCAGCTCGCAGCAAAGCATGTCAGCTTGGTGAGAGACCAAAAACAAAAAGAGAGAGAACACGAACCAAGGGTAATCACCAAGCAAATATTGTGAGTGTAGAGTGGTGCTGTGCATGCGTGCACTCTCGCACCGCTGCCTCAGACCATGGACAGGGCCCCAGATGGTCACCCAGGCAAAGCAGGTTGGGCCTGTTTTACCCTGCTTCACTCCTGGGTCCACTGTCAGCTTCGTATTTCAGGCTTTAGCCGCAAGACGGATCAACGCTCGGTGCCAAAAGAAAACGTCGCGTTTAACACACACC
>NW_023339751.1:1541366-1543587 GCF_004916995.1 Morone saxatilis | reverse complement strand
ACACACACACACACCTCCTCCACCACCACCTCCTCCTCTTCTTTCTCTCCTCCACCTCGGTGTCTTTAAAGGGAAAAGTGGTCTTTCTGCTCCCTGCAAATGTATTTTTAGAGGTGTAAAATGTCACTCAAACTGGAAACAAGAACCTTTTATTATGAGACCAGCATCTGATGCAGAATCACAGAGAAAATGGATGTTACGTCTTTGACAAAGTAAGATTTTCAATATCAGGTAATGTATCTATGTTTTGATTAATTCATAAATTAACCATGAACCAAAATATAATACATATAAATATATAAATATCACAGTTTGACATATTTAGATTTGTTGTTTTGTCCGACCATCAGTCCAAAATCTATTATTACTATTCAGTTTACAATGAGAAATGGTTTTTGAGTAGTTTGTGTGTTTTATGAAGTGCGCTATGCTATATGCACAGCGTAGCTCTTCCTGTTTAATGTATTTTATATGTCTTTTGTATCTGTCATTACACGTGCCCTGGGACTGCAGCTGAAAATTAGCCAGGAAGGCTAAACAAGCACATTTAGATGTTCAGTAGTGTGCACTGTCCTTGTAACCTGAAACTGTGTAAATAAATCATTTCAGAAGATGGTAAAACGTATAATACAGGTGATAGTAATTAATCCTAGTATGTAACTGAGTAGCCGAGTACTTTTTTACTTTAAATTTTTCTGTAAGTGTGTTTTGAATTAAGCACTGTAAATCCTTAAATACTGTAAAAGCCAGTATTTAATCATTGCTGGGTCTCAAATAAAAGCCTGCACAAAGAAGGGGAGGGGGCCTCACATAGTAAATTTACATTTTTACTGCACTACGTTCGATCAATAATCAGTTCAGTAATTCAGTCACTTCTACTTTAAACTATACCCTCACTAAACACTTCCTAACGATGCTTCACAATAAGAGCCTAACTAGAGTATTCCCTTTGAGCAGGTGGAATGCTTTTAATGTGAAATGTCCTTGCATGACAAAGAAGAATCTGTGAAAAACTCTGCACAGTAGTGTGATGTGATATGTGTAATATAATTACTTAACTCCTTGCAAAAAGTAATTAGTTACACTAGTAGTTATATTACTTTTGTCCTACTCCTCACAACATTGGTAACTGTGTCATGTATCCCCACAATTCAGACTTACAATGATTAAAATGCAGTTTTGTTTGTTAAAATCAAAGTAATAAAACATTTCCAGCCATTGAAATCTCCCAAACTAGTTTGCTGCTTGTTGACATGCACATTTACAAAAATAAATCAAAGGATGTGATTGGATTGTTCAAATCAGTAGGGGGTGACAACAAAAGTAAGTTTGTAACTAATTATTAGTAACTAATATTAATTACTGAATTGTATTAGTAATTAGTTTAAAATTAGTTTTATATATATATATATATCTTGTACACATATGTGGTAAATAAAAACTTTTATATTACAAGCATTTAATGAAATAACACAAATTAAACGTTCAACTTTTTAAAATATGTACGCTATCTTTTCCGGTCTCAACAATCTTTGTTTTTTGTTTGTTTGTGTCTTTTAATGAATGCATTTGAAATGATTTACATATATTCATATAATTTTTATTGACTCTGTTTACGTGTCTCAAGCCCACACCCGTAGTGGTCTAGTAATGTAATACGAGGCTATCTCCATCAGAGCAGAACAGCTTTCCCCCTCCCTGCCCCTGTTAACCCCCCGCTGTAGCAGCAGTTGTTGGCACCGTGGCTAAGCATGATGTCTGACCGCAGCAGTAACAGGTGCCTACATGTTGCCTGCTGGCGCCGTGCCACAGCAGCCATCTTGGCAGCAGCCCCTAGCGCCGCCACTCGCCGGCTGTAATCGGCTTAATCTCGACCTGCCAATCAGTCAATTCAAAGTGATTGTACACACCGATGGTGACGCCGCATCACAATAATGCTCCTGAGGAAAAGTATTTAATATATATTGTAGAGATTCAGTCAGAGGGTCAGTTCTGCTCTGTTTGCCTGTGATACAGTCATTTAACACACACACACACAGTTTGGCATCTGCCTCTCCTTTAACGTCAAACCCATCAGCCACACAGACCCATTTTTTCTCACACACTACCACCCGCTATACCCCCCCTTCCCTCCCACACTACTGCCCCTCAAGCCTACTGTCACCCCTTGCACCCAACATCCCTTGCACCCCCCGCTCCCACACCCCCACACACACACACA
>NW_023339751.1:1537109-1541266 GCF_004916995.1 Morone saxatilis | reverse complement strand
ATCAGTTGTTCTCTACTGTTAATATCCATAAACTGTCAGGTGTTTTCAGTCAGTATCATAGAAAAGGTTGAGGCACTATCTTAATATGCTAACTAGCTAACTAACAAGCAATAATCTGCGAAATGACAGACTGCTGCTAACTGCTATTTGGTGCTTGGCGAGCATATAGTGGGTTTATGAGAGTATTTTTTTTGATAAAGCTGCCTGCTACTGCAACAAAACACTAAGTAGTCATTCTGTTTGGCGCTATAGGCGACAACTTTCATATTTGACATAGCCTATTCACTTGGTCCACGGTTATTCGAAAAATATTGGTCATTGAGCTTAAAAGAAAATCCCTGACATTCTGACAGTTTCCCCTCTCAGTAATTTTTCCAAAAGACCTTGTAGATAATATCTGTTATTGTCTGCTGGCTACTAATGCTGAAGCAGCTAGGTATGTCCACATATTCCAAGTTACAACATTTACTCATGTCGATAGACAGTTTTTTGTATCCTACATTCGCAAAGTCAGGAAACATTCTGGATTAGTATGCTCCCCATTATAACATACTGGATATGGGAAAAAAAACCACCATTTCCAACTTTACATTGTAATCATTTTTGCTTCATTCTCTTTTCATTTGGCTCTCAGTGTGTCCGCAGGGACAAGTCCCTGACCGCTGTACACACAGGCTGAAATAAAAAAAAGTGAAAACCTAATTAACTCCAGAGTAGAGATATTATCCAAACAGACAGAAAGAGAAGCTACACTCGTTTAAAGCAGTCAGCGCGGGTCATGCTCCATGAATTATTCAAGCTGGCCGCGAGTTTGCAGAGCGAGTTTTAAGTGGACAATGACCCTGTGCACACTCATTTAGCCTGTGCCTCGGCTAACAAGGCTAAGTATTCACCGACTCTCCACTATCCTCCACTAACAAGCTAATGGAATTTCAATCAAGAGGATGCACTGAATGGCTTAACATGGGTGGGCCTCTCTCTGGCCCTCTATACACACACATATCAATATTCAATTAGATCTGTGGGTTTTTCAGCCTGGCCTTGTTAAGTAAGAAGTTGTGGAAAGGGAAAGCTTGCAAAGGCCAAAAGGCTAGTTCCAACCAGGGGTCGATAACTTAAATAGAAGTCTGTAACTTTCTCTGTAATCACAACCTTGGCACAGACAAAAAGTGGCGTTTGGAAAAAAAAACCTAATGTAAAAAAATACAGCTCATACACGGAGAGTTGACATGGCTAACATGCTACAGTCAAGGATTATTAAAAATAATCACCCATTTTAAAACTCCTGGACACTTAGAGCCATGGCAGTTTCATCAATTAGCATAAATGTCTTAAGGCAGAAAGTGATGTGTTAATCAAATTAATGTGGTGTTATATAAGGTATTTTAAACATGATGCCATAGTGTGGAATAGGTCAGTATAACTTCACAGTAAAACACACTGGCTTCATTTCTGTTAGTCAGAGGTGCATTTTACACTGGTAATTGCACACTGGAGCGGTTTTATCACCCACAACACACACACGCACACTTATATAAAGACATGCTGTATATCAAGGTATTAATACGTAGATGTTGAGATATACAGAGATATGCATAAACATGGAACGCACCTTTACTGCTTCTCAGTGATATAAAAAGAAGAGATGTTGATAAAGTGGTTTAATCTGGCTAAACTCATGGTTTATTTGTCTGTGAAGATTCCCAGTCCACCAGATCACACAATCCATAGGAGTGCAGTCAAATGCAACTGGACTCCTGAGGACGAGATTTCTTTAACCATCACTCACTTAAGAGGAGGCCGCCTACGACAATATTTGTCAGTCACCTACACCGTTCTTCTGACAGAGAAAGTCTAAATCTGTCAATATTCTCCAACCAGAATGCTTTTCAAATGTTCAAAAAGCATCTTAGATTTGTGATGTTGGGGGGGTGATTTTCTCTGACGATTTTGGTAGCCTTCCTATGTTGATATATTTACAACCTGTCTGATCATCTGCCACTAGGGTTTTTTGCTCCAAGACAATTAATACAAGAGACAACAGACAATGAATAAGAAATAATATTTAAATTAAACAGAGGTTTAAGTTTAAGCTTAAACAAATGTTAAGACCATGTGTGGGTTTTTGTTGTCACAATGCACCACAGACAGAGTTTAAAGAGAAAAAAGGCCACA
The DNA here is from genome assembly GCF_004916995.1 of Morone saxatilis. Lineage (NCBI taxonomy): Eukaryota > Metazoa > Chordata > Actinopteri > Moronidae > Morone > Morone saxatilis. The sequence continues at coordinate 1,539,091 of NW_023339751.1, read as the reverse complement.
ATTAGCTTGGATTCATTTTCCAACTGTTGCGGCACCTTAATTTCAGAGTTCATCGAATGTCAAATGAAAAGTCCTTGTAGCATCGCATTGTAGGAGAATGTCAATTCCATCTTATGTGCCAAACTAGTTGATGCGTTCAATTGAACATCTAAAAAAAAAAAAAAAAAAATGGGAGAAGGGACAAAAAGAGCGAGCTTTATTCCCAATTGGCTATGAGAAACAAAGCCTACTCAACCTTGTTGAATAGAAATTGCAGCCTTGAGAGCAGAGCTGGCGATGCTACAGTAAATACTGATTAATTTGAATCCTAATGAATAGGGCGCCAAGTCTGAGAGAAGGAATTGTATTGAGAGGAATGGAAATGTATTGGTGAAGGAATGTGGAGTATTTTCACAGAGGGTAAAAAAAACAAATGGATGAATAAAGGGAGGGTGAAGGAGGGAATAATTAATTAGTTTGCCAGAGTGAAGTGTGCATTGCAAATTGCAGGGCACGCTGACTAGGCTTGCGCACACAAATGCTCAAGAGGGACAAGGTGTGCAACTAAGTTAAGCAGAAATCAAAGTCCAAGGTCTGTGTGGACTGCTGAAAATGTCAGTGTCCAAATACTTTTTTAAAGATCTTGGCTTGTTTAGCAGCAGGGGCCCAATAACACCTCCAGTGACTGTGCAGGAGTCAAATATGCAGGAAGCGGGTGTAAAGACGTCTGAATCGGGGGTGTAAATTTGAGTTAAAATCTGTTGTTTAGGTATTTATGTTATTAGTGGGGATATACTGTACTGTCAAGCTTCTTGGTGGCTCTCTTATCATTTTGACACAGGGAACCTGTTCTGTTCTGTTTACTGCACGTTATTGCCCTCATGCTCTGTGTATGTGTTTTTTCCATTCTCCATTGTGCGATGCACGTACATAGTTGTGGTCTGTTTAGTGTCGAAGGAAGGCCTTGACATGAATCTTTCTGCATTTGAACGGCCGAGACAAAGGCAGAACACAAAGCGTGTGCGCTGTCTGTCTCCCAGGAGTGCGAAAGAGAAAAAAAAAATGAGGGAGGAAGAGCGGGATAAGGGAGAAACGTTATGCAAATGGTCTTTTATAAGTCGAGTCGGGCATGTTGTCGTGACACTGTCTATATTTAAAACAGGTCACCTTAACCCCACCCCCCGCTGTCTCAATGACAGACACCGGAGTGAGGCTGCGCTGACATCTGGATGTTCCACAATTGCAGCAACACACGTGCACGGACACTGATCACATGCACAAAATCTAAAGCATGCTGGATCTTATTTGCATATTCAACACACACAATGCACATACGACACACACACACACACACACACACACACAGCATGACAATGGCTATGATATATGTATATATTGTAAAACCGGCCAGCCCATTCTCTGCAGGCCAGGGACCCAAATCATTCCAGCGCGCTGGAGCAGAGAGACAACCAGTCAGCCACTCAGCCCGGCAACAGAAGGTGCAGAAGAGAATACCTGACCCTGGTGCATTCACCATCCCTCATCCATCCCTCCGGCGCGCGGGGGTGTGTGTCGTGGGGCTCTTCTCTGTGGGGTGCGTGGGTATTCAACAACAGCGCATGGCATGCATGCATCGAGCCCTGATTTTATGGGGCCATCGAGTGGCCGTTGTATATAAGTGGGGCGCCGCTGTGAGCCCCCCCCTTTTCAGGCCGCCCAGGCTGTCCTTTTAATGGGACGAGGATGCAGCTGACAGCACTCGTTTCGCATCCATCCATCCTCGGTCCCCAACCTCGCATTTCAATGATTTCTCATTCATTGCTTTTTTTCTTTTCCCCCCTCTGTTGCCTTTGACCTAGATACCGATTGGAGGGGGTGGAGTGACACTTCCTCGCCTGGCCAAAGCAGGACCCCGTCAGAGGTCTTGCATGCAGTGTACCCAACTATTGGATGTTTGTGTTTGTTTTTTTGTCATTCTTTCTCTCTTTATTTCTCTATCAACT
>NW_023339751.1:1528789-1537084 GCF_004916995.1 Morone saxatilis | reverse complement strand
AGGTACTCTTTGGCAAATATCAGTCACTTCCTTTATCGTCTGTCTTCCTCACAATGGTGTTACTTCCTTGGCCTGTCACCGATGAAGCCGTTGGGGTTTAGTGGTCGGGGTATGGTACTGTGAGAAACCATGACCCAGACTGCTCCAGTGGCCTTCAGGTCTTTTGGATTTTGTTTTGTTCTGGACGTGGTGTTTTGTCCACCATTCGCAACCAACCTCGAACACTTTCCATCAACTTTTTTCTTCCCTCCACGTCCCAGGGAGGTTTCGTTGACAGTCCATGCTTGCAAACTTCCATATACACATTAGGCACTTGAAACAGCGAACCAACGGTCTTTGGAGGTGGCCTTGAAACCCTTTGGAGTCTGTGTTTGGCTAATATCGCACGTCTGAATGGTCGGCAGCAGCTCTTTGTCTCACATTGTGACAAAGGGAACAGGGGTGTATAACAGACGGGATAACAGATGGCTTTTTAAAAAAACAGAAGTCCATCATTCATTGGCTAATTCATGTCACATGGGCACAGACAATTTATCACAGGTGATTCTCATTTGTGATTTACCACAGGTGAGTCACAATGTGTTTCCATACTGATTTACAGCAAAGGGTGCCAATACCAGTGACACAGCAAGCTTTAAGTTTTTCTATTTTTTCCTCCAATCGTTTGTTTTAAATAGTTGTTTATCATTTGCTCTTTTGTATCAAACACGAGTTCTCTATAGAACAGAAATGTTTCACTTGATTCATTTTTTCAGAAGATATTCCACATTATGTACTTAAACTTCATGGGTGCCAATAATGGTGAGCAGGACTGTAAGAACATGCCGACTGTGCTGCAGTGTTTTGCTGCCATCATGTGTAAACAGAGAACGTTAGGACAGCAAAATGTCCAGCATAGGACACACTATTCTTTGTTTTTGACACCTGTTTCCTTCCATCTTCAAAAATCTGTTGAAGTGTAACTGTTTCTGTCTTTCGTTGACTTAAGGCAGTGGTTCCCAACCTTTTCCCTTTAGAGACCCCTTTTCAATCATTAAAGCAACTGACGACCTCTGACTAAGTGACATATTTTATGGATATTAACAGCACAGAACGACTGAAACTGTACAATGAACCCAAACAGTGAACACAATAACTGCAGGAAGTTTGTGTAACAGTTTAGATGCATTTTGAGCAGATTATTTCCTGTAAATATTACATCAGAGGTGAGTTTTCTGATGGTTTTAGGAACTTTTTATACAATTCTCTGTCTGCATTATATATATTTTCCCATTTTTTAACAATCATACATACTATATAAGCAAACTATTTAATTTAGTTTTATTCCGAGTTAGACTAAAGATGTAGGCCTATTGTTTATATTTAGTAAGTAAGTAATACGTTTTCTTGCATCCCTTAAAATCAAGAAGGCATTGCGGCCCCCCATGAAGCTTTGGCGACCCCCTAGTTGGGATCCTGAGCCCCAGGTTGGCTTGAGAGACAGATATTTCCCTCAGGAGTTGGTGGAGACCAACTGGATGTTTTTATATACACATCAAGCAAATATGTATATTATATATATGTTTATACATACTAATGAAGATATAGTTATTCATATTATCTTCCATTTCTTCTAATAGATCCTTTACGACAAAATCTCCAAATCACCCAACAAAATCAGCACTACACACCATTTCAATGCGTCTCTCTCCAATCACAATCCAGTCCCAGAAGGTTGTCTAACTCGCTATTTCTTTTATGACCCCACTACAACCTGTCCGTTAGCACCAGCACTCTAAGTCCACCAGCCCTCCCTTACTGCCTCCTCCTCCTCCACTGTCCTAGACATTGCCTCACCCCTTCCTCTTCCTCCTCCTCGCCCCTCCATTCTGGTAGCTGTCATCAATCTTGCTAAAATGACAGGCGACAGATGTTAGCCTTTGCAAAGATCAAATCTGCTGCTTCGGGGCGGCCTAGTCACATGCACACACACTTATTCACACACATGCATACACACATATAGGTATGCACACATGCATATTAAGTCACACATGCTCAAACATGCACGCACACACACACTAGTTATAACCACAGGTCACATAGCCCACGCAGACATTCACTAGACCCTTCTCTCTCTCTGCCAATTGCTAAATCTATTCTGACACCAGAGAGACATAGAAGGATAGAGTGGAAGGACGGTCACCATGCATGCAAACCAACTGACAAGCAAACAAATTGTGCTTACTGAAAATGAAACACAGACCTATTGGTATATATATTTAATAATATGACTAACAAATATGAAGTTTACAGCAGCCATTTCAGGCAGTTTTAGATGGTAAGGGCCTATTCCAGTCTTACAACTTTACACCATTGTTGGATAATGTTGAAAAGCATTCTGGAAAAGGACATCAGTTGAGGGGATGTGGGAAAGCCAAAACAATAAATCACGACACAGCATCTCAAATTAAGTAATATAATCCACTGAGCATCACCTGATGGCAGCAGAATAGTGTGAAAACTCTAACCTTAACCCTAACCCCGCCAGCATTTTAAAAGAAATTTAATGCCAAAATACATTCCAGTAGAATCCCCGTACCAACCATCCACTTGTTACGGGGCGTCGATGTTACAAATGCATCTCTTATAAAACTGTGTGAACGTACTGTCTTGTGTTACCAACTAAACTAGCTTGCTAACTTTCTCTTAGTCAGTATGGCTGCGTTGATCTCATCTTGCTATCCTTCATGAATGTAGCCAGGTAGCCAGATAGCAAGCTAAGTAGCAAAATGATGTACCCGTTGTTAATCCGTCTGGCCTACAATGCTCTGTTTGGTTCTGTTACCAAATAAATGAACTGTGAATGAGCACAACACCATTGCTGAACAAAAGATGTCCATAAATCGGTGGAAAACATGGCATGAGAGAACAAGAGTTTGGTGAAATGAGTGAAACCTTCTTCACAGGGTTAGGAACACAACTTCACCACATGACTTTATACACAAATGTAGATTGGTGTTGACATGATAGCAAACTGGATAACAGGATCAGTCAGCTCAATACCTACACATAAGCATAATAGAATATCCACACAAGACCCAAAATGTTTCATTCCAGTTCCAGGGAAACAGGGGACAGGGGTCATCATGGCTGAATCACCATGGTGGGGAAGGGGGGCATATGTCAGGTCTGACAAAAATCACGTCCCCTAATTTTGCCCATTGAAACAGTAATTGTTTTGATTTTCTAAAAGTTATGGGTATATTCAAACAAATCTGGGCCAGGAGTATAAAGTGGCCCCTTACCTACTTCCTACCCCCAAACTTCCAGCATGCATGCTCAAACCTCGTCAACCTTCATTTTGCTCTCCACTACACACCTGTAAAGTTTGACTGCATTCTGCACAGTTGTGATGGTACCGCACAGGCACAATCTGTCCACAGACAGACATATAAACACCTGGCGAAGTGCTTAAAATCACTTCTGTGGTAGTTCTCGCTACAGTAGGTGTCTCCAGGACCACATTTTGCCATGATGACACACAAAGAGACTCACAAGGTGAAATCAAAACCAGCCACTCTGTCTCGGCTGGTAAATATGAAATGCAAATGTTCCACTGGTTGTAATTGCTATGCAAAACATTGGACTTCCTTCATCTCTGCTGCCTCCCACGCAGTCTTAACACCTGCAGGTCAGTTAAAAGACTCCAATTTGACTCTGGGAAGGAACAAGAGCTAGGGCTTCAAATTACAGCACTTCAAATAAACACAAGACAATACTAAAGCTGTGGTTTAAGCATGAGTGAAAGGTCAAGCTCCAAAACGTTATTATACACACTATTCTACAGACATAACTTCATAACTGTTCATGGGATATTGTGTTTTTATGAGCACAGGGGAACCTATTTAATCCAGACAGACAAGCAAAGGGTATTTCTCTGTCATTTAAACACACCAAAATAATAACAGCTATGTAAACTAGTCCCACACAGCAGCATTTACATCTTCATAAGCAAGCATTATGGTACAATCACATTAGGCTCACATAACATGAGGGTTTTTAATAACACAACTTTATTGCCAGCAACTCTGTGTGTGCTTCAGTATTGATGTCCATACTGTGTAGTGAACACACACACACACACACACACACACACACACACACGTCCCAACAGGAACAGAGAGCTGCACTGCAGGAATATAACTCTCACTGATTGTTTGTCGGTGTGTGTGTGTGTGTGTGTGTGTGTGTACAGACTGAGGGTGTGTGAGGATACTAAAGCTGCCTTTCCCAGGAGATGACAGGGAGAGGCAGTACTGTCTACATACCATGGCGTATGAATACACCCCCCCACACACACATACACTATGTGCATATGAAATGTACTGGCAGTAAATCACAAGGCCTATTTTTTCCTAGATGTACTGTATTACTTGTTTTGCACAAAATATGGCACACAGTCCATTCACACCACATAAGTAGGAACACAATATACATAGTGCATACTGTATAAAGTCACTCTTAAATATAGAATACAGTTTGTTCAAGTTTGTCACAGCAGCTCCTGTTCTGAATTTACATATACAGTTGTGTACTTTTACATTTTTCATATTTTCCTGTTATTATTACTCAGATTTAAGTCCTGGTTGATGTGGTAACTCCTGTGGTTACTGGTGGAAAACTCTTTAACACTACAAGTCCCAGAGTTCTGTGTGGAATGGCAACCACTGGGGCATGCAAAGATACAATGAGTAGCTCCTCTGTCAGAAATGCAACAGAAACAGACTTGTGGGCTGAAAAGGATTCATCAAGTCACATCGTTTTAAGAATTAAGATGACAATCTCCTGTTACATCTGACACAGCAATACTGAACTCAAGATCACATAACAGCAGCTGCTGTTTTCAGAATTATGTGAAATGCTTGCAGGCTCTACCAATAACAATGATGGGATGGGAATTTATTCCCCTTTCCTGTGGACATTAAATGGGTATTGCTGAAAAATGTTGGCCAAACAGCATCAAAAGAGGGTTTATATGATGAAAATCTTACAAATTATAATTTCAAGTAAACGCGGTTATACTTTAAGTAATTAAATGCCGGCTGTTTAACAACCACACTGTTTTTGCTGATTTCTGTTCCAGAGCATGTCCATATCACCACTAATTTGTGAATTTATCTTTTTCTCTCTGTCTGAGCCCTCAATCCAGACTACAACAGCGCTTTTCTACCTCCGTAATGGAGCTTTTCCAAAAGGGGTATGCTAATCTTAAAATGCCAGCTAACAATGACATAGGCTGGTATTTTCTCCTTAAAATGTAAACAAATTATGTGTTTCTCCACTTAAAATCTCCTCTGACCTGCCTCTGACTGACTTCTTGCCTGGTGCCACAACGTTGATGTAGCGTGAAATTCGGTCTGTCTCAGTGGCACATTTTATTCTGAAAATGTACTGGATTCTCTATACAGATGACCATGAAATAATGATTTGGTCAGCCGGCTGTCTGTCTCACCCCTCATCAGATGTTGGCTGAGATGCAGTTTAGTTGTTTGCTAAGAGAAAAAAAGACAGAGAGGCAGAGATTAAACTGTGCCCATGTTGTTCAGTTGTTTCACATGTGGACTAATGGTGGTTGCTACAAAAAACGACATGGAAACGCTTGTGTGGATGCAAATTCCATCACAGTGTGGCTACTGTGCAGGTGCAGCAGAGCACCCTTCTATAGTTCACATCAGATGAGCAGAAATGTGGGTAACAAAACAGCACTGTTGTATTTTCAATTGCTAAAATGCAGCAAAATCTGAAGTATTTCAAATACAGCAACACTTCTTTGATTACTGAGGTCAAGAAGACAATTGTATTTTCATAAAAAATCATATTTCTTTTACAGCTTTAATGATTTAAAAGCCTCAATAGGTTGATAAGAAGTTGACAGAACCCTGTGATATGGGAGTTTCTGTTTTCAGCCCCACACACAGTATTTCTGTCGTGATGAGGGGAGTATTGGCCAACACTGCATGTGCCCTTCTTGGTGACTTTAGGGCATAGGGAAGGTTAAATGAAGAAGAGGATGAGGAGAGGAAATGATAAGGAAGGCAGAGAGGAAAAGGGAGATGACAGAAAACGGAGAGAAAGAGGAGAGGAAGGAGTGGAGGAGGTGGGGGAGCCCCCGTCACATGGGACCTGGCTATTGATTGAATTCTGACATTGATTAAGCATCCCCTGATTCACAATGCCATGTGTTTGTGCATGAGAGTGTGTGTGTAGTCTGTGTTATCCATGAGTGTGTGTATATGCAGGAGGAGTATACTTACTGAAAGTGATCGCAGGAGTCTATAAAGTGGAAGAAGGGATGAAGAAAGTGTTTATTTTCATCATTTTGTCTGCTTGCATTCACATGCATATACACTGATGTGTGCTCTTTTGAAATGCGTGTGTATGTGTGTGTGTGTGTCTGTGTGTGTGTGTGTGTGTGTGTGTGTGCCTATAGATCTCTACCCCTAGGAGGCCTGACTTGCAATACCACTTCATCCATCCTTGTGGGATAAAAAAGGGTCTCTCTCTCTCTCTTTCTTTCCCTCGCTCTCCTTTGTGTGCACTCCTTTCTTTTTTATTCATCATTAATCCTCCAGTCTGGGTCGGGGATGTCAGAGCCTCTCCCTCCCTCCACTGCCCTCTCTCTATAGCTCTCTCTTTCTCTCTCTCTGTTATTGTGTGTGTGTGTGTGTGTGAAGGGCAAGGGCTTGTCATCCTGTGCCCCTGTCACTCTGCCTCTCCATTCAGAGCATGGCACCCCCTTTGCCAGGGATAATTACCCCCCCTCCCCTCCCCAACCTCCTCCTTTTGCTTCTCCTCTTCTTTCCGCTATATTTATTTGCAGAAAAACAACAATATGAACATTTGTAATATATATATATGTGATATGTTACATAATCAATGTCAAAAAAAAAGCTCATCTGTAGCTCTGAAAGTGTGATAACGGAGCAATGCAGAGGCTTTAGTAGGCTGTAAGAGGCATACTTGATGTCTTAGTAACTTGTGTGTGTGTTTGTGTGTGTGACTTTACACGGGGCAGGTCATAGTACAAACGGGTCAGGTACTGTACAAGGCCCCAGCCGGGGAGCTAGACAGACACAAACAGGGTCGACTGGTATGCGGTGAACGTCCTCCGGTCTTTACAGGCAAACATACAGTCATGCACAACCAAACATACTCATACACACATATTCAGATTCAATTTACAGGTCATTTTTGTACCATTGTGTATGACCTAACCCAACACCGGTACCTAACCGGGGTCTTGGGACACTCCAGCGCTCTCTGAGGAGCATTCAGGAAGCCCTCCATTATATAATAGTATAAATACTGTGGTCTTCAATAAATGTCACTCCAGTGACAAAATGAATATAATTTTGTTATAATAATACAATAATAATAAGTTGTGCTGCCCGATAATAGTCAACTTAATTGTTGCCTGATGAGAAGAGTCTTAGTCGAGGCACTTTTCATTAGTCAGATAGTTGCAGGAAAATAAAACAGCATTAAACTCTGTTTGGGAGCAGCGCCTAGACACCAAAGTATCAGAGGATTGTTGCAACAGGGACCTTTGGGCTAAAACACAATAAAACACTTCCAGGACACCACAGATTACTTCCTGGATATTTGGTCTTTTTAATAAATTTCCAGGATATTCTGTGACTAGAAAACTAGTCTCTAAATTTCCAGGTTTTCCAGGTTTTCCAGGTTTTCCAGGACATGTGGGAACCTTGTAAGTAAGCAAACATTTTTAAAGTAACAACTGTAAGCCAACCTACATGTAACTTTCTTTCACGTCCACTCACAATGTGTGCCAAATGTCAGAACCATCTAATTATATGCGTGCATAAATTGGGTACGTAATGTACTTCCTAACTATCTAACAAAGTGCAGGGAGAACATTACTCCACTGGCCACCTGTGGCGTTTGTGATTAAATATAACATTTTAGTTATTACCTATGAAGCACTAGATGATGAATTCCCTGACTAACATCTCTCAATTATTGTGTCCATCAAAGAACCTAATGACTTATTTGCCCCTAAGCTTTTTAATAGTTTACGCTGAGATCATCCATTGCCATATTATATTCCCTCGCTGCTCTTCTGCTTTATGTTGTTTCTGCATTGCGCCTGCCACTATCCTGCTTGTTAGATATTTTATGTTTGTTAAGGACTTTGTAAATGTTGGTTTGAAAAGCACTATGAGGTCTAAATCTTTACTTATTATTGCATTAAAGCTGGCAAGCCCGAGGAACCTGATATTTTCAGAGATTATCTGT
>NW_023339751.1:1527769-1528733 GCF_004916995.1 Morone saxatilis | reverse complement strand
AAACATTACCTACTGTAGCTTTAATTGATTTTATGTAGGATCATTAATGAGACAAAGTTTCAAAACCTGTTTAACATTAAACAATTTGAAAATAATTACAATAATAACATGTTTTATTATTATAGCATAGCTACTGGAATATAAGTAATTTATTTTGGTAACAGGTTACTGTACTTCCTGTCTCTTCTGTGACACTCTTTCTTTCTTTGCATGGGATCAATAAAGTTGATTTTATCTGACCACCCAGGAAATACAGTAATGTTAGAGTGATCACAAACACTGGAAAGACTGAGACAAAATTAGAAATTGGATTCCTAAACAGAGAGAACTACAAGAGCTATCTGATTGGATGTAGTGTACGCCTTCTGAACAGCCTGTGTGTGAGTGTGTGGGTGTGTGTACAGTACATGTGGATATGTGTGTGTCTGCGTGTGTGTCTGACTGAGACACACACACACTCTGTGCTCTCTCTCCTCCTAATTGCTCTTGAATGGTGACCCTCATAAACAAAAGGCAGTTCAGGAGCAAATAAACAAAAGCTTGTCTTGTCGTTTATTATCGCTCTTTCATTCTTTTCCTTTTATTTCTGCGTGGCCTCTGGTCGGTCAGAGGGGATGAGGGGGGAGCTCTCTCTCTCTCTATCAGATGCCTGGTGTGTTGCGCGTATTGATCGCAGAGGCTCAGTAGCAGAAAATAATGGGGTGGTGAAAGCTTAGTAGAGAGAGGGAGATGGAGAGAAAAAGAGAAAAAGAGATCTACAAACATGTGTGTACACTAACGCACACACACACACCACTCCCATACACAATCTAACACAATTTCCCTGCCTCCTCTCTGCCCTGTGCCCCATATGAATATTGGTTCTCCCCTACCTCCTCCATGTCACTGTTATGTGTGTGTGTGTATGCGTGTCCAGGCTGCCTCATTTGCATATGCGTGTGTGTGTGTGTGTTGTGTGTTATCT
>NW_023339751.1:1516620-1527669 GCF_004916995.1 Morone saxatilis | reverse complement strand
CACACACACACGTACATACACACGGCTTGATGACACCACGGTGAAACATGTCGTCTAGACGACATTGAACCCTGAGTCCGCCCAGGGTAATTGTTTTATGCAAATGGAGAGAGCTAGGGCTGACATGATTGGGCCAGACTTGGTGTTGATTGAAGTGTGTGTGTGTGTGTAGCAGTTGTTATGGATGTGGCCATGATTGTGGTGTAATGCTAGTAGCCATTAGTATTATTGTTATTGTTGGAAATGTTCTATTATTCAGAAGGGCAGGGTGGGGCAATATACATAACATGCAGAAATATGGAGGCGAATGACACACACACACACACACACACACACACAGACACACACACACAGTCATTACACACAAAGTCATATTTGTGTAATATCCAACTTGTTATAGAACTGAATCTGCGATCAGGCCACACGTTACACTGTTAAAGCAAATATGAATCATAGCAACAATGCACCGCACCATGTAAGAATATTGACGCATGCTGCAAAGCCACTTAACGAATGTGTGAGAGTTTGGAGCATAAACACACACACATACACCCAGGGCCATGTGTTATCAGGACGGCCATCAGAGGGGAGTGTGTGTGTGTGTGTGTGTGTGTGTTGTGGTCCAAGTCGTAAATTTAATTTCATGCTGGATTTGCGGAGCTCATCTGAATTGCATGTGAGCACAGCCTGATGGGCCTCAGTCTCAACGCTGGAGAGTCACACACTAAGACGCAGATGCTGCCATCAATGGCACACACAAGCACACACATAAATGCGCAGACACACACACACATGCAGCAGTTGCATCTCAAGGTCAGGATACCAACATGATCTCTAGGTGTGACCCCAGGTATCCAAGCCTTTCTTTTAATGTGAGCAATAAAATTTACTGGATGTAGACCTTTTGTAGCATCAATTGTGTGAAACAGCCATGAAATGTCCAATTGTCATGACCTCTTTACCTGGCCAGGTAAATAGGTAAAATGTTGTATACGCTAATATCAGATGAACCCCTTCAACACCACCAATCATGTTCCAAATGTGTTCATTTCAACTGATTTTAATCTGGATGTTATTTACCACTATTGATGATATAAAATTACTCCTGGCTATTTTAACAATTTCTCAGTTACCTTTAGCTACCATTTATGTATTTTTAGTTTTTCAGTCATTGAAAAATGTAAAAAAACTTTATACCATTTGTGCATTAATTTTAGGTAACTGTTTAGACTTGTTTGTTCACTTAATAACTAGTTTTCACGCACTCTACACACTTTTCTGAGGATCTGTTGTCATTCTCACGTTTTCCTTCCCAGGTCATCAAGTACAGACACGAGTGGTGTTCAGTTGGTTCAACCTGCAACTGCACCACTTGATGTCTCTAAATCCTACACACTGGACCTTTAAATTGTTGATTGGTTGTTACTTCACAATGTTTTCATGTACCCCCTACCAATGGCAGAAGTACCCCCTGGGGTACAACTACCCCTGGTTGGGAATCACTGCGCTACTCAACTCAGGTTTATTTCTTTCAGTCCTCCTGATTTTGGTCATGTGTTTTGGAAAGCTGAAGCTAATCAGGCCGATGGCTAATAGAAGCTCCCCTGCTCAAAATTATTCAGTGTATCGATGTTGCTTATTCCTTGTGTGTTTGGATTAAAAGCAAGACGTGACAAACTGTCCTACACACTGACTCTTCATTTGTTGGTTGTTGCAGTGGGTTTCCGAGGTACAACAGTTAGTATAATAATGAATAAAGAGTATAAATGCACTAATAAGGACTTGTTGACCTGATACAAACAAGACGTGGTAACACTTTGCATAGCAATACCTAATTAGGTATGACAAATAAGCCCTTTCTTTACACAAATGATGAAATTTGGCCATACCACCTGAAAATGAACCATTCACTCTGTTACTGTTACTACTATTCAGTAAAAACATTTGTGTTAAATACCATTCCAAGCAGAATATTCTGTAAATTATCTACAGTAAAATGATGGATTCTTACAAAGTCTAATGAGGTATTGTGTTAATGCCTGCCAGTGTGTAATGCTGGCTTTGTGTTAAACACTTACAGGCTCCAAATCTGGCCAAGATAACTGATGGAATCATCAATGACATGACATGACATCCAACAGCTGATTTTGCAGAGTAGTTCTCCCCAATGAGTCCCGCTTTAAGGTGCCAATAAGGTTAAGCACATGAAACCATTTGTGTAAGGTTTGCGAAAGATTGTGACCATGGTTAAGCCAGTGTTAAAAGTAAAAGCCTTTCTTCCACAATCTCCACTCTTCACACCTGCATTACTTGTCATTGAACATAACTCACTAATATAGAAGACTTTTATATAAAGGTAATTCACAGAAGAGAGGGTTCAGAAGGCCTTTGAATAAAGACGACATTCTGAACATTCTGGACAACAATGGCAGCTGCTAAAGAGGTTAGCGTAGATGCTGCTAGCATCAGTTATATCAGAACAGGAGAATATTTCTTCACTGAAAGAAGATCAAAGGACGGCACTGAAGGTTTATCTCAATGGAAAAGATGTTTTCTTTCTTTTCTTTGACTGACTTCCAAAAGAGTTTGACGACTTAGTGATCTAATTGGTTGAAGTTCGCTCACGATAAACAAGTTTCCAATGAAGACTTCCAGATGGATCTGTGTAACAAACCATCTGGTGCAGTCAGGTTGTATATAAAAGAGATTTTCATCTGTTTCTACATCTAATCAGCTCATACCTCAAACTCATACCATCCATCATCCAGCATCCATTTAGATAAAACCAAGTGTGAACCTACCGTGACGTCATCCATCAGTTTCTGAAGTAACATTTTGAAACCTCGTGTTTGCCGTTATGATTGTCGCCATGACAGTTTGTCGGAGCCGGTGGACGTGAAGTACTGGGATTGAGCTTCTCTCATTGGCTGCACAGTTTCGACTCGTCTGTAGCAGGAAACCATGGAAGCTCACCTAGTCACACATGATCTCATATTACAGATAAACAGTAAAATATGTTTCTGAAACCATTTTAGGCGAGAAATAGGCAATACAGAAGACTTGAAACTAGCAACTGAGCCCATGAACTCATCAGGAAACTGTTTACTGAGTCAGTAAATCAGTGAGAATTCTGATCATTTCTCCTGCATGGTATTGGTCTTTTATTGCAGCCAATTGAGCTGCTCCCTGTTGGCCATTACATAGAATGCACTTTTGCATTGGCTTCACTTCACAGACCCGGAAGCTCTGTCCATTGTATATTCTGTCAATGAATAAAACACTGCCTCTTAGCCACTCCTCCCTCTATCTCTTCTCAGTAATTCAGTCCCTCTTTCTTTCTTCTCTTTCCATTGACCTGCTCTAAAGTGGAGCGAAAGAACTCGAGGCCCTATGGATACATGGAGGCTAAAGTTAAAAGAGAGAGGGAGAACTGTGCAATTACTTTGTTACAAGGACCGGTGCAATTAATACAATGTACAGTTCAGCTGGAGTCACGGTTTCAGATGCATTCAGAGAGCCTCATAAAACCATGAGTCATATTTAGCTGCTCAAGGCCCTTCACACACACACACACACATTGGCATTACAGCAGTTGCTAACCCTTTCTGACCCACTGAGGGGTCAATTCTATGTCTCAAGTTTCATAATGCAAGACTTTTATCTGTGACATCATCCTTCTTACCTGTTAAATTATGTAAAATGGCATTTTGAAGAGTTTTAAGAGTTTACTTTTCTCACTTACCTCTTTACTTTCACTGTGCAAAAACCTGCCGAGGTCAGTGGCAATTCATTCTGAACTATCTGAAGGACAAATTTAAGGTTCACTTCATGAAAGCCTTTATTTATCTTTTTTTTCAAGAAGAAAAAAACTATTCAGAACACGCTGAATATACTAAAAATCCAGTCTGCGAATGTGTTTGCATTTTGTCACCCAAGAACTGTCACTACCTGCTATCTTCTCTAGAATTCCTTTTAATTTGCTATCACCAATCATCACATAGACACATTCTTTTACAAATGTACCTTTAGAGAGAAACTTTCAAGAAAGAAGCTATTTGTTTCACTCTTAGCGCTACAAAAACCTTGCAAAACAAATCAGATGAACATTTGACATCCTATGAAAGACATCCTTTTTTTTTCTTTCTTTCCTTGAGAGCATGAATGTGCTTGTTGCGGAGGATTGTCTCTCAGAGCAGAAGGGAAGGGAAAGTGGAGATATTCAGTCTGTGGTCTTTCAGGCCACTTTGAGTATAAACGCTTTTCCAGTTCCTGCAGTCATTGACTCAGCAGAGTGTCCCAGGACAGTTTGAGGTAGGAGGTTTGGCAGCAGGAAGACACAATTGTTAGAAACAAAGACAAAATGCAGGAAGAGTCAATATTTTACCACTGAAACTACATAGACTTACCTTTTTATTTGCAGTTTACCACAATTTTATGCTTACATAAATCTTTATGAGGAATTTCAGGAATGATCAGCTTGTAAATTATACAGTGATGGATGATTTGTATAGATATGTTATCCTGTGATGTCAATGTCCATGCTATACCATCACAGGATTTAAAGTAGTTAATTCAATTGTGTCTGTGTTAGTGTAATTCCTTAACTCCTAATTAATCAAGAAAGACCATGAGACTATGTGGCAATCACAGATAATAATGTTGTTTTTGAACATTGTAAGAATATTATAGGGTTATTATAGGGTTAGGGATTTAGGTCCTGGAGGACCAAATGTATTTAACCAAATCACCAACAGCTTAATGCCTTAAGCATAGTTTTGCTTATATATCTGCCACTGAAGAAAGGGCTCTCCACACAGGAAAGACTGACCACCTTAAAACTTACTGATATTTATTCTCTGCAAGTATAATATGTTGGAATAAATATATATAAGTTTTTTTTCTTTTTTGGTGGAGACCAGTAGATAGAGCAAAATTCCATCACACCATGAGAGGCTGTGAAAGCCAGAAAATGTAAAAACATAAAAATGTAAATGTTATGTTGAACTATAAAATGTTAGAACATTAAAGGTTTAAGACATCTATCAGCTGGAAAAATGTCTGCAACTGTACTATATAGACAAAATGATCAGTTCAAATGGGTCAGGAATATTACAAAACCTATGACTGAGACCTTTAAAGCAGTCAGTCACTATCATGTTGTCTGTTAGAGACATTAGACTTCTTTGGACAAAAAAACTGAACCTCCTTTTCTCCACCTTTACAACCCTGATAGGAACAGACGTCTAAAGTTCAGCAGTTTTATTAAAATCCAGCTCATTTGCATCAATGTCCTTGGCAGAGGTGTCATCATTTTGACTTAAAGCAATTAAAAGGTAATGCTTAGTGTAGGCGAGCTGAACCGGTAAGCTACAGCATGCATGTTACTAAAAGTTAAGGATCAGGGTCTAAATGGAATTATTGCACAATAAACAATAAAGTTTAAAGGGAACGTGCGACTTATAAACATATTTGTCATTGAAAGTTGTGCTGCTGCAAACATAAAGTGAGAGAGGAGGCTTGAGATAAAACAAAACAAACATCTATGAAAAGATAACTTTGGCAAACATGTTCCACGCGGCGCCGCTCTCCCAGGGCGCTTTACCTTCCAAAAGCTGCTCCAGTAACGAAGACAAAAGCCAGACACACACCTACACACAAACTCTTCTTCCCCCTCCCCTCGCCTCGCCTGGCCAGTCTCAACATCCCAGCGCTCTTTGAGGCGACGTCCCAACAATTCCACCGGGTCCCTCATTAAGGCCCAGGCGCCGACTCTCGAGGGGAGGTGGGGAGGGGATGGAGGGGAGTGGGGGCCGCTGGGTAAACTTTGGAGAGGTCACCTCCTCGCTTCCGTCTTCCGCCTCCTCTCATCCCTCGTTCCGGCCCATCCTCGGGTCCTGTCAGCGGAGAGTGTAAACAAGCAGAAAGGTTAGCGGTGTTTTCACCCGACACCGTCTTCTCTCATTAGGGACAAGGGACAGAGAGCCAGTACCACCAACAATGCGCCACTTTGCTGTGTGAGAGGCAACTTCTGGTATTCTGGCTCCTGAAATGTGTTCAGCATCGCAAGAAGAGTTCAGCCCCAGCTGGTTTAAGTGACAGTTAGCTTCAGTAGCACTAAACTGATGTTTAAACACCCCCTTCAGACATGTATTTAGAAATACAAGTAGTATGCTTGGAACAATAATGTGTGTCTTATTTGTATTTTTTTCTGCAGAAGAAAGTTGCATTTTTAAAGTTATATTTAAAATCCATTCTTACTGGTGGCTTTAGATTTCAACATCATACTTGTAGAAGTTGCATACTGGTGGTAATTCAGTGGGAGTACAGGTTGATAACTCAAGCAAATTACAAGAGTCTGTTTATTGATTTTTCTACTTCCTGATTTTCACTGAAACCCGCCATCTTATGCTTCTTTAACCATAGCCTCTTCATACTAGTTTCAACTAGTATGAAGGACCCTCTCTATCTTTTGTCCCTGAAGTGGCTTTTGTGATGAACTGAAAACTATACGTACACTCTGTATGTTATTTATTATTATCTGTCTCACTCCTTATATCTCATCACAAGTAATATTATGCATTGGGTGGAGTTACTGGTTACACTACTGGTACTATTATTTGTGTAAGAAATAATTCAGTAAATAAGTCAGAAACCCCAAAAGAAATATATTAAGAGGGAATATTGCCTATTCCCCGCTTGTCCATTCAAGGTTTTGATGTTGTGTTACCTGCAGAAATGAGATTTGTGTGCCTCCAGACTTTAATTTTATTTTTTTATCACTGAGTAGGTTTAGACCTATAAAACAGTATTTATGCTGGGCAGAAACTCTTTGGAAAACCTCCTTACTTCACTGGAAAACTCATGCAGAACCCACACAGTGCATGTGGAGGGAGCAGGGCTGGGATTTCTATCTTACAGTAGCTCTCACTGCATTGACTGTGCTCATAACCTCTGCATACCAATAAACTAAAAGATCCTATTAAAACTTCCCCCATGGCAGTATTAAAAACTCCAGCTAGAGTCACCCCTCCTCTCCTTT
Organism: Morone saxatilis; assembly: GCF_004916995.1. Lineage (NCBI taxonomy): Eukaryota > Metazoa > Chordata > Actinopteri > Moronidae > Morone > Morone saxatilis. The sequence continues at coordinate 1,520,630 of NW_023339751.1, read as the reverse complement.
ATCCCTGTGACTGTCCACACAAACACAGAGCCACCGTCCAGCTCCCTGCTTGTCTGTTTCTCTGTTTGCTGACTGGCTGTGGAAGAAGCCATTTAGCATGCTGAATGTCAAGGTCAACTGTGTCGTCCTTGTCATCACTCTCCACAGCAGAAGGTCAGGGAAGAGCTCTCCTCAAATAGCCAGCGCTAGACAAAGAGGAGTGCTGGCAGGGGGAAAAGAAGAAAGAAAGACAGAAAGAAAGGACACAAACAAACAAACAAACACATTTTTTCAGCTCCAGTTAACTGATACTCCGTCTCCCCTGGCTCCAGTAGCGCTGCTATTCAAGGTATTTTATTGTGGTCTCCTAATTGTGCCATTATAAGAACCTAATGTCTCGGCAATAAAGGAAATGTTGGTCACTGTTTCACGGGAGGCTAATTTACATTAGAACATTTTAGGTTTAATTTGGATTCATTTTAGTTTTATTGTTAATTAGATTATTGGAAACTTCTGGTTAGAGTTACAGTATTAATATTAATGCGAATGAAGTGTGCTTTGTTGTTCTCAAGAGAGCTTTTTCGTTGCCCGGTCTTTGTAACACAATTAAATATATTTAAAATTTAATTTTTGCCAAATAAAAACATAATAATAATAATAATACAAATGCTTCCCGTTCCCCTTCACGCTGCCCTCTGTCTGAGCTGTATTCTGTATGTTTGCTGTCACACGGAGTAATGACCGCTGAAGGAGACGACCGTCGGCCGTTTCAAACGTCACCATTCCCCCTGTGACCATAACACACAGCAATTTTAATGCAGCGAGTAATTACAATATGCTCTCTCCTACTTCCTTGTGCAGAAATATTCCTGCACAAACTCAATGCATGTGCCAAGTGTTGCACACACTCACATTCACAGGTGCAAACAGACAGAAAGGCTGCACAGCAAAGCATAAACTAAATTAATTTTGTAGTAAGTCCTTATTGCTTGCATAACGCAAAATGCAATTCATTATTAGTGCAGTGGGAGCGCTTTACATCAGCACCTGGAATCCCCTGGCAATATTATCATTTGGGGTGTAAACTGATGAAAAACAGACTGCGATGAGTAAAAGCCGATTCAAGGAAATAACGGACAAAAAAACTTGGAGGAGTTACCAGTAAAATGCCTCAAATGGAAAATTCTGTATAAAGTACATCTCCACACCATTAATAACATGAGTCCAATAATACTGTCATACTCACCACTCTGTTATTCTAATTGGTTCTACCTTCCTGTTCTTTTGTTCGTTGTTAAGCTGTAGTCATGGAAACTCTATGTTTCCTGCAAATGTTTCACATTAAAAGCCAACCAGGAAGGAACCCTTTGAGCCGCTAGAAGAGGTTAGCTGATAAACTCAAATTCAAACATCAAATAGAAAATCTTTTGCAATTCAACCAATTTCTTTAATATATACAAATAGAACCAACTTTTCTAGATATGTCGGAAAAGGATTGTTGAAGCTGTTTTTCTTTCTGTTATGCATTACAACAATGAGGTTTATAGGCATGCGTCGACCTCTACTCTCACCCCTTCGGATGCCGTTCATCTTTCTGCTCATAGGTTTATTCCTAGCTTGGTCTATAGCACTCACCATTGTATCCTTTATATAAAAACTGGAAGGCCTTCTCTTCCTGGCCTCTGGTCCTTTGGATGGTCTAATGACTGGTTCACTGCAAGTTCGTCCAGTACCAACCTTGGAAGATCTGCTTTCAGTTTCTATGCTCCTACTCCATGCAATTCTTTACAAAGAACGGTAAGGAACAATACTCTTGTACTGGATGGAAAATTTGCATTCATGAGCAAAAATGACTAAACCTCTGTTTGCAGTCGTTTTACTGTTTTATTTCTTGTATGAACTGTGCTTTTATAGTTGCTTTATAGTTAATAATTACTTGTTGTTCTTTCATGTCATATCCTTGAATAGTGTTTGAATTAATTTACTGTTTTTTTAATATACTTTATTAATTTAATATCTTGTATATTTTATTTATTTTATGATGTTAGTCAACATCATTGTGAATGAGGGCCAGCCCTCAATGATTTTAGAATTTAAATAAAGGTATACACAAAACAGCAGCAGATCAGAGCACTTACCACTATATGATTAAACATATAAAACAGGAAGACTGGTCACTAATATGAGCCTGTTTCAAATAAAGACCAGGCTGTATGTGCACTTAAAGTAAATAAAGGCCAGGACCTCTGTTTTTGAAGTTAATGTATTTACGTAAAGCTACCAGCTATTTGCTGCTATCCATCCTCGACAGTCCTTCTATCATTGTTTCTCTGTCCTCGTGCCTACTTTCCACAGCTTGAGTAAACACTGCCAACTCTTTCATTAGCCCTCTCACCACAGTCTCTCTTTCACTCTGCGTGTCTTTCATCCCCTCTCACTCTGTCTCTACACGCCTCTGTTTAAACAGATGAATGTGATTAGAGCCAGTTTTAAATGACATTGGAAGTTTGTGTGTTTAATGACTCAAATAAAAGGCACGGTTATTATGTTTAAAGATAGGCCTTAATATAACGTCTGTGAGTGCTGCTCTGTGTACTGTGTGTGTGTGTGACACTACACTCCCCTCCTATTGAGTTTATTTTATTGTGCAGATTGTCAGATGATTGACTGCTAATGCCTGGTTTCTGGAGTGCTATTCTGTACATCAACACCAGCATGCCTTGCAGCCTCAAAACACATCTGGGTTCACGATTTACTCATTAATTCAAGTTTTTTGTTGATCCAGCTCGTCAAATATGAAGCTATCCTTCCTAGCCATGCACATCGTATTTTTTTGACGACTGTAAAAGTGGTAATAGTTTGGTTAATATAAAAGTATTGGTGTTGACTATTATGTGGCCTTGTTCACACCTAATCTTGTCCTCTTGAGCTATGCTCTCACAAATTGCCACAAATGGCTTTTTTAAGAGCAGTGGGTGAAGCTACCACCATAGTTTCTCCTACATGCTTGCAAGCGGCTGGTGAAGCAAAGGCATTGCAATCAGCAACTACACTGATAGATGCCACTAAATCCTACACAGTGGTCCTTTAAGTTGCGTAACAGAGAGCGCAGGTCATGACATCACATCTGGGCAAGCCTCTGTTCCCCTATTTGATTTAATCAATTCATTTATTTTATTATCAACCTTATCTAAATAAATACAACACAACAAAATGTGGAATTGCTCTGTTCCACACAGCGACAGATTGGCAGTGGTCAGTAACCCTATCTACACCAATTGGTAAATTGTGCTAATGGAGAGAGAAAACTTTGGCTGGTGCTTGACAAAATTTCTTTTGATTTGCCCAATATTATTTTGAGGTTATTCTAAGATTCCTCCCTCTCAAGTTTTACAAAGTGATCAGTGATAATTGAATCTCAACTGTAAGCAATGAACTATAAGCCACCGAATTAAACTGGTCACGTGTTTGGATCAATGAGAGTCACAAGGCTTTTTCTGAACGTCAAGCAGGAACCCAACATCGCCCTTGGTCCATAGCCTTAAAGTGCCGCACACTTTTCACGGTACAGACTTTGGAAAACAGAGAAATGCTTTCTGGAGGCCTTCTGTGGAAATATTCAGAACAGATTTGTTGATGTATTATCAGTGGTCAACCATGTGATAATATAAATTTGACTATAGCGAGGAAAGATAAGGCATAGATCATAAATCAGTAGAGTTCAATGGAAGCGGCAGCATTTTTCTTTGAGGGGAATGAGTTTGATTTTTATGGATCGTGCCCTTAAGAGTAATACAACATGTTGCTATAGCACATTTGGACAGTGGGGCATTTTTCCTTTCGTTCTGTCGTTTGTCTAATGTTAAACAACTTGATCTGGGCTTTTGAAACCAACGATGCCTTGAATTGTAAAACAGTTACAACATTTTTCCTTTATTCAACTGAATGGTCATTTTGGAGGCAAATGGAAATCAAAAGTCATTGAGCTCCAAGTTCTTCTGCCTGCACCAGATCACCAGATGATCAATCTA
>NW_023339751.1:1514543-1516600 GCF_004916995.1 Morone saxatilis | reverse complement strand
TATTTATGACACACTGTAAATAACTGATTATGTCACATGTGGGAACATTTAAATGGTCTTTTACCATTCTTAAGGCTCTTAAGGCTGTCACTTTTTAATTCATTTTAATGTTACGTTTATTTTCATGGCTAAATTCCCAAATTGTAAGTTAATTTACTGTCATTCTGGTAATGCATAAAAGTGTGTGCATGCAAGTTTCCAAGGTGCACCTGGTTTTCAGTAATATGCAGAGAGATCTGTTTCATTTAAAATACAACAGGATTTTGTTGTGTTGTTGGCTTTACGATCATAGCTGTTCACCCTCTGAGCTGCTCCTAGCTGGAGGTCTCCTCACTGATGGCTGTCGAGGAAACAGACCCCATTTGTCATCCTGTTTCTGCAGCCTGATTGTCTTGGACTGCACGAGGGGTTTCAACCCAGATCACACAAACACTTCTTCTTTAACATCTACACGGCTGCAGCTTGGCCACTACAAGGCCATGTATAATAACACTTGAAAGATTAAGAAGTGTTTATAGGCCCCTTTGTCATACCACACACATACACACACACACGTATGCAAACACATCTGCCTGTACCCACAACACCCTTTGCACTCTCATCTGCATATCCCTTGCTCTGCACTATAAATTCGAGCAGAAACGGGCACTTATACTTTCATAAATCTCCTCCTTGTCACTTTCAAATTACATAGATTTATTCACAGAAGAGCAGGCCCAAGCAGAGTCGAGGAACCGAGGAAAAGTACAGAGGAGAAAAGAAAAAAAACAAAACAGAAACCACTCATGTCTTTATGACCCGGCACAGCAGTGTGGGGGGATTTTGGAGTGTAAGTGTGTTGTTATGTGGAAGTGCATGTGCAGCAATGTGTGTTTTCATTGTGCTGTATTTACATAAATATAATATTTATGCATTTATTGTGTGTGTGTGTGTGTGTGTGTGTAATCCAGCTCTGGTCACTTAACTGTGTCAAAACACTAAAAACCTTAAACCCGAAGTTTTTCCTGTTGAATTTGCTGAGAAATATGTTGCCATAGAGCGCTAAAGAGATCTCACATTTGTGTTGCTTTCAAGTCTTCTTCCACTCGCTAGCTGAGTATTGGGCCCGTTACTGCCCACTGAGAGGGCACTGGTACTTGACAGTTGCAGTGGGTGCTTTTCCCTCAACCACAGAAAGGGGGGGACAAAACAAGTGTTGGCTAATTAATTAGCATGTGACTGCTGTTTCTCTGAAAGTTCTCGCCATTTTCACAATGTCTGTAACGCAGATGTTGAGCTGGAACACGAACAGCAGTAGTTTTATGGTTGACTAAATAAAAATTGATATTAGTAGTTATTGTTTGTAGCTAGAGAACCAGCAAGCTAGCTACTACGAAACCAGAAACCACAGAGTTTGTTAAACTGTTTGAAGTTTCAGTCAGCTTTGCACAGAAACAGCTGGTAGAAATGTCCAAAAAATAAAAAGGTCTTTTATTTTTATACTTGGAGTACATTTCAGAGTACATTTGAAACAGTGCTTTAACTTTTACCAGAGTCTTGTTTTACATAACCATCTTCTACACTTCTACTTGACTAAAGAATGTGTGTACCTGAGGTGTACCTAACTCACTTGGTAGAGCTGCCCCCTCCCCCCCTTGTACCAAGGCTGAGTCCTACATCAGGTTTACTTTTCACTTCTCCAGGATGTTTGGGCTCTGCAGTGATTGGCTCTGGTGCGCACACGTGCTATGGTGGCTATCGTTGGCCAATGCTCGATTCGGATAATTTATTATTTATTCAGTATCCTTTATACGTCCAAACAAAGGACCGTTGGCCACCACTTCACCCACCCACGCAGCCATGTGACTCTCAGTAGTCTGATCCTGATCTGCAGAGATGACCTCTGAGCCACAACACAGCCACACACAACACACACAACACACACAAGACAGAACAGAGATTTCTTGCTTTTACGATAGACTTGACTTACATTGGAAGGAATCCTCTCATTCTTGGCATCAATCATCCAAATCATCACGTCATCATCGTCCACTCTTGATGGTTCAGACGGAGAGCTA
>NW_023339751.1:1511678-1514518 GCF_004916995.1 Morone saxatilis | reverse complement strand
CGGAGAGTACTTTAATTTTCATGATCAACTCCACCATCATCATTAACAAATTCATTGAAAGCATCTTAATTGCCATCATCATTAGAAGCGTCTTTATTCTTACCATCTTCATCATCATCAATATTATTGAAATCATTCAAAACGTCATCATTCTTTTCATCGATTTTTACCATCGTCATCATCATCATCATCACCATCATCATCACAAGCATCATTGAAAGAATCCTAATTAATCATCATCACCTTACTCAGATTCATTATTATTATTATTATTATTACACAAAATGATTACATTGAAATAATAATAATTGAATAATCATTCTCATCATCATTATTATCAGAACAATTAAAATCATCCTCTATTTTGTCATCCTGCTCATCATCAGAGTCATCACAGTCGGCACCACCACTGCTGTAATTTCATTCATCTAATCAACTGCCTACTTTACAATTTTCAAAACAGCAAGTGTCAACATCATCACAGTTTCATTATCATCTATCCCATTTTCACAAGTATTACTTTGCATTAATTAGATCTGTATGTACAATATGTATGTGCATGATTATTATTATAATCATCACCATCACAGGTCCAATATTGATACTGTTGGGAATCCAAAATCTTGTCATAAGCCCGAAACCTCTCCACACACACGCACACACACATGCACCATGTCACTTCCATTGCTCTTGATTGCCACCCTCCACCTCCCACCCCCACAAAGCCTGCAGTGGCACTGAGCCGTGGAAATGTCAGGGGTCAAGTTTACGTTGACGCTAAAGTGCCGGTCACCCTGGGCCACAGTAAAGGTCGGCACCATGGCGACAGCTGGTTGATATCGTCGTTGGGGAGGCACTCATGAGTCACTGCTCCAAATCCTCCATGTGGCATTAACATCATTTTCTGATTTCTCTCTCTCTCTGTCTTTTTTTTCCCCCTTCAGATTGCCATCTTGACAGATCTGCCCTGTACTGGATGTGAAGGAAAGGTCAGTTCTTATAGTTAACACAAAAAAAAAAAATAATATATATATATAACTTTTCTACTGCATGATATAGTGTGAAAATAAAGATAAAGTTGGATTAACAGCATCATATTTGTTACCACCAAATTCTGAGAATGACACCTGGAGTGAAAAGAAATCCGGGTTTATAATAACCTTAATGAAACTTAGACTCTAAAATAGCTGATAGTGGGCTTCACCCTATTTATTCAACCATCACAGCCTACATGTATGCATTGATTAGGAATGGAGGTTACAGCTAATGAACAGTGGATAGGCAGCTCTGCCAACAGTGATGCTGTGTTCACGTCATATCAAATTTCCTGTAAATACAAGCTGTCATCTGGGAGAAGCCATTCACGTCACTCTGCTAGAGGTAATTACCAGCAAGAAATGGGCAAACATGGCTAATGTTGACAGGAGAGGGAAATTAAAATTAAAATCATCAGTTATTAGTGCTTTAATACACTCAAACTTACATAAGATGAAATAAGTGATATCTGCTGTAGCTGATTTATGATAATTATACCAGTTGTAGCAATGGAATCTCATAATGCTCCTCTGCTTCTGATATGATGTAAATGTGGCATTTAGAATATGTGATAAAATATATAAATAATATTAGCAGAGTCACAAAGTGCTTTAAAAATACAGAGCGAAACATTACAGTACAACAGAATCAAACAGTAAAAGAGTAAACAGAGTTTTTTAATGGCCAAAGTACCTCCTAAAACCAAGAAATGCTTTCTGATCAACATTTTTAAAGGGATTACAGTGCAGGTACAGATTTGGTTTGTCCAATATGCTCATATGAAATGGCGGATTGCAAACCATCAAACAAAGTCTGCAACCCAAAATGACTATTATGCCAAAATATGACAACGATGTACAATGCACAAATCACAGGTTTAGCGCGACTGTGTTGCCTTTCTTCTGTATTTATAATTTTTCCATGCACTCTTTCATTGTTCTTTGCATTCTGTGGTCTGTACAGTAATTGGTCAAATGTTCCAGGGGTAAGGATGCTGTGTGGTGCATCTCTAGTGGTCAGTCATATCTCACCAGGAACTCTGGGAAGTGACCTCAGAACTCCAGTGCTACTACTGCTGACATCTGATAACTCTCCGGACTACATGTATGTCTTACAGTACTTTCAAGATACTGGCATTTATAATAAGAGAACGCTAGCATGTAGTTAGCTCATTAGCTACATCCACACTTTGCCAGTTAAATCTGTAAATGCTGTTGAATGCTATGCCTTAAGGTGGTTTGGTAAAGATCTTTGACCACACTGTAATTTCTAGTCAGCGGAAAAAAACAGCAAAATCTTTTCTTGGTTTACTTTTGTCTTTGTCTAAACTTTTGATGTCAGCCTTGAGCACTGCGACAGACAGTCTCAGCTGGTTAAACCTCCGCTCAGCCCTCTCCTGCTCTCCATCATCACCTATCCTGCGTTTTAATGCACACACACTCACTGTTAATAGCTGCTCTCTATTAATTATTTTTCTGTTTCCGTTGCCAGACAACCAAATGAGGATAAACAGCAATTTGATTGTGGCTCATGAATACTAAGTAAAGCAAGCAAACCTGTTGTGCTAAGATGCTGGAGTACGCTCAGTTGGCACTTGGGACATTTTTGCTGACATCACCAGTTCCCCCATACTCAGGTAAATTCACTAAACAATTAAAGGTAGGGTAGGCAATCCTGTTCAGAAGCACGTTTTGTTATACTGGGTGAAATGGTCCCTCTGTTGTCAGAGGAATCAATTCGTTATGTCTTCAGAAAAAAGAACGGAGAAAATCAGAGCTCTCTGTCAGCTGCAGGACTGAGAAAAC
>NW_023339751.1:1503533-1511578 GCF_004916995.1 Morone saxatilis | reverse complement strand
GATTACCAACCCCAGCTTTAAACTAAATCTTACATTTGCAAACCAGCCTGTTGTTTTTTTTCATTAATGTGGAATAGATCATTATAAAAGTTGAATGCAGTATGTACCGATGAGGCTCTGACTTCATAAGGGAGCTCAGCACAGCAGAAAGTAAAGATTGATGATAATATCTTCCCTCCAAGGGAACTGACTGTTGACTTAGAAGCGTTGCTTTACTTTTAATTTTGATTAAAATACGGCAAGACTTGTCACACCAGAGTCACTGGTAAGATAGTATTCTCTCTGGGGGTGACCATGGTCATTGATGGGATGGTCATCTTGGGAACTGGACTGTGAGGTAGACGCTAATGGGCCCCTACCTCTCCAAAAATGTAAAAAAAAAAGTGCACTGTTGGTAGTATTTGATAAATCAACCTCATCTTTGAAATCTTAAACTGTCCATTTCTTGCCTAAAAAATCTAAAACCTCAACCCGAACCCAAACACAACATGACCCTAACTCTAATTCTTTTGGCCTTTTTTATTCATTTTAACAAGGACATTTTCAGTGCTGTTTTCTTTTCAGAGTCCCTCACCAGCCTTACTTTTGAAAATACAAAGGTCAAAAAACTGAATTTGGAGAGGTTTAGGGTAACGCATCAAAGCATTTAAGAAAAGTTATTTGTAGGCAAATATTTGCTGACTGTTGTATACCCCTGGGAAAAAAGGTCTGAACCTCTGTGACATCAGTGGTGGTTACGGCCATGCTCACCTGAGTAGCAGAAAGGATACTTGTGGACAAAAATCAGAAGTGCCAGGTTTTGTCGTTCACTGCCAGTACCACTGGTTGATGCACAATGGATGCTGGGATATTACAAGTCAGCATCCTTAATGAAATGGGCAGAGCAAGAACACTTGCAGACATTTGGGCCCTCTCTTGGCTATGTGTAGACTTCAAATTGAGACCGTTGTTTGGGCTGTGACTGATTAAGATTCACAAATCAGTGAGAACATATACAGATAGAGACAAACCCTCGGATTGAGAATGGCTTTGTGTTCATGTCTTATTCTCCCATCCATTCCAAACATCTAATCTGCTCTGAATTTGAAGTCATGCTTGAGTGTCTATTTTAACATTTCCTGAAGTCTATGCATTTAAAACACAGTCTATGATTAATCATTCACCAGTAGCATGAACATCACAGCAGGTAAGAAGGAAGCTAGGGGGCTCAACCTTGCCAAATAATAAGCTCAGCAATATCTTGGTATATATTCTTTCCTTCTCATCTGATGTTCTTGCTTTCTCCACTTCTTTTTGTTTATTCTTACACAAATATTGCAAGATTTCAGAAAATCTGCCCATTTTGATTTTCACTCGCAATCCCAAAGCACAGTAAAATACATATAAAAGGGAGGAAAATATGGCACCTCAAGCAGCACTGTGAAACATATTTACATGCTCTTACTTCGGAGAGGATACTGAGAGCACTTTACATGCAAACCGTACAGAGTGTATTTTAAATGGCCTCTATATTCCTGCCAGTCCACTTTCTGTTCTCCAGCCTCCACCGATTCCCTGGGCCCTTTGTTGTCCCCCCTCTTTTACTGGCAGAGTGAATATCTACACACTGCAGCACCACAGGGGATCTACTGTGTGTGTGCTGGAGAACGGGAGGGAGTGTTTAGACAGCTAACGTATGTAGGAACACCAGAGCATGAACCACCCCCCCCCACCTTCTCACACACACAGACACACAAGGGTTAATGTGGCCACCAGCCGTGTGGCGTGGCTGACTGGCCCACCTTCCATCTTGCCCAGCCAGGCTCCATGCTGGGCACGACATGCCCACTTGACAGTATGCATCCGCCAGGCCACGACGGCTTGCATATGGAAACCTTCCACCACCACTGGAGAGGGGGGAGGACAGAGGGAGGGCAGTGGGGTTAGATGGAGAACCATACCGTAAAAACAAATACATGCTTTCATGCTTCAGAGGACATTCACTATGGCAAAAATTGTCCCAAAATATATGTCTGTATGTAAGGTAGCATGCATTGGAAATCAATTTTGGCCACAGAGTGAGCCTTCAAGCTGCAAGAATGGGTGACTGGATGGATGGACCCTATGTACAATATGTTGATAAGATATATGGTGTGTGAAAACAATGCACTCACATAGAAACCTCCAGCTATACAAAGATCAAAACTGCCTTTTCCAAGAAGGATGTGAAGCATAAACCGCTGAGAAATATTTGCACTACAGATCCAAGAGAGGTTTCTGCACTGTGACTAATGCCTATAGAGGTTCAAAGGTCATATAAGAAAGAAACAAGAATGAAACACGATAAGAACAATATGAGAAAAATCTAAAAAAAGTTACACACACATAAAAAAAAAAAGCACCTCTTAGATGCAGTACTGATCAGATTTTTTTGTGAATTATTGCTCTTTGTCTCTTGGATTTATGGATTTTTAGATCTTTAAATAGTTCATTTTTTACCATTAAATTTGTATATACTGTGCATTTGTTTTTGGTCCATCCTGTGTACAGAACATAAAGTGAAAATATATGAAAATGGTGTGAACAAATAGCACTAGCTTATTAGACGACACTACCTTTCACATTGATGGATCAAAGAGTACTGTGATACAAAAGAAAATTAGTTAATTAAAGAAGTCTGTCACAGGTACCATCTTCCCATGAAGCAACACTGGTAGACGTAGCTTCAAGCAGCTGATAATTCATCAAACATAACGTTCAGTAGACAGTTGAGCCTTTGTTGTATTGCCGAAGTTTGTGGAGTTATCCAATGTTCAGTGATAAGCTTCTTGGTCGCAGACTCAACCAGCCAGCTGTTTCTGATGTGCCTTTTCAGGAGAAGCAACTCTGGGGAGTCGGTGCGGAGATGAAGGCCAGTCCATCACAAAATGTTAATTTGCCATAGTGGAGATAGATTTCCCTTACCATGTATATGTAAGTGTTAATGACTAGTGTAAAATTGGGATGGGAAGGTAAACCCATAAGATGTCTTGGTGTCAAATGATAAGACTTAAAATGACTACATTGATGATTTGGGTTTTGTGAGGCCTTCAGAAACACAATCTATCTTTCCTTTAATTTGAGGCAATGGCATATTTTATTGAGACAAGCATGAAGAAAAAAATAGAAGATAATAAAAAATAAAAAAAAATAAATAAATAAATGTTGAGGTTGAACTGTACAGTATAGTGAATAGAACTTCATTTCATTCCAGGAAATCATTGATGTCTTTTGATGAAGAAACCATTAACAAATCATGATCATGATCAAAATAAGAGTTGTCTTTGACCTGGGGGATCCACCTTCATGTTGAAATGTGTGGCATCCTAAATTTTTATTATGTTTTAAATGCCACAGATGCCATCTTCACATCCTCTAAGCTGCATGGCTCTTGGAGGAATCCAGAGCATGGTGGTCTAAACGCAGATCCAGCTACTTTTGTCTGTGTTTTTCTAATTTTACCTATGTACATTTAAATTAGATCAAATGAAATATGAAATATTCTGGCTTTATTTTGGTTTCAGTGTTATTTTAGTCAGTACTGAAAAGGCCAATCAAAAACAAAATATTACCCATATTACACAGTACTGCTTACCCTACATGGCCTTAATATCACCCTCAAATATGTCCACCTTAACAATCTCTTAGCAAACCCAAACACCACACAAGACACAGAAAAAGACAGATAGCTAGATGGAGAGGTTAGTGACCCAGGTGGTGTGTGTGTGTGTGTGTGTGTGTGTGGAGACTAGCCATCTGCAGTTCATCACTCCTTCTCTAAGTCTCAATCTTGCTCTCGTCTCTAGCATTTGGAGGCACTAAGGTCCCTGATGCCAGCAAAGGTCAGAGCCGGTGATTTATTGGTCCTCTTCTGGGAGGCCGTCTGTGGACCTGAGATGCCTGCCATGCCCCTGGATCACAGCCAACATCCCTGACACCAACAACATGCTGCCAGCAGATGAAAAGCTTGTTTCACTTATTCGAGGCATATTTCATATTCTATATGTATCTGATGAATTAAGTTTAACAGCATTAACATGTATATTTATGAGTTCGGCAGTGTCTGTGAAATGAGTAAGCAACTTTAGTTTTCTCAGTGGACTGTTGCAGAGTTCAACTTTTACGTTGTCAAATTTATTTTATGATATACTTTGACATCACTGGTGTTAACTGGAGGTCAAAGACTGTTGCCATGGTTTATTTGAATGTTATATGAATCGGTATGCTGACCAGGGAGCTCGTTGTCACTCTTTCTTCTTCAATCCTGTTTCTAAGAGCTGAATTTATAGAAACACAGTCTTCAACAGCCAATTACACACAAGAAAACCTATTTTGCCAAATAATTGTAGTTTGGTATATTATTTAGACCAGTTGTAGCTATAGGGCTGGATATCATTGAAAAATGTATGGTACCAGTACCAATGCCAGTTCCCCTAAAGTGTCCGTAAGTGCATGTTTGTGATATCTTTGAAAATTACAGCACAACTTTAACAGTACACAAGCATCATTCTGCATGCATTCTGTTACAGTAACAGCTGAACTTGTGCACAGATTTCACACAAAACAGCTACAACTACCACATGAATAACATCCATTCATTCAACCCTTATGTGTTTAATCTTTACTTGCAGTTATGTTTAAAGCATTTTTATTTTAAGCCTCTTGAAAATATAAATGATGAAAGGAAATTGAAGCCTGTGGCTAATTACTATTTAATATTTAATTTTGAATAAGGAAATTATTAGGATATGGCCTTGTGATGCCAAAAGCTCATCAAGTATGGACAGTATCTTGCCATGTCAAAACCAGAAATGTATGCAAGTGAATGAATTCCTGAAGTCTTTCCACTTGGCCGATCAATGATATTGATCAGCTGTTAATGCCAGGGAGAAACCATGGATTGTACAGCCTGACATGACAAGGTCTCCTAAAAACACTCTAAAATGTGAATGATTATTTAACTTTTTAAGTGATTTTGCCAGTTGATGCTCGTCTGTTGAGGAAGTTAAAAACAAAAAATCATTAATGCATGAATTGCTGGAGCAGTTCCCAGCTACTCTTCAGAACCCCTTTGACAAATTGTGCAATCACTGAAATCCTGTAGCACAAAAAACTAGAAGGTGTTAATAATTTTTTCAGCCCAACGAAGACAAATGAGCATTTGTGTGTTCCTGTATGTCTTTCTGGCTGCGTCTAGGTTTGTGTCCAGGACATAATTGGTGGAAAATGAGAAACAAAAATGCATAAAATCCCACGAGGCCCTGCAGTGTGCTGAGTCTGGGCCTGCAGGAGCTCTGGGGTGATATGCAACAATAACAATAGTGAGAGCACTATAAGTGATAAGCACTCAAAGACAGACTTCTGTGACATCTGACTTCAGAGCTGTTGCAAAGTCCATAACCTTACATCATACTGTAACAATTAAATAGGATCCTAAAATCTTAGACAAGTGGTACAAAGTAGAGATACAGCATTTAACACATCGTGTACTGTATGCAGTTATTACCTTTTTAGGTAAATATGATGTGGAATTTACATGCTGGTCTCCGCCACGACTGCGTAGAAGAAACAGCAATCTTGGTCTTTCAATTTTTTCACTTTCAATTCTGTTACACAGTCTTGTTTTCTCTCTTCCTAAAAGCACTACAAACCATGGAACACTGTTACCAATTTAAACGTGACCCAGAAGTTATGTTTAAATTCATATTTCTGACCAAAATGCATCTTTGAGGTCTACCAAACGTGTTGGATGCCTTTCCTTTCTCATGAAACATTTGCAAAGCTAGCAGTTAACATTTGTTGGTGCATTTCTTGGATGGCACTGCTACTATCGGCAGAGATGTGTCTAGCATGTGCGTCAGAGATGTTCCATAGTGTTGCTAGAGGTCAGAAAAAGCACAGGGTACCTTTAAAGTCTTTGCTTGCACACAGCTGCAGCAGAATGACGAAAAAACATTACTTTAACACAAAAGTAAAGCCAGCAATGTTACATAGCCTTTTCTATCACATATAATAGATTATGTAAAATCTCCATGTATGGAAGAAAAGACATTTCTTAGTAACTGATTTGTAATTTGACTTTATCATATAGAGGTTGATGCAATTTCAATAAATGTGTTTTAAACAGGGTAAGTGAGCGCATTTTTTTTCCTTTGTTGCACCTTTTTTATGTGTGCCTTCTTCAGTTTCCATTACATTTACTTTGAATTATTAAGTTTAATGCCATTATTCTCCTCTTTTGCTTTTTCTTTCATTCTGTTTTCTTATTCTTTTGAATAAGACTTTTGAATCTTTCTCAAGAGTGACACTCATAATTCTACCTTGCACAGCTCAGAGCCTATAGCCTCCTGGATCTGCAGAAAAGCCTTTGACAAAGTGTCATTTCAATGAAATACAGTGATTTCTATGTGAACTAATAGATGTGTCTCTCAAGTTTCTCCATTATCTAACATAGACCAATGAAGGTACAAACCTTACAGTCGGCACGAGTGGTGCTCACGTCAGAGGTATTTAACATTGATGCACATTCTGTTAGATTATAACTACAGTCATTTAGTCAATGGCATTTTATCTTTTCCACATCTTAGTCCTGCATTGTGCCAACCGTTTAAACCATAATGTGTCCGCACTCTGGCTACAACATGCAGCCTCTCCCTGTGCTTTCTGGCTGCCAATAGAGGCCGCCTTCAGTAAGTTTGCTAGAGACTTGTATAGTTCACCAGCAGCTGCTATTCATGAGTGAACAACACAGAGAAAGGCTACAATAATGTGTAGAGTGCAACCACAAGGTCCTTGGAGGCTCCTGCAAAACAGAGAAAAGAAAAATGTAAAGAAAATAAATAGAGATATAGATGTTTGCATGAGGGGGTGTAGCAGCTTTTGCTCCTTAATGGAGAAAAACAACCCTTGACCTTCATCACGGTGGTAGTAACACTTGACAAGAGCTCAGTTTGAACTGTCCTTTGTGTCTTTAAAGGTACTGTTCCACTCTTCAATAAAACCCTTTCAAAAAGTGTATCTGTTTGTATTATATGGGAAAGATTTCTTGGTTTGCTTTGTTTTTTAAAGGATTTGATTTGATTTGGACTGGTCAGTCATAGTTCAAGCCAAGGAGAATTCCAGTCTGGTCAAAACCATTAATGCAAAAAAATATGAAAAGGTTTCAAGGACAGGAACAGACATAGAAGCTGTGAATCAACACTAGCTGAAATCTACTTTTTATTTTTTCCAATGACCAAAATCTTCAACTGAAAAAATTACTACTACTACTACTACTACTACTTAACTAACCTTTCCATGTGACACATGTGTGACAATGTCATCTCTCTAATTTGTGGCAAGATGTTCTCACTCCAAACTTGTCAAATACAAGAGCATGGTCAATGTCTGTACCATGGATGCTGTAGGTGCTCCTCTAGCGTCAGTTCTGTATGTAAAGGGGCTCATGTTCAAGAAAGCAACAATGAACAAGCAATACCTGGTCAAGTAAAAATAAATATATAATTTTATATATAATATATCGTATGATATATCAATATATATATTTATTTTGTATATATACCGCAGTGTGTTCATAAATAAACGCCTTGGCGACCAAACATTTCACATATTAGTTTGATTGTGGTTAGGTAAAAATAATTGTTCCGTTATGTTGTGTAATGTAACTTAATTGCCACTTAACGTTAACGTTGGCCATGTTGGTTTTGTGCAGACTGTGTTAAAGTCTGTCATCTTTGCTGTCAGCTGCAGGGTCTTTCTTTCATTTCCCAGGAATCCCTGGGAAACCTATGGCAAAGATTGGGTGATATGAAATACCTGATATCTCAAACGTACAATTTCATCTTTTCTGGTCATATTTACAGTTTGAACAATGTAACGTGAACATGGAAAAGGACATCATTAGGTGAGAGACAGTGGAAGGGAACCGCAAAGAGTAAACAGGCTCTCCTGGTGATGTTTAATGTGTTTAATCTTACTTATTGTCGGACTTGTGTGATAAAATCATAGAAATGGTATCTTTGATGCGA
>NW_023339751.1:1501624-1503527 GCF_004916995.1 Morone saxatilis | reverse complement strand
AAGAGAAGAGTAAAACATTTTGCTACCATGTGGCCACCTTATGGTACTGGTCACATCAGACCAAGAAAGGCGATAGCAGCAAGTGAGCAGTGGTGAGTCTTATAGAACTCAGCTGTTATCCTTGTCTGGGAAAATAAACCAAAAACATTCCTTGATGACGACTTGTATTTCTTTTCCTTTTTCAAATACCTCCATTTGGGACCTCCCTTACCTTTTAGTGCACAGAAAACCAAGATTCACACTCCAACTTGTCAATATTCAAAACGATTCCACATGAATCTATACATTAGAGGTGAAGCGCTGCTGTAGATATTGAAAATATGGTCAAACTTATAGCCGAAATGCCCTCCCATCTACAAAATTAGAGAGGCTCTTATTTGACTGTAAAATACATCCTGGATTAAAGATGGCCCGCAACCTTACTCTAAACATTAATCGAATAGAGGGCTTTCAAATCTGGCATTTTACCGTGGGAAAAGACGTACTACTTTGCTGTCATGTGAATGAATGGGAGAGGCATTTAGTGACAAAGAGGTGGCCTTTTCCCTTTGCCGTGTAATTCCAAGGCGGGGGGAAGATTGTAGCTTTATCAAACTCTCTGAATGGCTAAACGCAAAAGCTGAACAACTCTTAAAGTGCTCATCATCACAGCATGACAGGAAGGAAGGAAGGAAGGGACGAGGAAGCAGGAAAGAGGGACAAAATGAGGGATGAGATTGCTGGTGGAATATATCTTGTGAAAGAAATTGCTGTGCAGAAGAGTAAGATTCATTTTCCAACAGACCTACATGTTTAATTTAAATTCTGGGCTGACCAAAAGTAAATTCTTCTTTCTTTTCTGTTCCTGTTTGTCACCCTGCTTTCCATTCAACAGTCTGAGCGGTCGTTAGCATCCCCTCCCCTCCTTTGCCTGACGGGTGAAAGGTATCCGCTGCTCCCTGGGACAGAGCAGACCTCATTTTTATATGTGAACGGCTGTGAACACCGCTGAATGACACACTACAAAGGTTGGATGTGCCGCTGCCCTTTCTCTCTTAAATGGTACGTTGGCATTTAGCTTCGCACGTGTCAGCGGAACACACACCTCTCAAAGTATTTGCACCCAAAATGTGTGGAAGTGTGTGTGCCACATCCACGCGGAGGGATTTTTATCAGTCCCCAAGAAACAGGAAATAAGGAAGAGAATGTGTGTGTGTGTATGTGTGTGTGTGAGGGAAGAGAGAGAGAGAGAGAGAGAGAGAGAGGGGATGATAAGACAGAGAGGAGCAAGAGAGCAGATTCGCATGCACATTACATTTCACAGAAAGACAATTTACATTTTGAGTCCATATTATGTTAATTTTGAGTGGCCTCTCCAGATAATTCTATTACACAGATAGCTCTTCCATGTCGTCCAGGGCAGAAACATCATCTCACCCAGGAACACACACCTGCTGACGAACGCCGCAACATGACGGAAAACAAGGCAGGTAGGTGTGAATCTGGGTGTGAGTGAAAAAAGATGTGTGTTCACGGAGGCCTGCAAAGAGCAACTTATCTAAACGACTTGTGATCCACTGAAAAGGTTTATCAGTTTCTCTTTCAATACAGGATGTGCTGCCAGTGAGTGCGGTATACAGTATTATAGCTTCTAGGAAACCATATCGCTGCTGCAATCCCACAAGCAACCAAACCGCTGTAATTCCCTGTCATTCTCCCACAATCCTCTACTGGCTCAGCACTGCCGACTGCGAGGATGTAGCCTTCGATTGCATAAAGTTGAACTTAGCCAACATTTGCTGTCTAATCAATTCTAAAAATATCCTCTTTCAAGAGGTTTTCCTGTTCAGTACCATCACAGCTTTTCAGCAGGTGCTCTCTTAGTCACACAGACGATGGTTATGTTACTGTTAAAGGACCAGAG
>NW_023339751.1:1491059-1501553 GCF_004916995.1 Morone saxatilis | reverse complement strand
TGTGTAGGAGAAACTACGGTGCCCACAATACTGCAATAGCCCTTATCTAGAGTCAGTGTTTGGTTTGTCCGTTCTGGGCTACTGTACAAACATGGTAGTTCAACATAGCGGATCAAATAAAAACGGCTCAGTCTAAGGTAACGAAAACAAAATGATTCTTATTTTCAGGTGATTATTATTATGATTGTTACACACATTTCTGCCAATAAACCTCCTAAATGTTACACATTGGACTGTTACCAGTGACTTTATACGAGAGCGACGAATTTCGTGTCTGATTATCCTTAGGTTCGGATCAGATTAATTGTCTTCAGAATGAATGTATGCATGTGTTGTTGGACCTGTGAGGACCTATTTGGAACTCAGTGCAGCCATATAAGCACTGGGTCACATTTTAACCAAAATATACTAATCCATGTTGAGTTTCCCAACATCAACAAGGATCACAGAGGAGGTCTCATGATTTCATTTATTTAGTAGAAAGTTGTTCCAATGATGAATGAATGAATGAATGAAACATTGGTTGACTAAAAAACAGTTCTCAGTTCTTCTGGTTACCACAACATAAAAGCACCAATGCATGAATTCTGCATCAGCTTTTAGACATTTTCGTGAATGCTTGTTCATCCTGTGGTTTGAAATATGAAAAGCTACAATGTCTGCTGTTACATGAAATGGCATGGACTCATTGTGGAAACGTCTCTATTAGGAGGTATTTGCATTTGGCTTATACAGACCATTTACAACTTCTTAATGTATCCATCCTCACAACTAATACATTTCCATTCATTTCTAAAGAGCTTACATACACAGGAAATAATAATCGTTTCCACTTTGACTTTCATATGAATATGTTTTCATCCTTTATCTATCCTTGCTCTTATTATAGCCCTACAATCCCAGGAATATACTCTTTAACTGTCGGACAGTTTGCTTGTGTCTTGCTGGAAATAAAGTCCAAGCTGTTCACGTTTCCCTGTGGCCTGTCAGAGGCCACTTTCTGTGGCCTGTCAGAGGCCACTTTCTCTGGCCCCTCCATCTCTCTGAGCAAGTAGGGATCATTAATGAAGTGGCCTTCTCATGGATATTGACTAGCCTGTCAGCTGCCCTGCCACACTCACTAATAGGAGCCATTGGTCTTGGCTTAAGACCTGACAGGGAGGCTGAAAAGGAAGAAAATGAGTGAGTATGTTCCTTCACCTCAAGATGGGTTTTAGCTATGGCCTTCAGCTAGCAAAGTTTAAGTCTGGGGCTGGATGCAGCCAAGGTTTCTCCCCAGAAGTGCAGAAAACTTCCGACAGTAGAAAAGATGGCTTGGAGAGAGGTGGAAATGCTGTCTTATAGTGTCATGACTGCTTGTAGAATGTAAGCAAAGCCACAGTGGGTGTCGTAGGAGCACAGCAAGCCAAGGAGAGCTCATTAAAATAGATGTGATGGTAAATTGGCACTCTTTAGAGCCTGGGGGTTCTCTAGGACTTTTTGTGAATTTAAGTAATAATATGTGACATTTTCTTATGATTAAATGGCCATGTATCACTGGTTGATATAACAGTGCTTCACTATAATCAATGTTATTCAGTCCAGCCCTTGAAAACTGGGTTGAATTGAATGGAACATATGCAGTTCTAAATTCCATATGTAATTACTAGAGAAAGTGTTCAATGGACAGAAAGAGACTTTTTTGTTTTGTTTGGAAAAAACAAGAAAATAATCATAGGTTTAGGCATGGGCAGTCACAGCCACTATAGCCAAAGAACGTGTCCATCTGCAACTGCAGTGTGTGCAGTTGTATAGGCTCTGCCGTGCAAATGCAAGCTGCAACTGAAAATCCTCACCTCTGACCTGTGGTTATATATTTTGGTTCTACTTGAGCCAGGCCTTTTTGCTGAACTTTATTACAACCTGATTAGGATAAAAGGATGTGATTTAAACCAGGCACTGAAGAAAATGCATGCATGTGACTGGACACATCAACGGTCCACCCTGTGTTCACAGTCGCAGTGCTAAGGAAACATTGGGGCTTTGATCTTATAGCTAACGTCTACATGCTAACATGCTCACAATGACAATGCTAACGTTATGATGCTAAACAGGTATGATTACTGTCTAGTATAGCTGAGGCTGATCAAAATGTGATTAGTTTTGCAGGTTCTAGGTGGTGAATGAAACATTGAAATTTGGGCCTGATGATGAAGCTATATGAAAAGTCACGGGATAACCAAAGTGATCACAGTTCATCCTAAAGGGGAACGTGAATGCCTGTACAAAAAGGTTCTTGATTTGACTCAAAAACACAAAATGCCCATCTCATGGTGGTGTTGGAGGAAAAGTCAGGAGTTTAAAGTTTTAGGATTCATCATCTAGGAAGTATGATGACAATCCATCTGGTCGATCTTTATATATTTCACTAAAAGCCAAAAATGTCAGCCTGCCGGTGGCGCTAGATCCTCTGTGGGCCATTAGTGTATGTCCATTTCATAGTTGTTGAGATATTTCAGTCTGGACCAAGTGGTGTACTGGCCAACTATAGATAGAGCCATGCTGCTAGAACAACTAAAAATACAACAGAGCATTTGAAAGAAGTTGTTTCCATTTAGAGTTTCACACTTGCTCAGTGGCCATAGAGGAAGTGAAGCAATTATAAATTAACAATTGTATATTATTATCACATCAACTATACAGTTTCTGAACCAGTGTGTCAGTTTGAGATGCATTAACTCAGTACAATACAAAATGAGTGAAATGCATTCCGAATTCATTTTCTTGTTCCATGTCAGCCCACTAAACTTCTCTGTTTAAAAAGAAACAGAGCCGAAAAGTCAATAAGAAGTACGCATTTGACTTGCACCCTTCCTGTGGGCGATGAGTCTACTGGGAATACCGTGCCCACAGCTAAAATGAATCCAGGCCTGGCTGTTAGTTTTCTCCTCAATACTGAAACAGGAAAGTGAGTAATTCCCGTACCTTGCCATGTAATACCACAAATGTAAAATATTGTAATGGCAAAGATCTGGACCCCAATAAATAAGTAATTTAAATATTAGCCTATTTAAACAATTACTGTAGTTTATGTGGATTAGAATTATAATCTATTTAGAATATCAGTTTACTATGCAGCAGTATCAGGGGTTATGTGGATTGTCTATTTTGGATGAATTAGCCCATATCAGCGCTGATTCAGACTGTCTTTAGTTCAGTAGTATGTTCAGCCTGTTGCTAGTCCAAGCTGTCATGTTCAGTTCAGTATGAAAGCCTACACAAGCACTCTACATAAGGTTAACAGCTCAGCAGCCCTATTATTTATGACTGAGTTGTCACAGTATGATTGTTTTTGTGGCTTTATGTCTTTTAATAGTCTTTTAACGAGCATGTAATGTAATGTGAATCACAGCTAAGCTACCAAAGGAGCTCTGTCACCAGTGAGGAGCTGCACTGCTAAAAACTACTGATTCTATCACTAAAGTTGTTCAGTCTGAGGATATGTTGATAAAGATTCATTCACCTGTATTCTATCACAGCACATAAACTCCATGAATCTTTAGTCAGCATCAAAATATGCAAAGAAATATTAATCGACCATCAACTCAAAGATCATTTGTTGGGTTAGGGTTAGTACAATTTATTCTGGTTTTAGATGCACAAACCCTCAACCACTGTTTAGTTGAGTTGACCTTAAATGGCAGGGAAGGCTTTGTTAAGAAGCAGTGTCATGTGAACTTAAAGGAAAACACCATTTCCTCTCTTTGACCCAAGCTTTAAATAAGACTACTTTAATGACAGTGTAATGGAGTGTTTAGCTCATTGAACCTATCATCGCCTTATGGGAAAAGCCTGTTGGTTTCAGGCACCAGACTCTTGCTTGTGCCACGCCAGATACAGTAGATCTTACATGTCTGAGCATAATGACAGAGCCATCCCCAATCACTATCATTTCTTATGTGATATATGTAGACTGTAAAATTTGGAGGTTAAGATGTCGTGTTTTCTTTCCTTTCTCTGGTTTCAGAATATCCCTCAACACTGTGGAGTGCTAAACAAATCTTAAGAAAGATGTTGAGATGAAAGAAGATATTTAAATGTGATTATTACTTTCTGTATTTTATGTTGTTGTTTCTTGCTGGTATAATGACATAGGCTAATTTTGGCATTTTTTTGCTAACTAGCATATCTGACTCAAAGATCTTTGAGTCAGATATGCATCCCATACGATCAGGGTGTTATCTTAACGCTGCATTAATTAATGTATTTATACTAATGCATGAAATGGACTATTTGTAATATTAGAGGTGTTGCTTGTGGTGATGAACCCAGAATTATCCCCGAACTCTGCAGTTCCCCCTTAGCACTACAGACCCACAACTTTACGGTTTTGATCAATGCCTGAATTGGACCAAAAATGTGTCTGTAATGCAGCACAACCCGAACTCTAAACACAACATGACCCTAACCCTAATTATTTTGTTTTTTTTATATTTCAGTGCTGATTTCACAACACTATTGTGGGTTAGGTCCAAAAATTGAACTTGATAGGGGTGTTTTGGGGCATTAAAGTAGTTATTTTTAGGCAATTATTTGACCATTTCTATTGCATATAACCCTTGGAAAAATACGTTAATGGTGGTATGTCCATGCTCAACAGAGGTGGCAGTACTCAATAAGAAGTAAGGGTACTCATGAGGACAAAAATCAGAAGTGCTACTCAGTACCAGTCAGTACTGGCTGGCACTGGTTTTGATTCAGTTTCACAGCTATCATCAATGTTGCTTCCAGCAGCAATGGGCAGCTAGCTTAACCAAAAAAGTGCGGAACATGTTTGCCGTTGCAACTTAATAGTGTGATAGTGTCTCTGTGAAAGCTGGTTGCACTGCCCACAAGTGGTAAAAAAAAACGGAACAATTAAATTACTCACCCAAACAGCCACTGTACCAATGTTAGCTGTAGCTAGTTAGCTAGCTGTGCCAGTTTGCCCTGTTATTTTATTACAAACACCTAACCTCTTTATACATTCATGAATTAGATTTGATAGGCTTGGTAAAAATGCACCATTTTTTCTCAAGTTGGTTTATTTTGTGAACCCAGTTTCAAACTTTAGTATAACTTATTTTTTTCTAAGCTGTCAGAGTTACCTTTGTATTCAGTAATTACAGTATGTAGGCTTTTGACAAATAAAAAGACATTTAATTTCAGGACATCTTAATTTGCATTTGACCCTGAATGCAACTGAAATGCAGCAGTAAGCTATCAGTAGTCTTAAAAGGGAAACAGAAACTGATATAATACAAGGAGACAGGAACTCAGAGCCAAAACCAGCCAAAATAAATAAACAGACTTTTAGGAAGAGCAAGACTTGACAGGAAGTAAGGATAGTGCTGCAAAGGTTAGTGTGCTGGCCTTTCTACAGTAGATCACCGAGTGTCTGCTGATGGGAGGGTCCCTGAGCGGTGGAGGGCTGAGTTAGTATGTGTGTATGTGTGTGTCAGGAGAAGGGAAAGGCTGATGAACTTCACTTTCTATTAGCAGCCGACAGGGGCTCGCCGGCGCGGTCGCCAATCAATAGGCTGAAGGACATGGGTGTCAGAAAAAATGAAAGACCCCTCGTTTTCCGACTGGCTACGAGAGAAGAGGGGAGGGGGTGGAAGACAGAGATGGAGGGAGATGGGACTGTTTGAAAGATGCAGGGATGAAGAAATTAAGAATAAATCAAATTTAGAGTGTTGAGTGTATATGGACGTGTATGTGTGTCAGCTCCAGAGCACATGCATGGATAACTTCCTCTGTGTGAGTTGTCAGTGTCAGCAGGGTGAGGAGGTTATCAGCAGAGGCATAGTGTCTTCCCCCGTCTATCTTCAGCTCTTTGTTTGATCTCTTACAGTTACAGGATCCCAGGAGGTTCACAGCTCGCATTGTGCAGACGCAGTGGAGAGCCCCAGCAGGTCCAAAACCATCTTTAGGTCACTATAATGTGACCGGACCTTTCCTATCGCACATCACTCAGATTATCCTGGAGACTGAAAAGCATTCAAGACTCCTGAAGACTCCGGAGCAGCTAAAGCACAGCACTGTATTTTCCGCTGTGTTTGAATTGTGCACCTATAGAGAATGAAGCAGTGGAGTCTGGCCACAGCTGTGTATAAGCTGTTTAAGATCCACACTAATATTGTAGGAAATCATATAGGCATGGAGCAACATTAGTATTCAGTTAGTATATCAGATAAAGCCCAACCTCTGTTGATGGTGACATTAAACTCCAAACACAGAGACTTATCTACTCATTAGTCCGCTTTTATAATTGTCTAAATTGTGTACTACTCCTTTCAAAGATGCCAGAAGCTCGGTCACTGGGCCTGCGTTGAGACTCATCCCTGGAGATAAGTAGTTTTCCGTGGACAGCGATCATTTGCAATTTTATTTACAGTGAACTCTGACTGTTCTTTTTTTTAAAGTATATTTTTTGGGGCTTTTNNCTGAAGATAGACAGGAAAGGGGAGTAGAGAGAGGGGACGACACGCAGCAAAGGGCCACAGGTCGGACTCGAACCCCGGGCCGCTGCAGCAAGGACTTAGCCTCAGCACATGGGTTGCCAGCTCTACCCACTGAGCTAACCGGGCGCCCCAACTCTGACTGTTCTTGAATGAGAAGCTAAATAAAATGTAATGAAACACAATATGTTCCACTCCACATA
The DNA here is from genome assembly GCF_004916995.1 of Morone saxatilis. Lineage (NCBI taxonomy): Eukaryota > Metazoa > Chordata > Actinopteri > Moronidae > Morone > Morone saxatilis. The sequence goes on along the minus strand of NW_023339751.1, from coordinate 1,494,871 downwards.
AAGAAAGTGGAATTGTCTTTTCACGTGTAAAATGTCCATGAAAACAGTTTTTTTTTAGCAAATCCTGACATCAATATTTTGCCTACGATATCCTCGATGTGAGTGCACATCAGCCCGTATGAATGTAACAGCCTTTTCCTCCGGCCCTGTCCTCCTGACTAAAAGCCTTTTTGACATGAATTAGCATGTCGTCCTTAAAAGGTAGACGGGTCCAATTTTCCTCTGAAAGGTCTGTCTCTAATAGGTACTCCTTCACAAATTCCAGCCTGATCTAACCTTGAATAAAGACCCACATACTTGTTTTTTTCTCTCTTTCTCTATACCTCCCTCACCTCTTCTTTCCCTACTCTTTCTCTCCCCTCTGTGTAAAAAAACCCCACATAAAAACACCAGCAGAAAAAACAACTTGTCATATCAAGGCTTATATTAAAAAAACACAACAACAAAGATTTCATTTCCATAATGCATTCTAATGGATGGGCGATGTGTTTCAGCAGGTGAGACCAGAGGGCAAAGGCTTCCCAGACAAACACAACAATAAACCTGACAAGCACCATTATGCCATAGATATTACAGGCTGTTAGGGAATGGAAATGATGATAATTAGTTAATTCAGCTATAATCTCATTTGTTTGGCCTCACCTTTTGCTAATATGACTTTGACCCCGACGCTTGAACATTCCAAACGGCATAAATGAGAGTGCCAGTGTGCTAATTTAGCAGGCATATATATTGGTTGTTGGGATAAATGTGGGTTTGTGTGTAACAGTATGTGCCTTAAAGCTGTTTGTTTGCTGTTAATGATGTCTCTCTGTGATCGTGGAGGCATTTTGTGGCATTTTATGACGCATTTTTAATTTTTTTCTTGTTGTCTGGCCAGCTGTTGCTTTAAAAACGTCTGGATTGGTTCATGTCCAGTTCTGAAAGGACATTTATTCTATCATAAACTAGGGATGTAAAATTAGATAGATAGATAGATAAGAATAGATAAGAATAGAAGAATGAACTAATCCACATTTTGTTGCAGTAATATTCGTTTTCCCATTAACACGATTTGCCAAAAAAGGCACAAGCCATCTTATAACTCAGTCAAGGCGACACACACTGACATCACCAGAAGTCTGCTACAATCCGCTGATGTCACTGTTTGCATCTCAGATGTCCGTCAAGGATGGTAACCATCCATAAGCCTTCCTAGAAATCAAATAAAACAGGTGTTCCCTATAACTTCAGTCTTCGTCTTGGCTCTTGATCATCAGATTCAGACGTATTCCAGCTGATTCTCGTACAGTGTGAACAGAAACATACAGCAGCCAAAGATTCAGGGGTTTCCTTGATGTAGATTTGCCAAATGTAAACAAGTATTCCTAAGTTCTGATACTGAAGCCTGGCATCTGGCAGTAACAGTAAAATCAGTTAGGGACCGTCTCAAAAGTGCATTTCAGATTGTTGTTCAGACACTTAAACCAACTCTATTTTCATCCGGACCATCTTCCTTTTTGAAAACAAATTATGCAATTATGCAATATATTTAACATGATAAATATATTAGATTCGTGTAGATTCATGGTTACTGTATTATATAGTTTTGTATGCATTGTATTGCTACGACCATTCCATGTGTGCTGAGATTAATTAAACCAGCCTACGTGTGTGGTAATAAAACACCCTTGAACTGGAAACTTGCGAGAAACTTTTACTTTTATGTATGTATAATGGCTATAAATAGCATTTTAAAACAGTTTTACACAGAAATGACTTCCAGTATAAATCCAAATACATTCTGTTTTTGTTACACAGCTTTATGTTACACCCCAGATACACACACACGAACACATTTCTATTTGTAACATCCACATGGGTATTAAGACAGCATAAGCACATACTAGTATATAGGTTTACACACATGCATATATTGCTTTTTTTTCCACACTGACAAATGTGCATGCTTTTACCTTCATCATAAAGGCATACACAAATTGTTCACAAACACATTTAATCACATACACTAAGCAGCAGAAATAAGTACTTTCCTTACCAATATCTCCACACTGTAATCTGCTGTTGACCAGGCACATTCCTGCAGCCCAGGCCGCAGCACATGGTGCTCAGTCTCCTCTCTAATAAACGCTCCATAGGCGCTGGGCTGCGGGCCAGGGTCCAGGCAGGGGGCTGGTGGGAGGGTGAGCCATGCTTATGTGTGTGTGTGTGGTTAGACCCGGGTATTCTAGACGGCCTTTCATCCCGTGCCAGCCGTGGTCGAGTGTGAGCAGCTAGGGGTTGAACTTCAGGATTTATTGGTTCCTCTGGTTCCCTGGTTCATATACTGTGAACCCAGGATATTGGGATGGAAGCAGCAGTTTATGATCCACTTCCCACTGCACCGCCACCGGATGTGGGTCGCAAAATCTCCCTGTGTGTCTGTCCTCATCCATATTTGAACAGAACTAATATTATGCAGTCTGAATGTTGTGCTTGCTGATTCTAGATTCATGGATAAAACTCATAACCTGACCGTGGTGTAGACGGTTATACTGCTTGGATTTGCAGGAAAGAGTCGGCTGCCACTGAACGGACACAGGTTCCCCACTGTGTGCTGACTTTTTAGTCTTCCCGCCACTGCTGTTGGTTGGTTGCACCGTTTACTGCTCTGGGGCTGTGGTTGACACTAGTGGCTTCTTACGTCGCTTCCCGGCACTTTTGTGTCTCCTTCTGCGCTGGAGAGTCCCTGTTCAGGCGTCACTGTGGCAGAATGACCCCAGCACAAGGACATGCAGATGTTAGCCACAGTCCATCATTTTATTCACACATAAAAGAAAAAATAGACTGGCTGGACATAATGTGGCCATATGTGAGTAACAAGGTCTCCTTTTCTATTCTTCAATTCCTCTCTGAGTGTCAGTGAGTGGGGTCAGACCAAGTGCATTGATTGGCATTGAGGGAGAAACTCCAGCCCCATCTCCACACATGGTCTCTAACACCACACATACCATTTATTTCTATGCTTTCACTCAATCCCATTACCATTAGAACTGCAATCTTCTTTTTTTCATTTCAGTTTTGCCTTCATTCAATAACTACAGAAGATGCAGTCTGGAAACATGTGGGAGAAAGAGGGGGATGACACGCAACAAAGGTCCGTGGCCGGAATCAAACAAAGGACATCATGGTATATTTAGCCCTCAGGTTCCAGAAGCTTAACTTGAACTTTGTACCAACACTGTATTCCAAACGTTCCCCCAGAGATCCCACAACACTGCCTCCATATGTTATGAGAAAAGAAAACAAATGAGATAATGGACCAAGTTGGTTTACTAAGTTACAAATCGTCCATACACCAAGCTACTACAGTCTCAAAGTACCCCTAGTGTCTTGGATCAGAGGTTCCAAACATTTTTTCACATATGACCTTTTAAAATGAAGCAATGTCTTGTGTGTGCAGTCAACATGACAACTGTCCAGTCTGCTACAGCCACATCCACCTTTCCACCCTTAGGCACACTTCTTCCCTCACTGGCACTGGACACAAATCATGAGGTGCAAAACCATCAAATTCGGACATGTTTCCAAGGGATACATGGCTGGATTCATTTTATTGTCCCAGTCCCACAAATGTATTTGGAGTTCATTTCACTGAATCAGAATATGTCGTATTTAACCAGATGTTCAGCAATTTTGTAAGTCATATTTATGATGTATTAACAGTATGTCTAACTTCTGTATGGAATCTCTTAACCTCTCCACATCTCAGCACCGAAAGTCATCTGACCCTTTCCCTTGTTCCAAAACCCAAACTCTCTCTCTCTCTCTCT
>NW_023339751.1:1462211-1490959 GCF_004916995.1 Morone saxatilis | reverse complement strand
TTGACTCCGACCTGTGGCCCTTTGCTGCATGTCATCCTCTTTCTCCCCCTTTCCTGCCACTCTTCAGCTATCACCATCAATTAAAGGCAATAAAAGGGTTCACCTGCCCACCTAAACTCCACCAATGTAGACAGGTGTGTGTGTCTTTTCCTTCTTTACCCAAAACAACAATGAGCTCCTTGGTTTTGCTGACGTTAAACTGTAGGTTGTTTTCTGTTCACCTGAATGCAAGATTGTTGATTTCTCCCCGATGTGAAGTCTCATCATTGTCTGAAATGGTCAATGGTGGTGTCATCTGCAAACTTCACAACAGAGTTTTTTCCATGTCAGGTGACGCAATTACAGCTGTACAGCTTGAATGGGAGGGTCACATACAACCTTGGGGGGTGTCCGGTGTTGAGCACTAGAGTGTTTTGGTACAGTTGTTTCGACACCTGATGTGTTATGTACTCAATTTAACATAAACCGTCCATGAGACCACATTTTCAAGTGGGCAATACGGTACACAGTGTTCACACTAATAAAACAAACTGCAATTTGGGGTCAAGTTTACTCAGATTCAGATTTGAGTCCTTGATGTGAAAGCCTCATAAAGGGAGTTAAAACCAGTATGGGAGAGGCAGAAGAAGTGATGAATAGGCACACACAAAAACACAACCATGCACACAAAGATCTTTGAATGTTGTGTGTCTCCAGCTGCCCTGACGACCAACCTTTTACAGCACACACAACGGGACAGATTCATTCAGGTAGACAGCCTGTCCGTCCTCACACTCCATCCCCCCCAGCCTCCTTATGTGCCCCCAAATAAATAGAGATGTAAATAAGTTCATGCACTTAGGGACCTTTGTTTGGGGCACCCACATGGTAGAGGCCTGGCAAGTGCTTGTCCTTTTCTCCCACCCCTCCATGCAGATAAAAAGTGTCTGTTTATGAAAGGAAGCTTGTGTTTCCCCTTATGGAGATGAGATGCTGTTTGTGCATGCACACGGATGTGTTTGTGTGTCTGCTCCCATGGGTCCCAATGATAATGACAAAAACAAATAAAAAATCACTAATGGCACACAATGTTCTAGTGATACCCATTTAGCCTTGTAAACATGCCTTTAAACACAAGACACTCACAATTTGGAGCTTAGCTTAGCTTGACTCGCTTATGAAGAATATAGAAATTGTAACACATCTGTACTTTAGACACAATATGGCTGCTTGCAAACCGAGGTGCAGTATCATCTCCAATTACACAGGCGACCAGTCTCAGATCGCTAATTGAAGAGGTTGAATCACTAAACATTAGGGATAATAATATCTGAATTTATTTCAGAGCAATTTAGGCCTCTGCAAAATAACTGGATAAATAAAAAATAACTAAAAGCACCAGGCAATCAGATGAAATCACGACAGTTTGGCAGACACACAAAGTCCAAAGCTTTTTGCTGTAATGGCCGGCACTATTATAAGCATTAGCCCAATTCCCTTACGAATTCAGTAGTCTGTGGTGAGATGGGTCAGAAACACAAACACACACATACACACAAATGCATCCCCCTGTGTCAGGTCCGGTTGGGTGCTACGGTGGCGCTGGCAGTGTTTGTAGGTTAGCTATTGAAGAGAGGCAAGAGGGCAAAAGGGACGTGCTGGCATAATGCATTTACTAATAACTGTTTATTATTGTTGGTTCCCCAGGGGGAGCACTTTATGGAAATAGCTGTAAAATGAAGGTGGATTATGAAAAACAAAAACTTGTATTAAAATTTAGGGACCGTTTTAACAATTTGTGTGTGAAAGTTCTCTGCCAGACACAACACGTTCCACCCTGAACCGGCTCATATATCTCTAGTTCACACTTTAAAAGACAGTGGACCTTGCACAACACACTAATTAATGCACACACACACATATGCAACACACAACTGCACTGTCTCATACTTTGGCAAGGTGTGATCTTGCACTTATTTGCATACATTAATTAAGTGCTTTGCTTCTAATAACACAAAATGACAACTGCACTGCATTAATGAATCGGCTGTTGCAGTGAAACACAACACATCTTTACAGTCACAGTGGCTCTCACTCAGTAAGACTTTGCATATTTTAACACAGACTTGACCCAACAGGGCCACAATACATAATACGGCAGTGCTGTTATGCACTTTGTGGCATAAAGTACATTCTTATAACAAATATAATTTGGTTATCTTTCACCAGCAAACATTACTTAAAAATATGCACTGATTTAAATTTTGTTTTTTTATTTTTTCACCAAAAGAAAAATGCACAGTTACAAGGGACAAGATTTGAAGGTTGATCAAGAAAATGTGGACCAAGATACAAACACATGGTTGTATATAATACAAAATATAATTACAATAACAATGTAATTTAATAATTAAAAATACAAAAACATTTTAACATCATTTTGTGGCTTTTTATCTTCATATGATACATGGTAATGTAAGGTCCACTTACTACCTTTTAAAAAATGTTATGTTTAACTAGAGTTCAGATATTTCATATGTAAAAACATCAACTTTACAAGTATGTGAAATACAATTTAAGTGTGACACATTAACATAAGCACATAATTCATGTCTGACCCTGCACACCGACTGCATCAATGCTTTTTTGTCAGCATGTATACATAGGGTGAAATTGCACCACCCAGCCCTGCAAACAGCATTACTCAAAAATGAGTCCCACAGAATACATCCAGAAAACGCCGCCATCTACAGCTGTAAACACATCAGGCTGTGATCAGGCTCCACTGATGAAAACCACTGCTGCATTTCAAAGCTTAAGCTGTGTATTAACTGTAAACATCCTACCACAATATGGAAGGCTCTTCCATGGCAGAAATAGCCTAAAACTCACCAGTGAGCCACATTGTTCACCTCTGACGACACAGACAAATATAAAAACAGCAGGGCAGATATACGAGCACATCCTGGCTCAGAGGTAGTTTTTGTAGCCCTTCCCAGTCATTATGTAATCTCTCTGATTTAAGTACTGAGTAGAGCTTAATGATGTTTGGAAGAATCAGGGGAAACACTGTGTCAACTACACATATACGCGAACTGCAAAAAGGTTTTGTGTTTTGACTCATCCACACACCGCAGCAATATTTCACTGCTGGATTAAATCTAATTGTTGGATGCTGGCTATTATAAAAGAAGAAATTGTATGACCAAACAATAGAAAAGGATAATTCAAGTGGTAAAAATGATGAGATTAAAGTATCTCACAATATTTGTTTGTTCAGAAATAATGTCCCTACACAATCAATGTCCCTACACAAGTGCGACTTTTGGAACCAGAGCAGAAAAATATCTGGCAGGACACTAAGGTCACATTATTGAACATGTCTTGAAATAAGCCTTGCTTAGCAGGACTGTAGATAAAAACATTTGTCAAGCCTGATCATTTTTGCAGAGTGTGTGCTCGCATGTGTCTGTGTACTTTGTAATGACACGGCTGGGTGAGCTTGTTGACCTCACAGTGAAGCACCGTGAGAGTCTATTTTTCCTCATTCTTCAGGGGAAGAAGGAGTCCAAACCCCACTGGTTTTGGCTGAAGGATGTGTTTGTCTGCTGTGTTTGTCTTCAGCCCCTCTGCCGTTGCTGTTCTGCGGTCGGTAAGGGGTTCGCATTGGAGCCCGAGCCAGCGATGATCCAGTCTCGATTCAGCTGGACCAGATAAGAAACACAGGGACGCACTGGTTAAATACATTATAACAGTGTCATACTTATTGTCTGTCTTCACATGTATATATGAAACAGAAAGAGATGTACAGAGACAGACCTGAACATAACGTACTTGCAACATTTGTACACCTAGCTAAAACTGATAGAGACTAATACAAGAGGCTTAAATATAACATCCTGCAAAACGTTGAAACAACACCTCTCTTTAACAGTTTCAACAAAAAATGAACATTATAACCTTAATTAAAGAAGGATATATTGCAACATTTTGTATTAGCCTACTTTAGTTTTAGTTAGGTGTACCTGCCATTCGGGTTTGCAAGTCTAATTTTGATTATAAGTCAATTGGTTCAGGATCCGAAAAGTTGGCACCAAAATTTGCAGGTTTTCTTGAAATGCAATCGATTATTGTGCATTGTGCAATGCCCTCCATCGATGACGCATCTTTAATGGTTATGCTAAATCAGGTAGAAATGGAAAAAAACGGGTGCAAGTTTAAAACCATATGACCAGTGGCATATAATCTGCAGTCTCATCAGCCCAAATCATACATTTGAGCTACAAGATGAAGAGTATCCCATCACCACTGATGACGTATAATTAACAACTAAGGTTCTTTTTTTATAGTTTTTGCACTCCTCTCAGTAATAATCACATTTGTTGAACATGTTGACAAGTCAGACAGGGTGAGAAAAACTAGCAGTCAGATGATCAGACACATTTTAAACAAAGCCAAACGTATTTGATAAGAAAGTGGCAGCAAAAGGCCAAACTGTTACCCAGACTGTCTATTGTAAACCTCCATCAGAGTATACAGACCCACTTGATTCAACTTTGACCTAATGCGCACAATGGGAGGGCCTCTCTGCTTCTGTGGTATTATGTGCACAGCAATTACATTGTTAGTTTAAAAAAAACTCACACAATATACATTCGTTGTTACAAATCTTTGCATGTCCACGTCCTGCGTTGGATTGAACCTGTCTTGTTTCTTCTTTTTTGATTTGTGATTATTTGGACAAGAAATGCCAAATGTTGCCTAATATTGATGCATTCACTGATAAATCCTGACACCTGGCTATGGCTGTACATTAGCCAGTTTTATTAATAAAAGGTTTTGATATCAATGATTCTGGCCTTGGTATACTTTGCGAGGAACCCAATTTTCTGGTATCGCCCACAGTGCACACAATTTTCCTGTGAAATGAGGGCTTGTGGTTTAGATAATCTGCATAAACTACCACCTTGTTTACAGCCTGTCTGATCATCATGACATGTTGTAGCAATGTCACTGTGCTCTCAGACTGCTTTGGTGAGTGCAGTTTTTTAATCAATACCCAAGATACCCTAACCCTAATTTTCCGATTCTTACCAAAAATAATTTCAGGTGTTGGTATGGTGCATGGCGAGAATCTTGGTTATACCTTCATTTAGAATTCAAACTTTGCCTTTTGAGCAAAACCTATTGTTAACCTCCTCCAGACCACACAGATATTTTTATATTTCACAGGAATTTTTGGTAATCAAGTCCCTTAGTTCCCTTGCCAGAATATCAAATTTGAAAGAAAACAAAATAAATATATGATATGAAATATCTAATAAGATGGCATGTAATATATAAGACAACAGAACAATTTAACCATAGAAAAGAAAATGAAAACCAAGATTTTAAGCCTCGAAAATGTGTCCTTTACTTATTGTATTTTAAAAGAAATACTTGTGTATTTTAAAATTGCAATCCTGTTAATAATTCCCATTATGTGGTTACATCTATTCTATCTGTTACTCCCCAAGACTGCCTATGTGCCTGTCTTCCTGTTTACCTGTACCCTTACCTGATTGTCTGCCTACTTGTCTGTAGGACCTTCAATAAATCCATGAACTCTTCCTGCCTGCCTGGTCCGTCTGCATTTGGGTCCTTCCACTGCTGCTTTACACACACTATCACAACAATGTGGATTTGCCTCATACATTACATCATTTCCATCTTGCTCTCCTCAATAACTTATAAATGCTTCCTTTCTATCACCCACTGCGTGTGTGCATGTACACATTTTATTAACTGAAAATTAAGAAAATGCTTACCTAACAGATGGTTCCAGCTAACATGTTCTTAATAAAAATGACTGAGATCCAGAGGAGAAGCAAAAAAAAAAAAAAAACAAGAGACAAAAACCAAGAGTCTAAAACCGGACTGAAGGAAGACATAACTTAACATGAGGAAGAAATGGCATGGCAACCAGGCAGGCAGGCAGGCAGGCAGCCGGCCTGAACTGTAATTAATGAACAAGTTTCTCATGATTAACTTTTATTAAGCGATACTCCTGAGTCCTCCAGCCGGCAGGTAATAGGAGAGGCCTGGGGAGAGGGAGAGAGGGATGGAGTGAGGGAAGGACGAAGGAGGGAGACACTCGACCCCATTATTTCTCCTCAGCCGCTCGTAAAAACAGCATCCCGTAAACTCATAAAATCCTTTCCCACTGTAGCTGGGCCCTTAAGTTGTGGCCTAGTGAATTAGAAGGGCACGCAATGCACAGTGAAGGAAGCCAACTATAGAAGGAATGTTAGGCTACATGTCTGCATTTATATCTTATTTCTCATATACAACAACAATTCATCATGAGGAATGGTGATAATTGTTATTATTATTAAAGTTCAAGAATACTTCACCTGATTGATTGAGCACAGAAATACTTTATGTTGTAATAATATGTTCCTGGTTTCATGAACCACTCATAAACTAAAAGCCAAACATAAATTAAATTAAACATGCAAGCTATACCACCAAAACATATATTGTACACAAAAACCCTTGCAGGTACAAACACAAGCACAAGCAATGACTAATTTCCAGTAAGATGTAATTCCAGTACACAAGTTTAATGAGTATTTTTCATACCTTTCCTTTATATTTGGACTCAGTGGAACTTGTTTTCCACAATCCTTAATTCTTTGTGGCCACTTGAAACACCTTCTTCACATGTGTGTCAGGAAGCACAGATAAATGCCTGGATTTCATGTATTTCTGAGAAGAAAGAAATATTTTTCATAAAAGTCATCAAATTCAAGGTTCAAATACAGGCATTTCTCAAGATCAGAATAACAGTGTTTCAACACTTTTATTAATGTCTTTCATTGGTTGTTCAAATGTGGTGGCAGCCAGAAGTGTGATACGATTCTTTCAATCTCTAGAATTCCATTCATTTTACTGAAGCACTTGTTTACAAGCTTGCCTTTTGTACTTTTTTGTAGGGCATTTAAGCATGTGTGATGTTCCATGTTAGATATAATGCAAATGTTCTTGGTACATTTTCTGAACAACTGGGTCTTGACTTCTGACAGAAAACTGAAGGTTTTGGAGCTGGGAGGAGGTTAGCTTAGCTTAGCATAAAGGGAGAAAAACTGAAGAGAGAAACAGCTAGCCTGACCCACTGTCCAAAGTAAAAAAAATGTGTGTGGCAACACCTCTAAAACGTACTGATGAACACTTTGTATCACAAAAACGTTCAAATAACAATAACATAGCAAGCTTGCTGTTTCTCCCTGCCTTCAGGCTTTATGCTAAGCTAGGCTAATCGTCCCTTTGTTCTTGCTCCATACTTCACATACAGACATTAGAGTGGATATACATGTAATTCTCAAAATACTGAACTACTGTATATCTATTCTATATTCTGTCCTCATTTTCATGTCCTCATGTTGCAAAATACCATGGCAACAGCAGTTTAAGTACAGCGTGTGATTGGCCCTTTTTTTGCATTGAGATTGGCTCTTACATTAGGGCAGTGATTAACGTATAATATATAAATACAGTTTTGATTAATTTAATAAAAAAGCCAACAGGATATTAATAAAAGACCCACATAGGCTATATGCTGGAAAACAGCCGGATGTAGCTCAGGATCAGCAGCTAGTCCACCCCCAACTTACTGTACTGATACTCTGATATAAGTATTATAAAAATCATGGATCACGGATATCTTTAAATCTGCCAAATCTCCTTGGAAAAAAAGCGTCTGGAACAATGTTAGCAACCATGAAGGTGTTAGGGGGAAAATACTATACTGACCTGCCAATGTCAGATTTTACCTGAAAATGATTCATCCCTGAATATCAGCCCTGATTTCCCTATGTCCAACAAAACTCCACCAGTGCATCAGGCCTGCTGGAATATATGGAGAATCACATAAATCAAAATGAAGCTCATATTTCCAAATATAATAAACCGAGATCCAGGCAGCTAACACCTAGCGAGGTCTATGGCACGGTCTTCTGAATCACACGGCATAAAGCCGCCGTGGTCTTCATGTAAGAGCGTTTCATAAGGCACTTCATAAAGGGGCATTAGCCGTCAGACACGAGGGCTCACATCTCATCCCAGCCGCTTTAGGACTGCCGTGTCTCTTAGCATTCCTACTAGCATATGTTATTAAAATGACACCTGCTTTACAACAACTCCACAAAGGGTCACAATGACAGTCATTATCTATTACCTGATTGGTGTTTTTGAAGAGAAATAGGTGCTCTATGTAAGGTCAGGAGACCAGGAGGAGTAATGAAAAATGAGAAAAGAAAAGACCAGAAAGTCTGCAAAACAACTGAGAATCATCTTGAAAGCCACACTCTTGTATCTACCTGATAATCTTTTGTCTGTCACATTTTTACAACCATATCATCCATTTGTTTTATGTCCGCTTTTTCTCTCTACTGTTACCTCTGTGCTGCTCCCCTCACACCGCACATACACACTGCAAACAATAAATCCCATTGTGCATAGCATCAGAAGAAGAGGGACATCAGTTATCTTCCATGAGTGTGTGTGTGTGTGTGCACATTTGTGTGTATATGAGAGAAAGGTGCATAGAGACGGTGATGGCACACAAAGAGAATGAGTAAAGCGTATTGGTGTTTGTTTGAAACTGCATGGACTGTGTTCATGTATATGCTTATGTGCAGGAAAGGACGTGTTTATATATACATGGTATACACTGCTGTATGTGTGTTTGCTTGCATGTGTCTGTGACAGTGAGCATAACAAGTTAACCTGTTGTTTATGAATATAATCAGGGAATCGGCCGTTGCTATTGCTACCTGCCAGTGTTAGACTTTGACAATAGCTCTGGATTTACGCCCATATATTTCCTGATATCTGTGTATGAAGTGAAGACACACAATAGGGCCGGTGGCTCGGCTGATGTATCAGCTTCCAGCCTTCCTCGGGTCCGGCTGACACCTCTGGAAATTGAAAACGGCAAGGGCCTTGTTCACCGACGAATGGTCCTACAGTGCAGGATGCGCACAAACACATACACACATGCGCGTCCAAGCATTTCCCATTCATGGAATATATATTCCCATGCAGCCCCTCGCAGAAGATATTTTAAAACATGAATGAAATCTAAATGAAATCTTAACATACTAGCACTGCGCTATGCATCCCTCATGCCTCGTGTGGATTGCACGCACTCAGTGGAGAGTTCACAGCGGGGCAACCTCGGTAATGGAGGAGCTGTTTGCAATGCAACATGGGTTTAATGTGAGTGACTGCAGATTCCTGATACATAGACACCTTCCTTTTGCCGTTTGCTGTGATACAAGTAGCTGCATTTAAACTGCTCGGGGAAGACATCACCATCACCATTAAGCTGCATTGACACTGAACCAGTAATATATTGTTTAAAATTGAATCTTTTTCCTTCTGAATTGGGCCATTTATGTGGCAACTGTAATTATAATGTTAGTTGCTATAAGGGAGACAGGCCTACTTTGAGCCTTTACAGACAGAAACCCTGCAGTGCTTTCACCAAACGTCCTGTACATCATCCAACCTTTACATTCCACTCTCCCATTAGCAGTGTTATTTAAATCAATTTGCTGTTTCTGTAATACAATCAATGGAGTAAGCCTTCAGTCCTTATTCAAATAATGTAGCATGTATTAGTGTCACAAGAGTTCCATCCTGAGTTGTCAGAGCAGCTGCAGCTTATTGCTTATTGCCTAAGCCATTAATTGATTTTTTTCCTGCAGATCCTATAATTTAATATGTCCAGTATATGTCAAGAGTGTTCACTGAACAAACTGGCTTCTAGTATGGAAAATTAAAAAAAGAAGAAGTCAGTACACCGCATTAAGTCAGACAACTTAATTCCAACAGTGCAAATTGCATTCTTTTTCTATTGTTTCAACTAAGTGGTTTCAAATGTGGCTGTGACTGTTTCCACTTATGTGCTCTTAAAAGGGATGACTCATCTTAAATACCTCTGTGAGTGCACTTCAGGACAAAACAACTTGGTTTGCTTTGAAATGCGTTAATACTTGCAACTAGGTGCAAAGGATGACATGTCTTATTTTGCTTCAGGTTAATGTTACATTAGGAATGTTTAGCAGTAGTGAAGGTACGCTTATTGAATGTCTGTATGGATGGACTGCGCGGTAACACTGTGATGTACAGTACACGCTTATTATCAAACTCAATAATCCTCAATAAATACATACATGCAGTTAAAAAAAAGAGAATCAGTCAATATCATTTAGCATCTGACCAAAAATTAAATGCTTACTTTCAATTCTTAAAAGTTGAATCTCAGCACCACAGACACTATTGTTTGCTACTCATAATGTATTGAGGTTCGACACACAGCATGATGATGGCACCGCAGCAAACATGGACATGGTGTCTGTGACGTCACCCACATGTTTCTGACGTAGGAGCCGGAGTTTGCTGCCATACGGGAGCCGGAAAGTCTGAATTTGGACAAAAGGGGAGGAAACTTGGGTGGAGCTCAGCTGGGATCAGCAGGCAGTAACCACCATGGCTCACTGTGACCAGCTGAGACACCAACATACCCCAAAACAAGGGTTCAATTTTCAACCAATTTTATCCCTGGCAGTTTGGAGATGGCATTGAAACAAAATTCAGACCTTCATATGGTTTAACAGTTGACTTGACAAATAAAATATGAAACATGCAAATAATAAAAAATTGGACCAAAAGAGGCGCCAGTACCCTAATTCAGCAAACCCTAACCCCTAACCCTAAACACGACATAACCCTAACCCTAATTCTTTTGGCATTATTTATCACCAGGACTGCTGTATGCAGGGTTTTAGAAATACAGAGATCCTATAATATAACTTGTTAGGGGGGTTTTAGGGGAACAAAGTAGTTATTTTTAGGCACTTATTTCAAGGTCTAGACCTTGATGACCACAGTGATAGGTATGCCCATGCTCACCAGAGATGGTGGTACTCAATGAGAAGTAAGGGTACTCATCTGGACAAAAATCAGAAGTGCTGATACTCAGTGCTGGTGAGTAATGATCCGTTTCAGGGACTGATTGGTGGAATTTGGACTCTGCTGAGGGAACTTATATTATATCACAAATGTACTGATATCCACTCATGCTGTCGTTGTTAATAAGTGACACTTTCAACTGCAAACATCACAACTTGTGATAAAAAGCAAACATCCAGTCCACACACTACATTTCAACTCAAACTGTATGAAGTCACCATCCAAGCTAACAGATTCAATTTCTCTCTCTCTACCTCTGTTTCTGTTGTTATCTTTCTTTTTTTTCCCCTCTCCTTGCTCTCTCTCTTTCTCAGCTCCAGCTCGCTCATCACTCCGGGTGACGAGCCTCAGCCGAAGAACCGGAGTCGGGGGTCAGGCGGCAACACCGGCCCTCCGATGTTGCTTGGCGATGTGGCCCGCCCGTCCGCCGTGTTGGCGAAAACAAGGATTTACACATATTAATGAATAAGACACCGTGACACCTTAGGAGAGGTCTGGGAGAGAGAAAAGAGTGAAGAAGGAGGAGGGGGTGGGGGTTTATTCAGTAGCAATTTAGTTGGTATTCCTTAGGGGATATGCTAATATTTTCTGAGTAGCTGTGTTCCCTCTCTCTCTCTTTATTTCGCTCCCTCTTTGTGACCGCTGTACCTTGTTAGGGCTGTGGCCTTCTCCGTGGCACCGAACGGGAGGCAGGGGCGGAGAGTTAGAGATGAAGAAAAACAAGCAAATAAATAAATAAGTGGAATACAACAAAAAAAGAGAGAAAAAAGGTAGAGTGATAGAAGAAGGGAGGGAGGGATGGTAGCACCTTGACGCCGATGTACAGCTGCTCTCTCTCGGCACGCTGGTTTCACCTTTCCAACCCCCTCCTGTCTGTCGAGTGACGCGTTTGATTTCGCCGCATTCATACATCAGTGCGCCCGTGCAATGCTGACACCTCATCTCAGCCTGCCGACTTTGGCTACCGAGGCCCTGCTTTGCATAGTGCATACCCCCACCCTCCTTCCCCGCTTCCTCTCCTCCTCTCTTCTGTGTGACACTCTGCCCATCTTTAAAGAGAGAGAGATAGATCAGGAGTGGAAGCCGGGCTTGGAAGGGGAGGGAGAGTGAGATTGCAAGTGACAGAGGGGAGAAGAGAGGGAGAGGGCATCTGGAAGAAGAGATCAGAAGAGAAAAGAGACGCTTCTCGCTAATTTATGCTATCGCTACCCCTCATCTTTTCATTGTTGCTCCCTGTCAGTTAAAAAAAGACATTCTCACTGCTTTCTTGTCCATGTCTTTTTTCAGCCTCATGCAAATGCTATGACTTTTACCTTTAATTGACTGCGCACACGTGCACGCATCACTTAGAGAATGGGATAAATGATTATGACGAATTAAAAAAATGCCCATTTCCTCAGAACTCAATAATTATGTTTGTCCAATTAATGAGCAGCTCTGTCTGTAAAACTACTTGGAGCTGCCTCCTCCAGAGAGCGGTTCTTATTATAATCCTGGACCACATGGTCAGCACAGAGAGCTTGGCACACGCTCAGGACAATATGACAGTTCTGGCTTTTTTGATATGCATATTGTCTCTGCTATGTGCTTGGTAATTGTGTGCTTATTAGTTTTAATGGGTTTAGTGAAATAAATCTTGTATGCTAATGTGAGGAAATAACTTGCAAGGCCCAAACTGGAGGTGTTGGGTTAATAACCGCACTGCTGACAATGAGGTGGCAGTTGAATATGCACTGCTGCACAATGTGAGTGTGAGAAAGGGACGGTTTGAAAAGTGATCGCGTTAATATTGCCATGACCTTGATTGATTTCAAATATCCCGAATGCAATAAAACAGCTTGATTCTTTGCAGCTGAAAGCCATTATGACTGCATGTTAGAAATGTTACATTCTCAGCTGAGACCTAAAGTTCATTCTTGACCTTGAAAATCAGCAGTCGAGAAAACAATCTTATTGGAAAGTCACTTTAGTATCTCTTCTGGAGCTTTCGGTCATAGCACAAGATCTTCATCGGCATATTAATTGAGTGTTATTTTTCGTTGATTATGATTAACTGGAAACCAGGTGTTTCCAGGGAAACCAAGAGACATGATTAGGTTTCCAAAGTCAAGAATTCATTTTAAACCTCCACTTTTAAGCCACAATTGGTGACAGATTTGGGGGGGAAAAGGACTCTAAATTTAAATTAACCAAGACATACAATATATTGATTAGACATTGATAGGAAAAGCTTGTAAGTGTTTTTTGAGGCATACCTGGTACCTCAGCCCCTAACCAATGAACACAGTGAACAAAGACTCTCTTTTACACGAAGGGTAGTGGCACCAGGGGGAGAAAGTGTGACCCTAACTGGCAGATGGAAAGATGAGAATCTGTCAAACTTGAGCGTGGGCTGGGTGCAGGCAGCCTCTGTAGGCTTTACCCTGTGGTTGGGAGGAGATCACTGTGGCTCAGGACTCCGAATGGTGTCCATACTGGGGGCTACTGGCTCTCCAGTGAACTGGGTCACTATTTACTGCACTCTTTTTGTTTACTGTGTGTCTGGCTTAAATATCAGCACAATATCCCCTGGAATTAGATTTATAGTGGAAGATTCACCAGTCACAGACACTGATGCAAGTTATGTGACTGATGCACGTAACTTAAAACATAAAATACTTCATCGATTACTTTTTGTAAAATGAATTTTGCAAACAATGCACTGAAAACCATCATATAACCAATCATATAGCAGAATCATCCAATATATAATTACATCTGTACGGTTTGGTGGAGGAGTTTTGGACACACATACAGCCACTCACGCATTAACTGTCCCTCACGTTAAGCACTACCTCTGTTCATGTCGCCTCATTAGTCTCTGCCATTATCAAGACAAACACAGTCACACACATTCCTGATGTTTATCCTCCTCTCGAAGAGGCACTGAGGAAGCTACAAATGATAATGAAAATAAAGTAGGTGGGAGTTGGCAGGTACAAAAAAAAAAGTCACATATATTCATAAGATATAGATAGCCACTTACTAAATCTAGCAAGGGTTTGGCCTAATTTTTGCGAGGTTAAAAATGGAATTTTAGAAGCAGT
This sequence comes from Morone saxatilis, assembly GCF_004916995.1. NCBI lineage: Eukaryota > Metazoa > Chordata > Actinopteri > Moronidae > Morone > Morone saxatilis. The sequence goes on along the minus strand of NW_023339751.1, from coordinate 1,476,878 downwards.
GGGTAATTGGTACAGTGTAAAAGGGCCATATATTATCCCAGGGGGAATGAATAGTTTAGAGTTGAGGCTAAAAATGTGCTAAAAGTACAGATTATTTACCACACTGTGAATATAAAATCGTGGGAACTCCCCTTTAGTAAGAAAAGTAGTACAAGCTCGACAGCGGGTTTATTGCTTCATGCCAACTTTCATCTGTGGTAAATAATACAAACTCGAATTGAGTATAGAGATGAATTATGTGTGTGTGAGTCTGTGTGTGTGTGTGTGCTGGTGAGCACTGAGCTACTGGCTTTGCAAATGCACCAAGTTATCATATACAGTAGGCATCACTAATGTCACATATTGACACCTTTTCCCCTCTTTTCATGTGTGTGCGTGTGTGTGTGTAGGTGTGTGTCCGTGTGGGTGTATAAAAGTGAGAAGGAGGACAGGAGAAAAAGAAGGGAGTGTGAATGTCACTTTGAACTGTCACACTGTTGCACCCCCCTGCAACACACACACACATACACACATACACATACACGTCCTAATGAGACAGAGAGGGGGCTTCCGCTGTGCCAACCCAGGGGCCAAGGTGGGAGAGACACTTCTCTTCCTGCACCCATTGTAAACACACCAAACCCCACCACCCCCCACCTCTTCAGACCCCCCCAACAGACACACACATAAACACCCACTGAGGCCTCCCAGGGCCTGACAGGCTCAGATAAATCAGGCTCTCGACACTCCTCCGCCCTCCCCGCCTCTCCATTCCTGCTGCCCCTCCCCTTGCCACCTGGGGTGGGAGGCGAGTGTTAATTTTCTTCAGGGAGAAATGGAGGGGAGGGAACGAGTGATGGGGAAAAGAATGAGTGTGTGTGGTGGTAGGGTGTTAACCCAGACTTCTAAACACCTGCTTGGAGAAGTGGGAAGTCCTTGGGATGAAAGAAGAAGATCAAGGAGATCTACTAATGTGACAGTGAGGTTTCTCACGTAGGATGAACTTTATTGTCCCGGCAAGGAAAAAGGCACGAGATCAGCTACCTGTCACACATTGATTAAAAAATTATGAAGCAATAACAATAATTTATGTTGTAAAGAGATCCAACAGAATCTAACTTGGTCACAAGTTCTGCATGTGAATGAAAAACGTTTTGATGAAGAAATTAAATAATTAATTGAATTTTATTTTGGTGCCTAACTCATCAGTATTTACAGTACAACAATAAAAACCTTCCAGACGAGCTGATCACAAATCAATACAAGTCATCCTGCCAAAACAACAGAAAAATATGTAAATGTAGCCCCCCCCCCAACAGTTCAGGTTTTCTTCCTGAACTCCCAGACATTCACTAAATAAGTTGCACATTTGAAAGTCAAACATTTGTTTCAGTTGTTTTGAGTCATTTAATGTCCATCACTTGTATCCCTAATGTCACTGGTTCCCAACTCTTTTCTGTCATTAAGTAAACTGACTAAATGACATACTTTATGGATGTTACATATTATAATATTTCACGTTATACTCAACTGTACAATGAAGCCAGTGAACATAATAACTGCAGGAAGTGATATTTTCAGGAACTTTTTATACAATCCTGTCTGTATTATGTTGTATTTTTTTCTTTTTACAATCATACATACTTAAAAAACTTCCTTTTTGACAAATGCAGTGTTTTCTTATCCCTGAAAATTCATTGTTTTAATGCAGGATGAGGCTGTTTAGCAGTAAGTAAAGGCTCTGTGAATATAGCCCAAGTTCATAATCTAAATAAACTTTAAAAATAACAATTTCTTTGAGTTTGTTCCTCTCTGAAATGAATAAAATGCTGAGACATAGGCCTAACCTGTTTAAAGTTTTCGTACACCCCTTAAAATCAAGAAGGCCTTGCTCTCCCTCGTGAAGCTTTGGCGACCCCTAGTGGGGGTCCTGACCCTCAGGTTGGGAACCACTGCCTTATGTCACACAAAAGAAACAAAAAAAAATCAATCAGTCAATAAAGTATGATATTATAATTGCCAGGACTTTGGACACTGCACATTCATGCTAGATAAGTGTCAATCCCTTTACTCTTAACTGTGTCTCAGATGGCACCAGATCTTTCAGTCCTGCTTCTATCCACTCAAACTCTGATGACTGACAAGATATTATTTGGTCAGTGTGATAAACTATGAAACAGAGGTCACCAAAGCATCCCTTCAGAAGGAAAACTGCTTCTAAAAATATTTTGTAGATGAGGCTTCAAAATAAATCTGGTTGTTTTTGGTCTTGATCTTTGCTCTTCATTAAAATGAGAAGAGCTATAAGACATTTGGACTCACACAGACAGACAGGGAGGGAGGTAAGTAAGGGGTCAAGCAGCAATGTTGTTGCCAACACAGTTCCACTGCTATTTGGTGCAGAAGACTCAGTGAAATGCTGTTTTCCATCCTGCTAAACTGGCCTCTGGGGCTAATTATCCCGTTGGCTGAGTTCAGATGCCACACAGTTTGAGAAGTGGGGAGGGTGAAGGGGCACTGGGCAAGGGCAAAGACTTAGGGGGGTCGAGGGAGCGCTCACACCCAGGTGTGCAGTCTCCACGCTTGTTTCGCTTTGACCTCAGGGTCAGAGCCACTGCCGAGCCGAGGCTTTTCCTCACCTGCATTTACCCAGCTTGTTTTTTGTTTAAGGATGCTCTTTTTACAGCCGGCACCGAGCCGGGAGCCACCCAGTACAGCCACAATCATCCACCGGTGGCCAATGAGCAACTTGACTGGTTAAACAAAAGGCTCAGACTGACACGGACGCAAACAAAACCCATCTGTGTGTTTTCGCATGACGGTTAAGACAATCACTGTTTCGGATTTTTAATTGAAAGGGAGATATGGCCCCTCATGGCAACCCATCTGTTCAAAATTGATATCTGAGCGACAGTTGCCCTCTCATCTCCATCGACGAACAAGCGTGAGATTTTCAAGCCCTATTTCATTTATTTCAGGTAATTGAAATGTGAGGCACGCTTGCGGGTCGATAACGATGGAGGGAACTAATAAACAACACACTGTGTTTATTGTTTTAATCACGCAGGATGATTTATTATTTTCTTTCTTTTTTCTTCCTTGTTAAAAACTTCCCGCCAACAGCATGTAGGAATCACGTTTGAAAATTTGAAGAACAAATGTAAAAGAGTGAAAAAAAAAGCTCCTTGCGTTGGACAGGTGGAGGAGAGCAGGATGAGGACTGACAGGGAATCTGTTCCTGGTCAGCCCAAGTACAGTATGGAGGGATGACGAAGATGAAAGGGGAAAAAAAGGAACTGCAAACAGATGGTGGAGGTGCAGATGAGGAAGATAGAGAGACAGTGGGAGGGGGTGAGAGAGAAACAGAGGAAGACTACACTGTGGAGAGAATCTAGGAATACGACCTGCCGGAGTTAAAGGAGAAAAAAAGGCTTGCATTGTTGTTTTCATTATCTGGCTGCTGTCATTCTGCTGTATCTGTGAAATGAAAGAGAGGGATGGACTAGATAGGAGGAGGAGGAGGACGAGGATGACGGGGGAGGAAAGAAGAGGAGGAAGAGGGGCAGAGGGAAGGACGGAGAGAAAAAGAAGAAGAGGAAGAAGAAAAAGGGGGGAAAAAAAGCTGTGAAATTAATCTTTTGTGCCTAGCCTTACACAGCCACAGACATGCTCAGACAAAAGCCTGGACCTGGAGAAGCTGCCTGGGTGTGATTGATGAATAAAGTAAAGGTGTCAGAAGTGTATTATGTAAATTAGCCCAGGCAGGGACCATTTCGGCGGCGAATGAAAGAGCGGGACGTACGTGGTGTGAGTGTGTGTGTGTGTGTGTGTGTGTCACTGAGGGTGCGAACGTCCCCGAGCACCGCAGCCGTGCCATCTTTCATCTCGCAAGACAACCTCAGACGGCAATCTCTGCCACGGCTGCTGGTTTAAACCTGAGAGAGGGGATGGACAAAGACACGCATAGAAGGAGATGGACAGATGAAATGTGGCTGAGCAAGAAAGAGAGAGAGAGAGAGAGGCAAAGAAAGATGGGAGGGTGTTTCGAATGAATGCAGCTCTTCTGATTGACCAGTGCGGGACATCTCTCATCTTACGTATGCTCTCCCTCCTTCTCTCACTGTAGTAAATGTATACAGTTACATTTCCTACCACCACTCTATCTCCCACCAGGGAATACAGTTATTTCAGTCGGAGTCGTAAAGACCGCCATAAAGAGCCTGTCTGTCTGATTCCCAATGACAGTGTACAGGCTCTGGGAGGGCAGATTGAGCTGTTGTGTGGAGAGGTGGGGTGTGTATCCGCCAATGATGTTATGGACAGAGGCAAGCTGAAAGTCTTTTGTGGTATAGAGTGTGATTTGCATTAGATATCAAGGTCTGTCATGGGAGAGGAAGCGAGCGAGAGGGACATAAATTGTGAGAATGGACACATTTGTTCGCTCTCCAAACAAAACACAAACACACACCAGCCACCTCTAGACCCGACAGTGTGTTCCAACCTTTTCCGTTAACGCACCCAACATCACTTTTAATAGGCTGACAAAAACAATCTATCATGCATTCACCTACACAGAGCAATATAGAACAGGTTAAGGGAAATTGATGGCATCCTCGGCCCTAATTCCTACCATGAGTGGCATCTCCCCGTGATTGAAACAGACAAAGATGTATAGGGTTACCCCTGCGCCGTGGATGCGCTAATTGCTGGCGCTTGTCGTTCGCCGAAGCATTGTCTCAGAGGCTAACTAGAGCGCTAGCCCCCTCTTTTCTCCCCTCTCCATTGTGTGTTTGTGTTTGCGTGGCGGCCAGACAGGCTGCTGAGGAAGCTGTTTTCATCACGGCAGCGGCACCCTGGTTATTAACGGGTTCATAAGTAAGCGCAGGCCCCGGCTATTTCTCTCCGTTAGTATTTATTAGGAGTCCACAAAGAGAAGCCGGGGCCCATGCCTATAATGAATGAAAGAACCTCCATGTAATTGAGCCTTATTAGGCCACAGTCGAAAGAGAGGGAGAGGAAAATAGGACAGCGGGGCTGAGAAGAAAGGGATGAGAAGAAAGGATGTGACGAGAGAGAGAGACTTGCATTGTCAAAACCCGTTCCACTCCCATGCCTCCGTTTATTAATTTCGTCACCGAGGCACGAGGCGGGGTAATTTTCAGATCCCTTCCACTACACTGCTTCCCATATTTACAGTGTAAGTATGAATGACAGTCCGGACTATGCGCCGTGCCATACACACTGGTAAACACTGGCAAACACGTCAGGCTGGCATGCTCTTTCTGGGTGCTCTGTTGAGAGACTGAGAACCTGGAACCACACACTCGCATTGTAAGTACGTGGACCCTTCCACTTGTCCACGCCACTTACATCTAAATGAATGGCAAGAAAAGAAGTCAAACTGGTCAATCACAATGTGAGTTACTGTTTAGTACTTTAGAGTTTGTAGTGGTTTGAAAATAGTTAATGCTGGAAGATTGTTGACATAGAGATTACTTGAGCTCAATTAACACAGTTAGTTTAAGGGAGCTAAATGCAAACCATGACGCGTCTTTCCTTGAGCAGTTTGTACTCTGGATTAGAGCAGGGTTATGTAAAATTGGATGGTGCAATGCAACACATAACTAATGTGATATCTTCCTCCATTTTGGACTTTGTACCATCAAAGCAGGCACTGCAATTTACAACTGGCATACAATCACTTGTCAGAGATCACAAAATAAAATCTGTGTGAAAGCCCTAATGGATTTACTTTGCCATTGATTGTGGCAATCCCATTGAAATCTATGGATATTGGTCATGAATGTTGCTGTTCCAAATTCTGATGGGATTGAGTCCTAAGGCAGTTGTCAAATGATTAGATAATTTGCTTTAGACCAATTTAGGACACATGCTTTTATTTGGTCCATTTCGTTAAAGTTGACTTTATTCAATTTCCTTCCTTCTTCAGTGATTTGTTAAGTTCTAGGAGAACATCTCCTTTCAAAGCTCATAGCTCAAATCTCAAAATGGCAACAGGTCCTCCAAACACCCCTATCTCAAGACGACATCATTCAGCTGTGCCTTCCAAAACCGGCCAACCATTAAAGTCTTTAATGTGGGGCCTTTATGGTTAAGGTTGGGTCGAGTTTAGGCACAAAAATGACTTGGTTAGTTGTCACGGTTGGCATCACCTGACTTCATCCTTTTCTCCCATTGTTGCTTTGTCGCTTGAAAGTTAACACACGTTATGTTGTTTCAGGGCACTTGATGAAACAACGGCTGATGTCGTTCTTCGTCTCTAAAATGCACAGAGCTTCCCTTAGCTGCTAAAATGCTGATCGGATCACACAGCCATGCACAAAGGTTAAGGTTTGGTTTGGAAATGTAGTGAATAAACTCCCTTTCAACAGGTCTTGGTCCGATAGTCATGTTCTGATATGACCCAAAAAACCAAACTAATGTGGAAAACCACTCCAGGGTTTCAAACAGTTGCTATAAGCCAACTTGGCGTGATAATACTGTGAGCAACCCATTGAGGTCAGACTGTCCAAACCACATTTTCCTGCAGTTACATTTTAGACTTGCAATGAATACATTTGGCCTAAACGCGGAGGGGCCCACACAGAACACATCAGTAGTATGTTTTAATAATAACATTAGAATGGTGGTTTGTTTTAAAATGATTAATGTGTAGGGACGTATATTTTATTTCCAAAACGTCAACTTAGTCAACAGTCAACTTGACAACGGTACGTGGGGTATGTGCGTGAACTGAACTGTACTGAACCTCACTGGCAGCATCTCTCAGTTCAACTCTAGTAGATCTTTCTTACATGCCATAGCAGGAACTGCGCAGGTGTAATTAATAACATTAAATAATGATAGCTACATTCCATTTAGTTCCATCCGTTTCTGTTTCTGATTCTGGTTCCACTCCAGGGATCTCCTATTAAGCCCGCTGACTCAGTGGCATAGTTTACTGGGACATTTTAAGGGAACAAAATCATCATTAGTTTTATCAGTTACACATGTGCTGTCCCTGCTTCGACAAGTCAAAATGGCGGTAGACCTTTGATTTGCTGTGACAAAATTTCCACTGATGTTCAATCAAGAACACACATCAAGAGTCTTTTTACATGACAACAGTGTTAGGAATTTGCTCTGTTACTGGAGGTCACAGCACACATTCCGTATTCGCACATGCACAGGTAGAATGGTAATTTTCACTTAGTTCCTTTTATGAGTCTGCATTGGCTGTGACGGTCAGAGGCCAATGCTATCCTCAGGCTCACTATCACTCTCCTTCTTCACATTTCCACCTCTATATGTTCTACTTCCTTTACATTATCTTTCTGTTTCTTTTTTTTGTATTCTATGGCAAAAGCCATATGCAAAAATGTCATTTAATTCATACATGAAGATAAATGACAATGAATGATTTACTTTAAAGTGCCAGGGTGTAACATCTAGATCTATTGACAGAAATTAAATATAATATGCATAACTATGTTTTTATTGGTGTATAATTATGTGAAAATAATAATTGCTGTGTTTTTGTTACCTTAGAATAAACATAGAACAGCAACAACATAGAAAAGTAACACAAACTCAGTTTTATAAGTTAAAAAACATTTAATTTAACAAAAACATTCCTTTTGTTTTCACAATACAAATAAAAATGTCAAAATTACTTACTTACTAATTAAATAAAATTACTGAAGCTACTTGATCAAGATTTATTTTACTTATAAAATGTTACCTAACATTTTCTATGTAATCAGTTTCAACAATGTATCTGGTTTTACAAACACTGGCTCTAGATATGGCCTCTTTTTGCAGCCACCGTAGTTTCTCCTTCGCATTTAGAAATTGAGGATGAGCCAAGGGTGTTGCAATCTCTAACTACAGCACTAGATGCCACTAAATCCTACACACTGGACCTTTAAAACATCGACTGGCAAGACATTACATAATAAACCGTATATTTAAAGGATAAGTTCAACATTTGAGCAACTTTAATCACAGAAATGTAAAAATCAACATGTTGTGGTTTTAGAGGCAACCGGTCTCAGTGACTGTGCACAGATTCCAAAAGTATTTTTGTCACAGTGAGGTTGCCAGATTTGGTACAGACTCTTAAACCAAAACCTAAGCTGGTGGCAGCCCACGCTATACCCAGAGATGCTGCACTGAAGTTCTGGGGTGGATGGATGAACTGCTGATCGTCTAACTCGGTCTCTCCTACATGTCGTCAAATACCGTCAAATAAGTGGTCCTCCGCTTCAAAATATGATGCAATAGGTATCCCTCTCGTGTCATTTCTGGATGCATTTGTAGTAGTAGCAGTAGTCAAAGTTAGGTGATGTAGTATAAAGACAGTCGTCATATGGAAGTAAGTCAGGTATGTCATATAAATTCCATTTTATCCATGTACTTACGTTACGTCATGTTACATCAGGCACGTTACATCCGTACTTAACAAACAGACATGAGAGTACATTCAATTGTTTCAATTACATGTACATTTTCTATGTAATTTTATTACATCCAATGTAAAAGGTCAGCCTCCTAGTGTTGGAGTGAGATAACTCCTTACTGGATCCAGTAACGTTTACTCGATTTGTTTGCATTCAGTTCATCCTGAGAATATTGTGTGTGTTATTTTTTTCAAAATAAACGTTTGATTTGATATATTTCAGTTACATGTGACTTAAAAATATCGCTTCATGTTTATGAGGGCCAAGAATCATTTCGAGTGTAGTACTATAAATTTCCCATTAAGCACACATTGGACATTACAGTGACCTTTTGCCTTTGAATGTGCATGTCTGTTTGCATGTGACTGAACCTGAATGCAGGTCTCTCTCTCTCTCTCTCTCTATCTGTCTCTCTCTCTGTCTCTCTCTCTCTCTCTCTTCAGGATCTTCCGAAAGGCTGAGCTAGTCACATTCCCCCACCTGGCTATTTTTCAAAGCCAGACGACGTCTTTCTCTTTATTCAGGCCCAGAATACACACACACACACTTGCAGTACGTTTCTATATGCCTGTCTGTGCTCACACACATACACATTTTTTCCTTTTTTGTTCCTGTGCTCCCCAGTTTTCTCGTACATTCTCGTCCACACTATATTGTCTTCATCCCTTTGTTTTGAAATTCATTCCTGGAACAAACCAATATTTAACGTCCACTGTTTGATTTGAAAAACCAGATCTTCCCCAATCAGTGTTGTCTGCCTGTGATGTGATACAGTGCAGGCTTTTACCTCAAGTCTGAAATTGGTCATACTGGTGTAAAATACCAGCAATCTTTAATCCAAAAAATCTGTGTTCAGCTTGAAAAGTCCCATATGAGTTCAGCGCTATTTTGCTCTTTTTCCACTCTTCCTCATTTTCCCTCCCGCTCTCTCCATGCCTCTTCAATTTCCCCCATCTCTTCCTCTCATCTCTCTCTCTTCCCCTCTGCCTCACCATTTCTCACTCTCCCTCTCTCTAATTCTCTTTCTCATTTGCCTCCCTGTTTCTTCTTTCACATGCAGGAACTGTCATTATATGTTATGGCGTATCGGTTCTCTGCATGCATATGAGCCTCTCTCTTTCTCTCTGTCTCTTTCATGTTTCCCTGGCAGTCATACATTACGTCGGAGAGACAATACCTCCTCCAGATAATGCCGTAAATGATGGAATTTACATACATATGCTCGCATATGCAACCGCAGCCTCTCATATGTGCCGCACTCTACGCGGGGCTGGGTTTCAGCTCGTGTGTGCGTGTGTGTGTGAAGTGGCTCTCCAGTGGGACCATCATTAGAGTGGATCTAGACTAATGACACAGGAAACTGATTCACACTGAGAGAACTTCTGTAAAGCCCACACACACACTGGCACACAGCCTACTATATTCCTGCTTTCTGTAGAGGAAAAGTAGGATTAGATATTTCCACGGTAAAAAAGGTTATGACCAAAGAATTTTGCAGTTTAACTATCACAACTGAAAACTTTCGACGCATTGATATCACGCACACACACACACACACACATACACGGTGGAGCATCAGAGGTTGTTTCATTAAAAAGCCAATTTATATCTCATACATGAGGATACAGGATAAAACAAACTATATTATATTATTACTATATATTATTATTTTTTTAAATTGAGGGGGGAGGAATATTTTCCGATTTCTTTGTAAGAATGAGACATTTTCACTATGGATATTAAAAGCTGACATTCTGTGGTTTTGGAGGGACTCTGGCGCAGCGACTGTGCGCAGCTTCCTGGAGTCTTGTCATCACAGTGAGTGTGCTGGGTTTGGAACCATCATTCCTGTACAGAAACATATACTAAACCACATGCCCACTGACTATATCTGGTAACCTGCAGTGTCTGGAGATGTGGCGCAGAAGCACTAGGAGGATGGATATACTGTATTGTATCAAGAAATTGCTCCAACATGTAAAATATATACTATTTTTACATTAATTTACATATGCAGCTTAAACAAAATTATATTAACAAGGAGTTGTGTATTTTATTCAGGGTTTGTTCATGTTCCTACACTGTGATGTTTAAATTATGTCTGTGCAGAGTTTGACACTAGGAGGAATTTTCACATTCATCTACTGAAAGTCACTGAAAATCAGATTTTAAGGGGCAGGGCCTACAAGCGTCACTTGTGACATCACAAATAGTCGGATCCAGGTCCAGTATGCAACTTATACAAGTGTGATGTATTCACATCCCTCAAATCTGTCATCTCTAAAAATAGTAACATGAACAAAATATTTCTGGACACTCCATAAATTGTTTGAATTATGTAATTTTTCCTCTGCTCTCCTCCCCTCGCATCAATCAGCTGGTGCCACCACGCCTTAGCATAGCTCGAGCTATTCTAGTTTTTATTTTCGATAAATTTAAACAATCGTCCATCCAGGAGGACCTTGTTTAACGGGTTAACTTTCATAAGTGCACACAGCACTCAGACCACCCGGAGATCACACGAAGAGACCCAAACACCCTCACAATGGGACTGTGAGACAGACGCATGTAGGTAAAGGTGTAAAGGAAGGGAGCCTTATGGGTTTTAGCGTTGCACTCAGAGAGAAAAAACAGCAAGAAAAACTGAAGTTTCTGCTTTTTTTTTTTTTAATTAAGTGATTAAGAATGTTTTTTTGTTTTTTTTTATTTCTTTGGTCGCCATTGTCACCTGCTAAGGATCCACTTGCAAGCAGGAACTGTAGTAAGTGCATGCATGTTAAATGGCTGCACACACTGCTGTGTTTGCATTGCTTTTACATTAATGTGCTTGGTGGTGTTTTATCGCACTGTTTACCGTATGTGATTAATGTATTTATGCATGTTTCACCCACTGTGACTACAGCTTATAGGCTTATTGTTGTTGTTTTGTTGTTGTTCGTACTCTTCTGATTTCAGTCTATTGAGTCTATTGAAGAAGGCATAACACAGGCAAAAGACCAGGTCGTGTGTTTTCAACCCGTGCACTCAGTGACACTGTTCTGCTACTGCACACATGCACAAACGGTGACTTTAATAAGTCTCTCATATTTTTCTCCTACTGTGTTGTTCAGAGGTTACACCAAGTGTATTTCACTGTATTTCCCAAACTAAGGGAGCTCACCATGAGAAAACACGAACAGATGTTAGTTTTAACGGAAAACGCTCGCTCGTGAAACCGCTTTAATCCCCATCTCCCTCGACCGCTGCTGAACACACAACTGGGCAGAACCTGTGAATTAGCTCAGAGACTAATTGTGCTTCTCCCGTCACGGGCCGCAGAGAGTTTGTTTAACCAAATCTCTACCAGGGTTTGACCACAGTGGGATTATAAAGGCGGATATTCATATTTTCTGTATATACTTTTTCCTCTTACTGTTGAAATTACACTTTTTTTTGTCCACTTTCTCACCTTATATGAAGATAAGAGGTGTGTTACTGAAGTGTACATCCTGTTATGGCTTCCCTATAATTTAGGACATCAATTATTTCAGTAGCATACATTAGGAAATCCAAAAGTCCAACATTTTCCCCCTTTTGTCTAAACAGTCCACAAAAAACAACTTCAGATAGTAACAAAGTCGTGTTCCACAGTCAAACAACCTCCAGACAAGCAAAATAAAAATAACAAATTGTCAATGAACCTTTTCGCAGACTCTTCCCATCTCTCCTTTCTCCATCTGACTCTTCTCTTTATTGTTTACTTTTTAATTAATCGCGCCGGTTCATTCTAAACATGTCAGAATAAATACATTTTTCATCCCGGTGATATCGGCCCGCCGCTCTGTTATTAATGCTGCGGAGAATTCAGCCACTGTTTGCAAATAATATCCTCAAATTGAATCATTGTTGCATGAATATATGCAAAATATTCATTTCAGGCGGCGTGAGGGTTGAGTGCTTTTAAATTGGAGAGATCATTCATGGCTTCACCTTTTCAGGCGAGATAAAGTCGTGTGCAGTAACATTACAATGTCAGTGGAGGGGAGGACGGAGGGGGGGATGAAAGAGGGAGGGATGAGAGAAGGAAAAGGTAGAAATAATGACAAGAGAAAAGCAGCGTGAGTCAATAAAAACAACTAAATCCAAAGCGAACAAGAAATGTAAGACAAAGGAAGAAGAACAAGGACAGAGGGAAATAAAAGGCGACTGTCTCGGGCTCGTTCCATCACTTTGTGAGCATAACACAGCAGGGATCAGTGTTTGTGTGTGTGTACTGTTCTGCTGTTATTCATTAATTATTATGATCATTATTATTATTGTTCTGCTGTTATAAATAAGTCAGGTAAGTGACTGACTTCAAACTAGTAAGGGATCACACCGAGGCTGCTAATCTTCTACATTTTAATTGTAGTTTTATCTGCACATGGATCCAAAATGAACAGTCATAGACAATTAGAACATGCTGCATTGTAGTAAGTGCAGTAGCTCATGAGGAAACAGCAAAAATGGCCCATCATGCATTAAGAAATCCTTTAAACAATGCTTCGTAGGTGCCTGCACTGACAGCTAATCATTTGTTCCATGGTCTAATTTTCCACTAAATTTGATTTAAAATCTGGTTACAAGTTGTGCAATATCCCCCTGACAGACAGACAAGCAAAAAAAGACTAAGAGACAAATAAACAAACAGGAATGGAAACATAACCTCGAAAATGTAGAGGATTGTGGCACCTATTCAAACAAGAGCTAGACAATGGATATCAGGGCTGCATGTTCAAATGAAAGAGGTGTGTGTATGAATGAAATTGTGGCTCATATCCGCCACCCGACCCAGCCTATCAAATATAACCTGCTGAGAAGATAATTCTAACCTTAGATGACCTGTGCTAGCGAAGGGATGAGGCTATTTCTACCTGCAGCTCCCACCTGTACTAATGTGACTGTAACACTGCAGCTCTTCTCTACCAGACTGTGTTAGTTTGTGGTTCTGCATCACTGTTTCTCTCAATCTGCACTGCTTACTCACACACAGGTGATTTTCAATCTTGCCTTAAAAAATGTAAGCACTTTAGCCAACATGTGTTATCTGTAAATGTGCTTTAAATAGATAACCATAATGGAGCTGGGTTTGCCTTTTCAAAAGCATATATAGAAAATGGGACAATTTTTTAATTTAATTTCAGTTCTTCTTTGAACACAGGTGTATTTCTCAGGTGGAAATCTGAATCTCTTCCTATGGCCCATTCTCTGTACCGGGCCCCCCTACCGCACAGGTCCCAGTGTAAAAGTACCTGTCTGCACTGTTTTTATATTAGGATGTCAGTGTCAGTTTAACTTAAATTCTGCAGGGAGAGCTTTAAATGCTGTTTTATTATTTACTGTATTATGTTGAAGATGGTCAAAGTTGGAGATTTTCCATCAGTGACTTCAATACAGAAATGTTAATCAGCCGTTAATGGAGATAATGTAGATAAGGGTATAATTTGCACTGGGTTTGGATGGAAGGCAGCGATGTCAGCTTTGATTTTTGAATCCTATTTTTGTCTGTCCGTGTACAGTTTCACACTGATTTACTCGCTCTGAAGTGTCCTCTTACTATCCAGCTGCCAAAGTCCACAGGAGGAAAAAGAGGAGTTGCCTTCAATCATTAAAGTGCACTCACAGCCTCGAAGCTTTACAAGCAGCAGCAGCAAGAGATTTGCAGACGTTTTTGCCCCGGGTTTCGCCTTGCAGGCAGAGTTAGGGTTAGGGTTAGCATAACAGGGTTATTGGGCCCATACGCAGCCTGAGGAAGAAATTTGCAAGCACTGCAACCCCTACTGCTGCATGGTTTTGAGTAAGAAAAAACATTTCATCAGTGTTTTTATTTACAGTTAATATTCTCAAAAATGACGCTCGAATTGAACATCAGTCAGTGTAGTAAAGTACAGTGCTGCTGGAGTTACAGTAAAGAAAGAAATGCAGCGTCATTTATCATAAAATATCAAGTCTTAGACTTAGAAGTGTGGCTACGCATTAATGATGCTGCACTTTGCAATGTATTTCTAATTTGAGCATTGCAATGCCTTTATTATGCAAAAATAATAACTAAATAAGTAATCATTTGTAATTTGTTAGACTTATGTGGGGAATAACATTCACTTTTGTGGTTGAGGAACAAACTTCATTGTTTTTCCCCACTTCTGAAACTAAACCTTGTTTATGTGGTCTTAATAATAAACAAAGATGTAGGTTTAGTTTCATGGCTAAA
>NW_023339751.1:1450500-1462186 GCF_004916995.1 Morone saxatilis | reverse complement strand
TAATGAATTCCCTTGTGACAGCCCTTCAGACCTCTAGCTGTATAATGATCCCCCGCCCACCGCCCCACACCCCCCGGATATACTCTCTCCCCCTCTCTCGTCCCTCCCTTGAGGCCTGTAGTATCCGGGTAAGCATCTGTTTTGCATGAGATGCATAAAATGAACAGGACTTAGACAGCCACTGCCATCATAGTGACAAAGATTACTGTCAGCCACCTTTCGCCAGTTATATACATCATTGCCAACTGGTCCATTCCCTGCCTCTTGTCCTTCCTAGCGACAGCCTATCCCTTCCAGCGAGGCCCAACGCCCCCCCCCCCCCGCCCCACCTCCCCTGTGCATCGACCAACCACACCCCCACCACCCCCCACCACCACCCACCCACACCACACACAACCTCCCTCTGCCTACTCTCAGCTTTAACCTTTTACATTAGCAGAAAAAGACGAAAGAAAGAAAGAAGGACTTGCTTATTTTCAACTTTAAAAAACCATTTTAATTGGTATTACATAAAATTATTGGTGGGAGGCCAACGGCAAATCGGCATTCCATATCTGAAAGGAATTTTGATTCTTGCTGGTGAATTTATGCGCGTTTAGATACCTTGTTTAATTCGCAGCTGCAATGAAGGAAAAGGGGGGCAGAGGTTGGGGAAGAGAATAATATTCTTTTGGGGATATTAAGTTCCCCCCCATTAGATACAGGTCATAGAAACTTTTAAAATTGTGGCAGCCAGCAAGGGTTGGGAAAAAGGCGGAAAAATACGTGGTGGGAAGAAAAAATAGGCCTCTTAAAAATGGCAAATGGTGATAACAGGGTTATCTGAATTGGTCCCCCACTGCTTTAAATGGGCTATTGGTTTGGTAAGCTTTGGTGGAGCCTGTTTCCAGTTTTGGCTTCTCTGGTTTTTGTCTTATTGAAAATGAAGCACTCTTTCATACCAGGTATCGAGGAAGGTGGGATTGGTGCATATTGTAATTTTTTCCCGCCACCATAAGCCTCTAAATAATTTTGGAAGTTTCCAGGGCAGAAGTTTTTCCACTTTTTCTCTCGCTCATTTCCCAGAGTTCAAGGGGCAGATGTGCTCAAATCACCCCGGCTGAAGGAAACGCTTAACACATAGAAAGACGCCCTGCCGCCGCCGCCGCCACCGCCACCTCCTTCTCCTTCTCCTCCTCCCTCCTGTCCTCCCCTCCGCTCTCTATCCACACTCCATCCTTTACCACTTCATGTCCCGTCCCTCCTCCTCCTCCTCCTCCTCCTCCTCCCTCCGCAACCATTGTCCTTGCCACTCGCTTGGTTCTTCCTTTATTTCTCTGCCTTTCTTCTGCTTTCGCTTGCTTCAACGCCGCCGTCCTCGTTCTCTCCTTTTCTTCTGCTCGTGTCTTGTTTTTTTTTTTTATTTTGCTCCTTGTCACAATTGCCCTTGGTAACCTCTTTTCATTATTTGACTTTCTGCCCCCCCATAGCTTCTCATGATAGCTTTATCATCTCTTTTCCTCTATCTGTGAGAAAAGACTGAACTATCCATATATTTCCTTAATCACCATTAAACGTGTTAGGAATAAGAGTTCATAATTTTTACACATTGATAAAAAAGATACCTTCAATCACACACGCCCTCAAATGTTGAAATAACAGAAATCGGGAATCAGCTCCGCTACGTCTTGCTCATGTTGTCCCCCCTTGGACTGGCCTCCTGTGCTTTGTCCGACTGTGCACTCTGTGACCTTTTTCACAGCATCCTTTCTTAACAGATAGTATTTCTCACAGTGTGATCAACTAATGTCTTTCAAGTCTGTGGATTGAAACATGATTTGAAAATAGAACATAATGTGGAGAAGAAAAGAAAAGGACGAGGTAAAGCTGCTGTAAGTGAACCTGCCTGGCTAACTTCCTGTCTGTAAAGGAGGGACAGGAAGACCCGTGTTACTGACTGTACACTGACTATTGTGACTATTTATAACTTAAAAACTTTAACAAAGAAAATTCTTGCAGTGCCTTTGAACCCATGAGCCATAGATAAACTTTAAATGTTGGAGTACAGGTCTTCACAGGTCCACTCAGTTCCTAGTAAACTGTGACTTGAGACCAAATTTTTTGTGATTCTTGCCACAGGTCTCAGGTCTGTGTATCAACACGGATAACACCTGAGTGGATCCCAGTGGACTCATTATCAGCTCTGATCACACGGTGCGTCACAATCATCACAGGATAAAAATGTGTCCTTTGAAGCTGAGTGTGAACTGAGGAAAAGTGGCAGATATTGTTACTCTTTTCCAAGGCACTTCACTGCTGCCACATCGTGTTGGTGTTCTCTTTCTGTTTGGGTCCAGTCTGACTGTCCCTGACGTCCCTTTCAAATGCTCTATTTATGCACACGTGAATCTAATTTTGGACCCTCAAAGGCCTTTACTCTTGAGCCACCTTGTATGATTTGACTAACAGATTTTTAAATAAATGGTATGTGTTTATTAATTATTTATTTTTATGGAAATGCTCATTTGTGGCCATATTTCATATATTTAAAAGGTGAAACAGTTGTGTGCTTCCCTTGCATCATGTACCTTTCTTTACTGTTTTATCAACAGAATACAACAGCGGCAGCAATCAGGCAGGCTTCTTTTATTTTATTTTATTTGATAAATAGCCAGCTTCAGAGATGATTAACGAACGATCAGCAAGACCATACTGCACCCGTGCAAACCAATAATGTTGTTAGCATGTTTTTCTTAAGTGGGCCATCAAAGTGAGTACTAAAGCTTAAGTTAATGCTAAAAGTGCACTTACTCAGTCAACAAGTTTTGACTTTGTTGTATTTTCAACTTGTGAGCCTCTGAAACCACCTTGAAACAATGCATACATGTATGTAAGAGAAATACTATAAATACATAATTACTCAATACAAAAAACATACTGCATCATAACAGAGATACACAGTATATACCTGGTTGTAGTTGTATAAACACCACACTGATATTAACACACAGTACACCGGCCTTTCAAACTGTACTACATAAAGTACACTACTTATATTTTACTCTTTTTCTTCACGCTAAAGCGACATTGTTGCAGTATCTTAATTGCACAGCCATTCGCGACAGAGAAGCACATCACATATTAACGACAGTGTACATAGTGCATGTAGAGAGCAGCAGAAGGACGATATCTTTTTATCTACCTGCAATAAAACTCACCCTCTGTCCAAGCCATGAATAACACTTATACTGCCAGCTCGTTTCTTTACCCGGGAGAGAGAGAGAAGGGGTGGATTAGGGAGGAGGAGACAGCAAGGAAATTAAGAAAAACTGCATGTTTAAATAAAGAAAGGGAGAGTAGAGAGAAAGAAATGCGCTATAGGTCAAACTTTTTTTGGTCTTCTAAACTGCGACTTACCATCATCCATTTCTAGTTGCTGGCCACACAAGAGGTCATGTATGTGGGGAAACATGTCATTCCAACACAATGGGCTTTAATCTGCTGCAAGAACAACCTATAACACTTCCAGAAGAATCAATGTTCCAAGACCAACCATAAAATACCAGCCCAAGGGTGTCCAAGGCAAAGAGAACAACTACTTCATGGCCCGGATCCTTAGGGGCCCCAAATGTGCAAACCTTTGTTGTCACTTCAGTTTTGGTAATTTGATCAACTGAACGTTCATTAGACACTTTTAATAAGAACTAAGGTGGGGACCCCAGAGCTGCTGGGCCCCAAGGTTGCTGGATGGTCATTTGATTAAACACATTCATTTATGAATATGAAACACATTAGTACAAAAATGAGATAATGATGATCTTAAGACTACATTTTGACATAAGGGCCCTTGTCAAGGCCTCAAGGTTAGTTAATAAAACAACACCTCAAGGACTTTGTGTCACGTTGAATTGGGATTTGATGTCCTCACATGGTAAATTTTCCCAAATAAAGATATGTTGAACCGAATTATCAGAACTGAACTGACCCACAAAGAAAACCTCCAGCATAGCAGTGTGTTAGTGTTTGGGCAAATAATGAACTGTACTCAGTGTCTGAATTGGACCAAAAAAGGCGCCAGTACCCTGACTCAGCACAACCCTATGTACTCTAGCCCCAATACTTTCGGTGTTTTTATCCAATTGTACAAGGTCAGCAGTGTTATGATAGCTATGTGTTTACGTAAGGACCCTTACTCCTCTGTATTCTGCCTCTGATTGACATTTTTTACTAACCCTAACCACCTTCCTCCTACAAATAACCAACCGAACCAACGATGACAACAAACTCTATCCAATCAGAGGCAGAACTGAGAAAAAAATCAAGCGTTAAGCAGGTGTTTAAGGGTGCAAGGACAAAAAATCAGAAGGGCCAGTGCCTGTGAGTGTGACTGACTGTACTTGATGGTATATAGTCTAGGATATGGTCTACCTATTGAATTAAGACACAGCACTAATTACATAACCTTTAAACACAAACCAAAGACATGGCTAAAGACAAACCAAACCTGCAATCATGAGTATTTAACTGCCTCATCTCTGGCACTGCCTGTACATCATGTTAAACCGGGCACGTGGGTGTCCACATACTTTTGACCGTATAGTACAGGTTATCCACACATTTTTACCACTACACCACTGAAGAAGTGGGAGAGAAAGGCAGAGTCGAGTTTAGTGAGAGAGAAATATATATATATATATAGTCAAGTGAGGAAAAACCCACAGCAGAGAGGAGAAATGGGAGAAAAAAGCAAAAGAGTGGAGGAGAAAAGGGAGAGGAAAGGGTCAAAGAATAAAGGGGTGATAGAGAGAGAGAGAAATAGAGAGAGAGTGCGAGAAAGAGATGTAAGTGGGCTCTGCGGAGGCCCCGGTCGGTGGCAGTCTGTCTCTGATTTCCATTCATTGTTAAGATGGATGAGATCCCAGCCGGACCGAGAGCAGACCGCCGCATTTCTTCTTCTTCTTCTCTTTCTCTTTTTTTTGGATAGGGGGGCATTATTCAAAACAGAGCTTATTTTTGGTGGCCATTATGCATGCACACCTGATCAGCATGTCAGCCTGGCCTCCCCGCATCGCATGATGGAACGGCCCAATTTACCTCTTTCACCTGCCTTGCATAAAGGCACAGTGTACTGTACAACACACACACACACACACACACAGTGGAGTGGATCATACACGGATGCAGACACACAAGCACACACACACACTGCTGTTTATTTGCAAAGTGTGTATGAAAGTGTGTACTTATACTCTATACAGCCATTGGATGTGTTGCATGTGACACACACTCACCTACTGTAGATACACGCACACACACACACACACACACACACATAGGTCTCCCACACAGTCTCCAAACTGTGTCAGTTGTTACCGAGTCCAAACTGAATTCATTAGCAAGTCAGGACTCTCTCTCTCTCTCTCTCTTTCTCTGTATCTCTCTTGCTCTCTCACCCTGCATCTGGTGCTAAAGCAGATAGGGTTAAGCTTTTAAATACAAGTATCTCAATAACATGTAATTCAAATTATAAATCCTTTGTAATTAATCATTTGAGGAATGGGTAGTATGTTATTCACTGTATACATGCTTTTTGAGTCATGCTCGTCACAATGAGCACGCTTTTAAAAAGAGACACAATTTAACCGCATGTGTCTATTTGGTGGGTGTATCCAATATATGGAATGTGGATCTGGTCAAGTATGTCCTCAGTCTGATCCCTAAGTATTAGTGTGGGATTTGTTATTTCTTCCCAGTATGAGTTTTCTTTTTAATTTGGTCACAGTGTGGCTTGGCCAAATTAGGTAGAGCTTTCCTGAAGCTTTGCCCGAGCCTGTATTTATGTTCTTACTCATCACATCAACGCTGGCAGACCTACCTTTAAAATGTGTTTCACACTGTGAATGTTATGTTTTATGCATAGAAACAAATATCTTCTTTTATTGCTATATACAAGCAAGTGACGGTTCGCTAAACCCCTCCCCTTAACAGTGGCCGTCCAGTCTCAGCTCTACGTTCCAACAGTTGTCACTGATACAACAGTGCTCGATTGGTAACATGGGTCTCCCAGTCCTTCCCTTCTGCAGAGAATACATTGTCTGGTATCCCGTTCCTGCTTCAACCAATCAGGAGAGAGAATGTCATGTCTTTTTGTTTTTTAGTCTTTCCAAATCAAAAAATACAAGAGAATACTGTTAACTGATAAAACACGGTTAACGAAAGATGCAAAGAACAAAATGGTTTACTAGCTATTTTATTTAGTGAACAAATGCCTGGAATGTGTATAGCCTTTGGTATTTAGCATGGTATGTAGCCAAGAAATTACATAATTAAGACCCATGAGATCTCATTTTAAATCAGGTCAGCTGTGGTTAGTGTTAGCTAGCTAGCAAGCTACATAAAGCTGATGAACTTTCCTGACAGTTGCAAATCAGCCAGCACACCTGCTTTTGTCTACCTCCATCTGAAATCAAGTGCCCATAGTTTAAACAAATACCGTAAAATTTCGAGTGATGAATGTGCCACCGTTATCGTAGCACATGGCATACGTGCGGGTGCTCAGAAGGGTCACCCACCTCAACCAAAAAAAAAGATTTCAAAGATTACCACTTTATGTAAGAGCTGGAAGAAAAAGTATAAAACAAAGTTTCAAGGACAAAGAAAACACCAACATTTGAAAGTTTACTCATACAATCACTGTCATATTTTTTGGTAACTTTAAAATGACTGAAGAATGTCAGCCTTTCAAAGTGTTATTTCACGTTGAATGGTTAATACAATAATAAAATGTCAGGGCTAAGATATTCTTAAAATGACAGCTTCAGCTTAAAATTGCTTTACCTGACAAGCCTGATTATCCCATCACAAAAATCTCTTTATTTTCTACCTACCCTGGTGTAGGTGTTAGTCGATGCAATATCATAGAAGTTTGATTAAATGATGAGCAGATGTCGGTAATGACAGAGAAAGTGTGTTCACCAGGCCACATATGGTATTAACTTTCAAATTAACTGAGCAGAAAGAACTCAGGAAGCACCACTAATGTTAAACATGAATAAAAAGATGTTTGTGATGCTTTCATTCAGTTCTTTCTCTGATTCACCATATAGCTCTCCATTATATATATCTGTAAGACATTTGTCCATGTGTTGCATGAATGTGAACTACTACTGTAAAGTGCTGCTTTATTCAATAGAACATCTTTTCATGTTAATACTTATTTAATAATTGAAAAGTATATTGGTTGTCAACGACATACCTAGTGAGCAGCTAGCTCCATTTCTGTTCCTTTTCTCTTTTGTATCCTTCAACAACAGTTTTGTCCTGAAATTTCCATATTGAAACCCTTTTCATATTTTATCTGTAATCAAACAATGTATGATAAATCTGATGAGCTAGTTTTTCAACAGCCAAAATTCACTATGGGTATTTTAGATCCACTAGGATTGAGGATTACACAAACAATTATAAAAACTGTACAAACTACTACTCATTTTCACCAGGAGCAAAAGAAATTACAAGAATTTTGAATTTTAAAAACTCCCCTTTGCTGTCACTCAACCACGCTCAACCACAGACATGTAAGCACATAATTAAAGGGGTGAACATGATGCTGCCTTGTAATTTAAGCACACGGAGTACAAGGCAACGTCATGGATTTTACACAGATTTGTTTTGTGGCCTACAGGGCAGCAGTACTTGATTTTCTCCAGAAAACGGTTCTTCAAAAAAGTTTTTTTTTTTTTTTTTCATCCAACAGTTTAGGTTAAGGTTAGTGTAGTTAGAGGAGGCAAAGAGAGTTTTAAAACAATTACTGTAGATGTCTGTCCTTAAAAACGTGGACTTCCTCTTAACCGACTGGTTAGAGGTATACTTTGTTTTCACATGCTATATTCTATCTTTCTAATTGTTACTTTCACTGCAACAAATGCACAGAAATACAGTTCTATGGTGATACATTTATATTTGTTAAACATATCGACAGTATGAAGATTACAGATTGGATCTTTGACTGAATTTATTTGTATTTTCATATGATATGATATGATATGAAATACAGATCTAGGTTCTGATCCATTATCTTGTATTCCACTGGATCTTTCTGGATACAGGTCCTTTTTTTCCATTTCATGATTCTTTTCTGTTTCTGTTTATAATACCAACGTCCTGGACCCTAACCCTAGCCCACTTCCTGGGACACCCTGGTACCTCACCTGGTAGAGTTGGCACACCATGTACCAAGTCTGAGTCCTTGCTATGGGTTCAAATCAGACCTCTCTCTCCCCTTTTTCCTGTTTTTCTGTGAAAATAAAGGTTAGAAAGTAACTGTAATTTTCCTAAAATAATAACAATCTGTTTTCTGTTGTTTTTAGATGACATTAATTGCATAACTTATACAGTTTTAAGAATAAATAAGTCAACATTTTGCTATGATGGTAGTTTCTTACAGTGGTTTATTTGTGGTTTATCTTGGGGTCCCCGGGGGAACAAAATTAATGTCAAATGAAAAATGCCTGCTTGTTAAATCCACCACCACAAGTTAATCAGCGCATTGAGAGCTCTGTTATGTGCACTGCAGTTCTGACAATAATCAACTACAATCAGGAGGCTAGACCTTGACAATGGTGGTGTGACACAGGATAGGAGGGATCGCCTCCCCAGCTGGAATCTAGGTGTACCCAATAGCCCCCATGCTCAAGTGTACACTGGAGGTGGAGTAAGTGGATAGGTGCAGAAGAGAGATATGTGAGGCAATAGGAAGAAGAATGAAAAGGAGAGGAAGAGGAAGGTGAAAGGATGCAAGGTGAGGAGAGGACAGACAAAGGAAAGTTCTAAAGAAAGGAGGAGAGGTGAGTAGGAGATAAAGGGAGGACAAGATATGAGAGGGCAAAAGGAGAACACATCAGTGAAAATGAGGGGATGAGATGAGAAAGAGGTCAGGCAGAGGGATAGTGAGAGGGGAGATGGAGAAAAGCAGAGGGGCTGACATGATGGAGATGAGCACAAGGGGAGAAGATGGCGGGAGGGAGGGAGAGAGGGAGGGGAGGTGAAGTGAGACGAGAGGGCAGAAATAAAGAGCGTAGGAGAGAGGGATGAGGGAGGTGAAGTAAAGCCCAACGGAGCCTCCTCCAGATATTTACGGCATCCGACTCCATCTCAGCCCGGCCAGCTGGGGAGAGCAGGTGGACCAAACAGGTCAGCTCATTAACACACACACACACACCATTGTCCTGTTTTAGCTAATGTTTGAGTGTGACATTACTGTGCCCGCGAGGTTACTGCTCCTCTCCCCTGTGTAAAAAACAGCTTGACTGTTCCACGCAGGCTGGCCCAGGTGTGTGTGTGTATGTGTCATTGCGTTACAGGGGTTAAAAAGACATGACCCAAGTATGGGGCGGAGAGGAGAGATGATGGTGTGTGTTTGTGTGTGTGACCATTAATCATAGCTCTGCTCCAGGCCAAGACCTCTGTCCCACCCCTTCACACAGTGGACCACACTCACCTCGCTCTGTGCAGCACCTCTTCACATCCACACACACACTACAGTACAGAAAGAGAGAGACAAAGAAAGAGAGGTGTAGTTTGGTGTTATATAGAACAAATATATATAAATACCTCAACCCCAAAACCAGGCCTTTATTTAAAACAGGCTTATATTTGAGAGAAAGCCTCTTACTACACATTACAATGTATTTTAAGCATTTTACTGTGTTTTGATCCACTGCTGTTTTACAGTAATTTACTGTTTTTTTTTTTATATACATCTTGAGCAATGGGCAGGAAAG
This sequence comes from Morone saxatilis, assembly GCF_004916995.1. Classification (NCBI taxonomy): domain Eukaryota; kingdom Metazoa; phylum Chordata; class Actinopteri; family Moronidae; genus Morone; species Morone saxatilis. The sequence continues at coordinate 1,452,425 of NW_023339751.1, read as the reverse complement.
GGCCACAGGTCGGATTTGGCCACTTCAGCAAGGACTCCAAATTCCACCAGGCCTGGCTTCATAACTTTGCATCTGCGTCACAGTCTTAGTCCGTGGTCTGCACATCTTGTCCTTAAAAACGGTGTGTTTCTCTTCTCTTCAAATCTCCTCTAACCTGCCTGTAATGGACTGACTCCTGGCCTGGTGCCACAGTGTTGATGTAGCGTGAAATTTTGATCCAAAGTCTGCATGCGGTATTTTTATTCTGAAAAAGTTGACCCGATTATTCGGAGCAGTATTTCCTGTCAGTGGCGATTACTCTGTGTTGGCTTGAGCGAAGTGGGGTTGCAAGCTTCCGTCGGAAATAGATCAGGCGCATATTCTACGTGGAGCAGCCAGCAGGAAAGCTTCCAAGATGCAATTTAAAACCAAAAAGGCAGAGAAGTTAAGGGAGCTAAGCGAGCTATGTTCTGCCAGTTTATTAATCATGTAAAGTAATGTAACTAAACATTGTCATTCCAAGGCTGTGTTTTTCCTCAGCTCAGCCCGCCCACTGTGTGTATCTATTGCCCCAGGTAAGACTGGTGACAGTGTGCCAAGCGGTGTAAATCTGGCCCCCTTCCCCCCGGGGTGGACAGCTCGCGGTGTCAAACCTGTAATTGGTGGCGGTGTAAGCGTGTAAAACAGGGTGATGGGTGGCGAGGCCTTAAATCGCCATGCTGGTGGGCGTGAGGCCGAAGGGAGGAAGAGGAGGATGAAGGCTTTGTGACAGGGTGTGGAGGCGGTCCACATTGTCGCCTGCCCCCAAAATTAAAGTGTATGGACAACCACACACAGGACTACATATTGCATACACACATGGCATAATACACAAAACTAAACACAGCACCATAGGCTCAACCCACAGTAGAAGACACCACACACAACAAACCACACACACACAACAATCTACAGCACAGTCTTACAAAGGAGGTCTCCTAAGATGTTTAAATGTAGAAACACTCATTATATTATGTGACTTATGCATAAAAGGCTTTATAACTCAGCATACGTCGTAGGACAGGAAGTATGGCCGAGCTTCTGTGAACCGTCTGCTTTACATTAGATAACGCTGAACAAGTGTGTGTGTGTGTGTGTGGTGAAAGCAGAAGCGACATTTTTTCTTCACCCCAGAGCATAGAACCTCTGCCCTACAATTTAGTGCCAAACCAAATTAACCATCCTAGACCACGTCTGGGCCTCAGTCCAAAACCAACACACACAGCAAGCACACACCTCACATATGGATTTGTGAGGAAATGGAACACCGCGCTCAAAGTAACATTTTATGTTGGACAGTCTTCTCTCTCCCCTCTCTCCCTCTCTCCCACCACCACACACACACACACACACACAGTGCCTAGTGACTATGATCACAGTATGACAGGCAACAGTAGCCTGGCCTGCTCTGCTCCCTCTGAACCTTCTCTTCATCTTCATTCTATCTGGCTGGTTATGTCTCGCTCTTCCTCTCCCTCTCTCTCCTTTCTCCCCGACAACTCTTCAGTCCTCTTTTTATTCAACTCTCTGAGCTGAAGTGCACGTTTTAGGACGCTGGAAGATCTGGACTAGTTGCTGTGTGTGTGTGTGTGGTGTGGTGTGTTTTATATGTGTTTTGTAGGAAGATACAGTTTATGCTGTCCCCTCTCGGCACCCCCCTCCTCACAAAGGCTCGCAGGGGCAGCACCCCTGTACCGAACCCCGTTCACACACACCATTCTGCAAAGTGGCTGCCTAAACCTAGCAATTAATCAAGAGGAGGGAGGAGAATGAAATACTACACATCCCTCCATTTGCGTTTATTACCCATGCATATTTTTCAGGTTTTAAAAAAATATATCACTCCCAGAAAACATACGTTTTTACATGTATACCCCAGCCGCGCCAAAAACCTCCTCTTTTACAGT
>NW_023339751.1:1450186-1450400 GCF_004916995.1 Morone saxatilis | reverse complement strand
ATCTTTTATATTTTAGCCAACTGTTAATATGATTTCAGCAGTAATGTGCAACGTAACTAAATCTGTAAAATACATCTACATAGTGGTTACAAAATTTCCCTTTGAAAATAGGAATAACATTATGAGCACCTGGGCTCCCTGACTGGTCCCAGACCAACAGACTGTGACCCCTTTGTATCAGAACTAGCATTAACTGTTTCAGCAGTTTGAGCTA
>NW_023339751.1:1439151-1450060 GCF_004916995.1 Morone saxatilis | reverse complement strand
GCTGCAGGTTTGGAGATGCTCTTACCCAGTCGTCTAGCCATCCCAATGTGGCCCTTGTCAAAGTGGCTCAGATTCTCACGCTGCCCATTTTTCCTGCTTCTAACACATCACCTCTGAGGACAAAATGTCAACTTGCTGCCTGATATATATATAGTATAGTGCTATTTCATATAAAGAATACTGTCACTTTGTATGATATCAAAGGTTACATTCTATTGTATTATCATATGCTTCATCCCTTGCCTTCCTTATACACATATATACTGCTTATATTGCATTGTATATCTCATATCAAACTGCCCGGCCTGGAATCATGTCAAACTGTACTGATTACAGTATTATCTTTTCACTCTCCATCCTCCTCTCGTGTGTCAAACTCAAACCAGACTAGTGTCACATCCTTCTTTTCTTTCATCATCCTCCAATCTCCGCCTCTCCTGTTTCTCTCATCTCTCTTCCTTTCCTGCTTTCTTCCATTTCCTCCATCCCTTCTTACATTTCTCTCCAAATTTCTTCTCTTTCTCTAATTTCCCAGCTCCTTCTTCTCACTTTCCCCCTGATCACAGTTACTCCCATTCTGGTTTATTTACTTTCTCCTTCCTGTCCTCCTTCTCTTCTTTCCTCTCCTTCTCCCTCCTCCTTTCCCTGGCATTTCGTGTCAAGCCACTGCTCCTCAACTCTCTGTGTCGTGTCCTGTCCTTGCACAAAGCCTCGCTGCTCCTTGCTGGGACTGTACAGGGCGACTCTCACAGCTAACCCAGATGGACTATCCCTGTTCTGCCAGAGACTAAAATAATATAGAAGCATGTTAGCATCATGGGAGGAGGCGTCATGCGCCCCCCATAACATCATCTACTGTATTATTCAACACATCAAGCCCCCCCTCTGTGCTACACTCGTCCCTGACCTTTTCATATGAGCCTCTTACAGCCTAACTAAGCTCTGTGATCCACATCAGAGAGACAGAGGGCTGGATTTAATAAACTTATGTGAATGATGCTTTGATCCGATTTTTTTTATTCAAATTATACTAACTGGCACAAAGTGAGGAACGTTGTTGTCTTGTTTCACTATGAAATGGCCATAAACTTAAATACCTGTAAATTAAGCCCTAAGACTGCTGAACAATGTTGGGATGCAGTAGCATACATCTGGAGGGTCTGGGTCAAAACACTGAGCACTGTAGGAGCATCTGGCCATTTCATGCTCTCTTGGCCTGAACCCTGTCCTTCTTTTTGTGTGTCTTTCAGTATTTCTCCTCTGACTTGGACTGTAAATCCAAAGTTGGATGACTAAATAACTGAAGAATGAAACAAAAGTCGAACGTGAAATGAATGATGTTTGAAGGGGAATAGGCTCATACTCTCCACCTGTGCTTGCAGAAGTGGGTATCCTCTTAATTTTTGCCCCAAATCTTTAAAGCGTCCAGCAACGGATACACGCCCTGTGTCATACACAGTGCCATGTAGGACTATTCCTGAATATTTAGTTCACCCAAAAATAGTCGTGGTATCTGCACATTGCCGCTTAACTACTGCTGCTCCCCCACATTTCCTCTTATATATTTTCAAATATAAAATACTACTGCCAATACAAATTCACTGTAGAAAAAGAAAATCTAAAAGTTAAAACGTATATTTTGAGTCTTATCAGTCTACAGAAACATTATGTACTTTACAGTAGGCTGCTGTAGAGGAAGCGGCTTTAAGATGATTTAGAATCTGGTGCTCAGTGTCCTCCCCTTCTTTTCTCATGCATTTTTCTTTTAATTCACGACTGTTGTGTACAAAAAGAAGAAAGGTTTTACAACAAGCTTAAAATAATGATCCATGCCTTTTTTTAATAGAAATCAACATCCTTTGATGCACCCTACTGTTAAATCCAATCACTTAATTAAACATTTAGTGGTCTAAAGATCCCCCAAATTCTGCCGAACTAAACAACAAAATAGGTTGTCGGTTCCCTCCCAACACATATTGTGGTTCAAGATCTGGCGACACCACCAACATCGTTTGTCACTGCCTTCCGAAACCATTAATCACATGATTGAGGTTTGGTCATGTTCAGGCAGAAAACTAGTTGGTTAAGGTTAGGAAAATGATCACACTAATGGTTGGTAGATAATGAGATGCAAACAGACGTCTCCTGTATCCCAGTCGCATACTTTTTTGTCCCTTCCATCCAGCCTACATTAGGTTTTGAAACAACAAATGACAAATGCTGTTGTTTTTCTTGTGAGTGTAGTTAAAGAGCTTCTGGTACTGTTCAGTTACCCATTTCTGGTTTGGACATAAATAACAAGGCAGTTAGCGTGAACAGTGACAGCCAGCATGCATGAAAATGCACAGAAAACACCACCTACAGTAACTCAAACTTTATCAACAAAAAAATTGGGGAAAAATACCCACAGTGCTTTAGTGATAGGGGAGCACTCAGCACAAAACATGGTGACAAATATCTATATATAATACATATTTAGATATTTATATATACATATATATATAAATATCTAAATATGGATTTTAAGGATTTACCACAAAACAATAAGTAAGCACAAGTACTTAGCTAATAGAGCGAGTCTTATGGATTAGACAGAGCTGCATATAAATGCGTGGCCCCCGGCCTGTATGAAGTTGTCCCTGACACCCAGAGGCCTCATCATCCACCATGATCCAGACTCTGATGCATCGACCCGAGCCCGAGCCTTGCGTCAATAAATCCATCCCTCCTGCTCCGACTCCACTTCATTCTTCTTTTTCTCTCACTCTCCTGTGACCGGGGAGGTGAGAGGTGTCCTGAAAAAGAGGAATGAACACAGCGACAGTCTATCACGGCAAGGTCGAACCGTGTCCAAAACTGTGGGACACGCGGGCTGAGGGAGTGTGAGGGATGTGGAGGGCGAGTAAAAAATGGGAAGAGATGTGAAGAAAGAAATAAAGACAAAGAGCCTGAGAGCCTGTCAGAGTAGATAGATAGATAGATAGATAAGGTCCAACAGTGGCTTTTTATAGGTATATTGTCATATTATCGTGTGTTGAAACAGAATAAGGATGTTTCAGTGATTTCATGCTAGCTTTGTGGAGCTAGGCATGTCAATGCTTTTGGTTCGGACCGAAATATCTCAACAAACATTAGATGGATTGCCATGTCGACAAACATTCATGATTCCCAAACAATGAATCCTAATGACAAATAGTCTTAATAACTTTGTTGATTTGAAATGTCTCAACAATTGTTGGATGGATTGCCATGAAATCTGGTACAGAAATCCATCATGCTCGATGAAGAATCCCACTGACTTTGTCGATGCCCTGACATTTCCTCTGTAGACAACAACAGCACAAACTTTTAACTTATCTCGTTATAGCCCCATCTACTAAATGGACTGGCACCAAACTTGAGAAGGAAAATATATTCATAATCCCCCACAATACCTAACTGCATTCCCATTTTTAATTATACAGTCTATGCCAAATACCAGCAAAGCTAATGACATGTCTATCAACCTTAGCACTTTAGTTTGATTAGCAAATATCAGCATGCTAACAATAGCCTCCATTACGTCATCCATAGGTTTCTAAAGAGTCAGTGTGAAGCTCACTGTGTTCAGCTGCACATTGTGAATTCATGCATGTTAACTCTCATGAATAGCAGTAACTTTTTGCACAGGATTTGCACCCAGCTACTGCACCTTGATTACTTTTTCTGTGTCGGTGTTACAGGCGTCAATTGACAATTGTGTTGTTTTATCCAGGCACATACAGTGTATAGAGCAAAGAGGACTCTGTTGCCCCGAACAGAACCTGCTTGCCTGCAAATCTTCTTGCCAGACTGCACATGGCCCTCATCAGGCTGCACCAAACAAAGAGTTGTGTTTAGGCTTAGGTTAGATGACTGAGGTTAGGATGAGAGCCATGTTTGGGTCTGCCAATACGAGTGAAGGAGGTGGAATTAGTACGCAGCCTGAGAGGCATTTGTCAGGGCAAAATGAAATAAATATCCACAATGAAGCTTTCAGCGTGAAGGGGCGAGAACAGTTTCAACATTTCTGTCAACTCGACACATATTCTTATGTGGATTATGAAGGCCGGGCAGTAAGAACAGCCTACTCAGCATTTTAGACATTTAGAAGGGGCAAACTGGACTTTGCTGTGGTTCTTTTCCTGGAGTCCTATCTGTCTTTGAGGCAGTTGAAGGGATCCTTGAGGGTTGTTCTCTGCAAAAACAAGAACATTTAATTTACATGTAAATCACTGCAAGGATCCCAAAGACTTTTGTAATCACCGGCCTCACTGGTGTCTCCCCACAGTGTATAACTCTACAGTTCAATACTGGATGAGAAATGTTTGGTTAGAAAAAAAAAAATCCAATGTGGTGTCTGCAGCCTCACTTGTGTTTCTGTGTTGAAATATTTTTGGGTTTGATATAAAAACATTTACAAAACACACTATGTAGTTCATCATCTGCTGCATAAACTGCATCACCCAAATCAAGAACCACACCTCGGAGATAAGAAATGAGGAATAGTGTCTTGACAGACAACACACACACACCACACACACACACCCTTGGCATAAGGATGGGGGCTTAGCCAACTTCTGCGAGTCGTCCCGACTTAACTTGAGCTCCAGACCGGGTCTTAATATTCCGCCGGAGTGGCGGAGCCGTTCTTCTGCACGACCAATCCCATCGTCAAGTCAAATTTGCATTAGCAAATGGGAAAGCAGCGACGGCCTATTTGTTAATCTGATCTTTGTTTACCCAACACTCTTGTAATCCACTTTTAATTAAATAGCCGCCCAAATATGTGCGAGCAGCAGTTTGACTTTGTCTGTGCCCACATAGCCAGACTGAAGCAGACAGAGACAGACAGACAGACAGACAGAGACATTGGCTTTCTGTGGTTGCACTCCCTGCTGATCTTGCTTGAAAGATGCAGTTTTGCACACAGCACACTTCTCCTTTTAATGCAAAGAAACTTAAATTGCACTATGAATTATTTTTTCTAAAGCACTTCCAATGATACACACACACTGTACCTATACACTATCCATATACACCCAGGTTTATGCGGGTCACTTCTGGAGATTCAGCTTATCCCATTGTCTGGTCAAATATCTAATTCTAACCTCACAATAGATTTGTATATCCTATCTGTCATAAACCACAGGCTGTGTAGTTTGAATAAATCAAATAACACACACACACACACACACACACACACAAATAAACACACTTTCAAAACCCACCAGCCCACACCATTCCCTCCCTCCCACACACACTCACACACACACACTACACAATATGGCTGCATAATGTCCTTTATCTATTTATAGTTAATGCCATCCTAGGCCTGATAATGCAAGCAGATACCTGGTAGGCAATTACATCTCCCAGATTCCGTCTGCAATAAAAATGCACTGGTAATAGAAAAAAAGGGGGTAAATAACACAGCAGCGTGAATGAAGCTGGCCTGGCCTGCACTATACATCCCCAATAAGTCAGCCCGCACTGACACGAGCCGCATTGTCATTCATATGTGCCTCCTGTGCTGTTTTTACATGTAAAGGAAAGGCACCAGCAGAGTCATTGTGTCTCTACCTGGGTATTAGAGGTGACATCACATTATCCTCATCCCCAACACATATCTAAATAACTTTCTTCTTGGATATTTGTGTGCTTTTCTGTGCGGGGTTTGTATTCACACATCCGTATGTGAGAGTTTACAAGAGACATAAAGCGTGATGCAGATTGTGTGAATATGTGCTCTAATTCAACGCAAAAGAATTGGTAACACCGGACAAAAGATACATTGCTTCCCTAGGGTGCCGTGAATGACGGGGTGACAAATCCATTAACTGGAATTTGTGCATCTGTATGATTTAGATTTACAAAACCCAGAGGTTTTGACAAAAAGAAGAATCCATGTATTATTATTTAGAACGCGTGTCTTGCACAACAGAAGCACATCGATGGAAGTGAACATCCTGGGTTTAAACCAACGGATCAGTGCAAGGTTATTTGTTACTTGCTGCTATTATGACACCGTATTTCTACATTTTGAGAATTTAATACTGGGTTTTTGAGATTGAGACTTCCATGTTTTGCATTTTTTTGCCTTTTTAACTGTACTTCACATTAAATCTGATCATTTCCCATCATGTTTCACTTTTTAAATGTGTTTTTTTCTCATCCACTTCCTCTTAAACCTGTAATGCATCACTCTTATGTATGTATATGTTTGTTATGTATGCTAAATTATACGTTTTGTGACCATATATATTATGTTTGTATCAAAACTTGATATATGTGTTTTCTCTGTGCCATAGAGCTCCATTGTTGTCCAACTATTAAAATCACGTCAAGGAGCCACACTGATGCACTGGTGACATGTTCCATTACATTATGAACATGCACAGTTTTGACCCAATATAACAGACCAAAGAACCACGTTTTTTATAAATCTGCAGCTCAAAATAGTCTCCAGAAAAAGCGCTCTTTCCCCCTGTTTGAACAACATTTGCTAATATCTACAGTGGCCAGCAGTTTAAGGAAAATAACTGAAAGAAATTATATATTTGAGACATTTAAAAAAGGTTACATTTCAAGTAGGAACCAATGGGCTTGGGTCAGAGAGCCACAGACAAGATAGGGAAGTCAGAAAGTATTGAGCAATGTACTAATGCATTGTTGGTTTTCTTATGTTAACAGGATTTGTTGATGAAGAAAAGTGTAGACTAACAGTTTTAATTTTCCTCGAAGATTGTACTATTGTTGTGTGGAATGCAGAATCGATCGGCACTTACAACCCCCAACTTGTCAGGAGACCTCAAAGAAAACATTGATGAGGTGCAGTCTATTTGAGGTTCGGTTAGTTATACATGTTAACTGATAATGTAGCGTGGAGCATAAGCAATACCTTGCACACATTTTATGGTAACTGAGCTGTTTAACGTGCTTCTGTTTGAACTTAGATCTGCCAGCCAATAAGAAACAAGTATGGAATCAGATGTAGTCACAGTGATTGAGTACCAACCTCCGGTTTTAAATCTTCAAAAGATGATTTACAGATTGCAAATAGGGGAAACAGTTTCTGATTGGAAGGTGGGGAAAAAAAATTAAAAAACATTTTCATCAAATCAATGATACTGTAAAATATAAGTATGATTTGTAGTAAACAAGTAAAAACATGCAGAAATGCTGGTATGGTTAATTTTATATTTGCATTATCAGTGAAGGCTTGGTTTGATGCCCTACTACTGTTGCCAAATATCTACTATTTTGTAATAGTATGCAGTTCACATGCAGAATCTGCAGGCAGGGCAGAGTTTGACTTCGTGTACGGACATTTCTACATCCTTCTGTAAGTGCTCTGCCTTGGAAACACCTTGAACTCTCACAGTAAACAGAAAATTGTTTGCAAGAAGTATTTAGCTCCGTCGGACCATGAATATTCATTGATGGTTCACTTTTCTCATAACACTGCAGTCATAAAGGAGGAGCAGACTCTAATACACCCGCTGTTCCAGGGAGAGAGTATTAAGGAGAGATTTAATAGAGGCGTGAGTATGGACGGACTCATTATCTTTCTATTAGCCCTGCCGCTGCACGCTCTCCGCCAGCAGGGTTATACTGACTTCTATTAGGTTAGTGGTCAGATACACACACGCACACACATTTACAAAAAAGACCAGCTAATATAAGCTAATTTAGTAGATAGTACTGCCCAACAGTAACAGTTCAGGCAAATGAGTGTCCTCCTTTGGACTTGATTTACGAGGCTGGTAAACCTGTTATTATATGTGTGTGTGTTTGTTGTGTTGTTTTAAAGGGGGAGTTGTTAGAAATAACTGGAAAATATATATTTGATATGAGAACACATGCTACCTCCCTACTGTTTTTCTTGCATTAAACTACCCATGTATTATTTTTCCCAGAATATGAAGGATGGATTATTGTCTCTGGTGCTGTATACTGTGTGTAGCTCCCTACCAATGTTTGGGCTTTTGGGGGGTTTTAACTCAGACTAAGTATCACTAACCTTTATCTCTCTGAAGTGAAATTAGTTTACCAGAATAAAATAATCAGAAAAAATCAATACAACCCTATACCCTAATCCAAAAATCATCATGAGAGCACCCCACAAGTTAGTGTTATCTGAGATAGAATCCAGTGTCAGGTCCCAGGTCACGCTTGTCTCTAGTTTACTTCATCTAATCAAACAAGCTAACTTAAAAAGTCAAATGCTAGCTGATACAACCGACACATTTAAGCAGTCTACAGCAATTAGCATTTTCTATCCTGTTAGTTAAGCAGCTAACAAGCAGCATGTGGTTACTCACAGACCTTGGTAGTGCATGCAGGTGACTTTGGCGTAGTGGCCACATTCGGTAGTCCACTGTCTCCCATACACAATTTGTCATTGTGGATACATTTTTCTGAGCCTTCAAAATCACCCCAAAATGAGTCTTTGTATGACTATAAATTGATACATAAGGAATCAAGGAAACATATTTATCATATACAACACAAGGCTATAAAATGGTGGTTGGTTGGTTAACTTTACTTAAAATTTTGTTCTTTTTTGAATTTTGTTGTACTTACTTTGCTTAGTTGCTTCAACCTAAAGTTAAAATAACAATACATTATTCTTTCTAAGTGTACAGTTGTTTATATACATAAATATGTATACACCCAGGAAATAATTCTTCCATCTTTTGAATTGGCATCCGTGGGACTGTAAACACAGCTGATGATAATATGGTCTCTCATCTTCACATAAAAAGCATCATCAATGTAACAACAGAGTCCGCCTCCTCTCGTCCTGAGCTGTGGTCCACTAAAATTTTGAAAATTTAGTCTAGTCAGACCCAGGCCCCCAGGACGCGCATCAGGCTTTGAAGCCAATTTGACCTAGTGGCCAAACTGTACAACTCACGCAATGCACAGTGGCCCAAAAGGACTTTTCCCATGAACTTGCATGTTGATAAAAGTCATATGTTTTGTCCAATAACGTTTAGGAAGAGCTGCACGATTAAATAATTTTATCCACATTCAAGGAAGTTATAGAGCAAGCGCAGCATGCATTCAGCCGGGTAACTTCCTTACAGCGAGGAGTGGATTTTTTGGCTTTCATAAAACTGGAGCCCTGCCTCCAACGCTGTATTCTGTTCTCCTTTATTCATCCATGGTCAGACTAGAATGCCCTGGAGAAGGACTCTACTGAGCATGTTTTATAGGCCTAAAAACGTGGAAGCATGAGAAAGACTTTATTAGAGTGTGCTCCCAGTGAGCAACCTTCATGGGAATTAATCTTTTTCCATGCCCCCACCCCCCCGCCATCTGTTTCAGTTCCTCACCTACTGCCAATCACAACAAGTATCATTAACTAACCATTAAAAGTGACCAATAAACACCCAGCAGAATCAAAACTAAAGGTGCAATCTGCATTTTTACTTCAGTTAAACATTTTGTATAATAATTAAAATCAAATCAAAATATTTTTGAGTTCCTTAAGATGTTCGTATTACTCCCATTCAATCCCCCCAATTAGAACTAATTACTTCTAGTTTTAGTCCCTCACTCTAGATATTGTGGTAGCGTTTAAAACAGTGTGAACATTTCACAGTGATCCTCTCAGTGTTATCAAGTCTTCAATGGCAAGAGGAGCAGGGCCCCAATACACAGATACATTACCAGGCACTTAGATCTTCAAGCTTACACAGTAAATTCCCTCTTATAGATCCTGACTGCAGTTCCATCGCTGCCCTAATTGAATCATAAATACATGTATATGTATATTACCCATTAATAAATAAAGACACCATTTTTTATTAATGAAGTGGAAAATGTGGTATGGTGAGACATCAATCATTTAGCATAAAAACCGTGTGTATTAGTGGGGCGGGTGATACGGTGCAGGGGGATAAAATTAGACCCGTTAAATAGGGAGCGCTGTGTGCATTAGTGTGAGTTTTTACATAAGCAATTATGGAAGCCTTCAATGTTAATTTATGTGTGATCAGTGAACAAGTAGAGGAAGGGAGGGGGTCATGTAAACGGGTGAAAAAAATAGATGGAAATGGGAGAAAAGGGGGGAAAAGGGACAGTGGATTGAGAGATAAAAAGGGAAGTGAGGAGATGGAGAGATGAGTGGTGCAGGATGGAAGGGATACATTAGTGAGGAGAGAGACATGTGGGAAGATTGTGTGAACAACAGGCATATTAATGAGGCAATATGAATCACACTGATTACAGCAACAATTAAGGATCGGTGGTCTTGTAGCATGTGGCAGAAGGAGGGATGAAGGAAGAGGGCAAAGCGAGACAGGAGCTTGTCAGGAGGAGGAGTGTGTGTTTAACTGGTGGGTTATTAAAATCTTATCTCTGGCTGCTCTTCATCCACGGATCAACCTGAGCTAATCAGGAAAGGGGGGAACATTGTATGAGTCCAGTGAAAAGTCGCCCCTAATATTTCTGGAAAAGTTGTATAGCATTGAGTTAATCATCAGAGCTTACTCCCAATAAAATAAATCTGAATAGCACATCATACATTTACAGCAATAAAAAAAATGTAATCAAGCTGAATCGTAGCTGAACAAAATAAATAAAGTGATGATAATAATAATACATTTTATTTATATGGTGCTTTACAAGCTACTCAAAAACACTTCACGTAAGTAAAAATACAGAAGTTAAAAAGGTCTCAGAAAGAACACAGTAAAAACGATACAACACAACAGTTAACCACATGTTAAAAGTAGTTCTGAAAAGACGGTTTGATTTGTTTTTGATTAGTAATTTTAGTGGACGGATCGGAGGGGCCAGCAAAGGAGAAAGTTCTGTCACCCCAGGTACGATGCTTGGTCACACCACACAATGTGGGCACTGGAGCGGGAATGGGTGAGCG
>NW_023339751.1:1437336-1439129 GCF_004916995.1 Morone saxatilis | reverse complement strand
CTTAAAAGAAACCATTAATAAGTAGGGATACAGGGATATCTTGCACCAAAACACTAGAGGAAATCAAACAGGTTTTAAGTAAGTTTTAATAACATAGTTAAATGTGCGTGTGTTGCTTGTTTTAATGAAGTAGCTATATCAGTAAAATAAAATGACCAAAACCACAAAAATAAGGCCCCGGTTGTTCAAATGTTCTTTTAAGTGGTTTAATTCTAATATTATAGAAGCAGCTCTGTCACTTCTCAGCCATTTCTGCCCTCCCAGATGGTGTCCATGTGAAAAAGCAACATTGGTTGCCACTGTGTTCTTGAGCAGGTGTCGTCTGCCTCATGTTAATGTATTCTCACTTTTTGTCTTTTCTTACATCGCTGCGGCTGTACCTTCCTGCTCTGTGGCCTGACATATTTCTTATTTTTTTTTTATTTTAAAAGTTAGTTTATCCTGTTTTACTGGGTCTCTATTAAAGATTATTCCTGTAGGACAAGGAACTGCAATGGACAAAACACATTTTAGAATCAGAAGCATTCCAAAGGATGGAGGAGCAGCTCTAACATATAAGAAGACCAAGGCTTGTTTAGATCTACTGTTCTTTGTAATATGGACAGGAAATGTCACTCTGCTGTGTAAGTGTGTATCTGTGAGTGTGTGTGACCTGCAGATGTTCCTGAGCTATACACTGGTCAAGGCCTTCAAAGGGTCAGCTGCAGTCTGGGCCACCCTCTTCCTGTCCAATCACACACACACACAAACACACACATATGGAGCTAGATAAAGGAGAAAGTGTGTGTGTGTGGTCGTGAGTGTTTCTCTGTGCATGTGTTTGTATCGCTGACTGTTTTTGCCTGCATGTATGTGTGTGTGTTTGTGTGTGTGTGTGTGTGTTTGTGTAGCCTCTAAGCAGGATGTGTGCAGTAATCTAATTAGGCAGTAACTTGGCTTGCCTTGACCTTACTAACCATAGCAAGACCCTGGCTGGCCCCAGATCACACAGAGAGTCCCCTGTCTGGACGAAACACACACACACACACACACACACACACACAAACAGGCAGACAGAAAGAGATAAAGAGATACAGAGATTTAAACACACACACACACACACACACACACATACATGTATGAAGATGGACAGACAATAAATAGTGAGTGATACAGAGAGAATAGTGTCAATTACCAGAATTGCACACACCGTCCACTTATATACACACACAGCTCAGTTTATATATGTACATTGTACCAGTAACTATTTGCATTATTTACATTGTGTGTTTATTGTGACATACATACTGTTACATCTACATCTGTTCTTGTACTTTTATTAAAGCAATATGAGCTGTATAAAATGTACATCACACCTATATGTATATATATACATACTATATACATTTTAGAGAAGTATTCCTCAAAACATGCATATTTGCTATATCAAAAATAAAGTACGTCTGCTTTAAATACACCAATCACCACCAGCGTGGTCATAATGTTATGCAGCTCAGACCATCAAACTGTGATGCACTGTGTGTTCTGACCCCTTTCTATCAGAACCAGTACTGTTCAGGCAGCTTTGAGCTACCTCCACACGTGCATCCAATAGAGCCTGACCTGCCTCGTCTTTCCTTCCCTTGAGCTTTGATAGGTACGACCCACCCTGCAGGACCGGGAACACCCCACAAGGCGCCAGTTTGAGATGTTCTGACCGAGTCGTCAAGCCATCCCAATGTGGCCCTTGTCAAAGTCGCACAAATCCTCACGCTGCCTGTGCATTTCTTCAGCTTCTAACACATCAACTTTGA
>NW_023339751.1:1424432-1437236 GCF_004916995.1 Morone saxatilis | reverse complement strand
TTCATTACGCAAACACAAACACACACACACACACACACACACACACACACACACACACACACACCCTGCCCAACTCAATAAAACATTTCAAGTTTGAGTGTGTGTGCATGCATCCCAGAATGAACTTTTTCATATACAATATTATATGGAGAATACGTACAGAGTATGTATTGTATGTATTACAACTTGTTGGGAGCCGTGCATTGTGGGTGTTTCAGCAACTTAATCTGAGAGGGTTATGATGGTGCTTGACGTTATTGACCTGAACTGATACAAAATGATTATTTTTATTATTTCTGAGAAATGTCTTAATTTCATGACATCATGTTAAGGGTTGCCAAAGAACCTAAAGTAATCACATATTAGTAACTAAATACAAATCATGTTTGACTGTTTATTGACTGTGTGTATGTATGTGCAACACCTATACACTTTAAACATACTTAATTTTTTCTATTTCTTTTCTCATGCCTTTTTCTAATATGTATATTAGAAAATATGTATTAATGTGTATTTTTTAATCAAAGTTATTGTAAATGCTATTAAAATTATGAAAAATAAATAAATAAACCGGACCTCACTGCCATAAATTTGTTAAATTATTTTGGTGAGCAATAAAGAAATTCCAATGTTACCATTTACCTGCCACAGTTTAAAATATAATTAAAGGTATAACAGAATATGTATATATTAATTATTTTCTCATTCTCTACTTCATTAAGCCATTAACGACGTGATGATTAAATAAATGATAAAAGAATAAATGAGTGTTCGACAAATGAACAACACTCTCTAATTCCCAAAGCTCTGTAGTGCTTTCTGAAAGTGTATTTTTAATAGAGAGTTCATAAACTGAAGAAATCCAACTCTTATAACAATATACTGATTATTAATTGCTGTGTTACTGCACCATCTTTTCTAGTATTCTGAGTTTCTTACTTGGGTAGTTTTCATTACAGTGTCCTCAAGGCTTATGGCTCCAAATATATTTTTACAGCCATCTGCGCCAGTTGGCTATTCTTAATCGCTGCACTGTGTGTGCATGTGTGCTTGTGTCTGTGTGTGTATATGTGATTTTACCAACCCTACATACTGCAATGGATAAAGAGAGTCATCAGCAACACTTGGCTCAGGCTCTGCGCCTCTGTGGTATACACCGTGATGCCAACATAAATGGCAACGGAGGAGTCTAAATGTCACTCATGCACACACAGACACACATGCAGAGTTTTGAGGGATAAGTGCAGTAGCATGGGCTCCTTGGCACAGACTGCTAGCCAGACTGGTATGTGGTCTGGGGTAAGTGGGGAGGCGTTGGCTGGGCTGACACACTACCAGACGTGACATACTGCACTCTATTCTCTCCTTCTCTGACTGTTGTTCTGTCTCTGAGCTGTGTAATCATCTCTGTCCACAGACTGTTTTATAATAATCATAATAAGTGCTTTACACGATGAGTAAAAATGTTAGCAAAAAGAAATTACACCATGAAAGATTTGATCAAGAGTAACCTCTCTATGGTGCAGCTTAATATAAAGCAGCATTGTAGCCTCATTCTGGCTATGACACATGCTACAGTCTGCTGTATAATATCCTACTGAAAGCTACAGGATGTACTGTATAATTAACGATTGCGTCTGTTCTCAAAAGTAGGTTTCTACAAATTGCCCTTGACACAAATCTGGTTACTATTTGGGTCGGATTTATTTTTTTGTTGTTGTTTGTTAAGGTTGGAATTATTTTGGTGGAAGTTTATCTGGGTGTTACCCTAAAACTTTTCCTGGTTGAATCCACAGACTCCACATTTGAGTCCTCTTGCCTAAACAACAAACAGGTGGTTAGTCACCCCAGAAAAATGATTTACATGACTGTTCTTCCACCGCGACAGTTAAGGTTCGGTTAATGTTGGGCAACTGAACTAAAGGGGAACTCCACTGCTTTTAGACAGGAAGTTTGAGTTTACTGGTGATGGGGAGTGCAACTCAGCTTGAGAAAACAGAGTTATAAAGTCTTCTGTGGCTCTCACAAGTGTTCTGAATCTGAGATAATAACCCTCGACGTCAGCTGGGCTTGGACTTGAAAACATGGACATTTACCTATTATAGTGTCCACAGGGGCTCTGGAATTTCAAACCAGACCAACATGGCGGCTCATTTGGAAAGTTTCTCTTACATTGCGAAAAAAGACAGCAGTTAGTTTTTTATAGTAGCCTAAACCTTAAATGAGGAACGGGCAACATGACACTCCATCTCTCGAAATGCACAGCAGATACAGCAGCCTGACCTGAATCCAATGGGTACCGACAATGTATCGGGCCATTTTGTTGCGTAAAGCTTTAAGCTCGAGGGGGATCATTTTTAAGTGTAACTTAATAAGAAGCAGGAGTACGGGAGAAGCCAGAGTCGGGAGTACCAGGCAGGTTTGGACAGGCACAGGTACAACTCTACCTTAAACCATACTAAGGAGAAGAAATGGTAGTCTCTTTGATTTTTTGTGTAACACTAAATCATACTTCTTTAAATATCAGATTAAAACTGAATTATCCAAGAACAACATCCTGCCCCCCATCTCTGGATTCCATTTCCTCAGAAATAATGCACATCCTGTCAACAGCAGAGAGAACAGACTTTTGCTTTTTTGAAAAGAGATGCTGTGATGGCCAATTTGGGGTTCATAACAGAGAAAAAATATAAGATATTATAAATAATCTACTAACAATACCACATGCCCAACACTGAGCCTGCTCCCCTTGGTTGGAACAAAGACAGAACCATTCAGGGGTCCAATGATAGTTGATCTGAGAGCTTGTCTTTCTATGATTGTCTTTCGTGCTTTCTCTCTGTCCCCCCAACCAGCTTTCTTCTCTCAGATGAATTAGTTATATTAGAGGGATATAGTGTTTGGCATAAGGGAGCCGTTACCCACATGCAGTGCATGTGCCAGTTTAGCCAAGGTCCTTTCTGTCTCTCCATTCAAGCCCAGCCTGGCGGGCCATGCAGGATTCCAGGCTCAGCCAGCCTGGCTTCACTCCCAGCTTGGCCAATGGATGACAGAGGGCTACCAGGGATGACTGGAGACAGATAGAGAGGAAGAGAGAGGAGAGCTAAAAATGTGCAGAATGGAAAGAGAAGAGGAAGAGGAAGCCAAGGATACAACTAAAGAGGCAGAAGGCAGAAAGACAGGAGGACTAAAAGTACTCGAGTAGAATCCTGATCCAATGAAATTCCTCATGTAAAGTGGAAGGAATTATATTTAAAATACAAGTACAGAGTAGAAAGTGGGAACTGAAAGTGTGGCCAGTACTGTGATGTTTTCTTTGAGCCTGGTGTAAAGGTAAAGTTGGCTCTTACATCATACATATGATTCAACTGGAGACTGTCCTGACCAGAAAAATGACAGCATCAGTCAACCTAGTGCAGCAAAGCATATTTGGAAAGAAGTAGTGATGGATGGTTGGGTAACCAAAGCAACTGATGGACTGTCATGAAATTTAGTAGACATGCACATACTTTGTGTTTAATGGTAATTAAATTAATTAGCAAAAAAAAGATTCACTGCCTATTTTTGCTGGGAACCATGCACGGCTAGCGGAAAAAGAGGTGACCCTCTAGTGAAGCATCGATGCAGCTCTGGCTGGGACGAGAGGCTCCCCGCAGGCGCCAAAATAAAAACCAAGGCTGCAGTGTGTCCAAGGAAAGGTCCAAATCACCATCCTTCCTTAACCTTAAAAGAGAACTTCACTGATTGACTGCCTGTTACTGACCCTTGCTCGGATTTCATCTGATCTCTGTACTGCTTATGAGTCTATTTCCGAGCTTTATAAATCTGTCTTGTGAGTGGCGCACTCATTTAACCCACCACTGTCCTCACCAGATTCATAGGCTGTACACCTGGCTGTGTAAGCCTACTGAACCATTAATATCAAAGGGGGAATGGATAAAGTTACAACACAGGTGGCAGGTTAATGTTTGAATTGTGGCTCATGTCTCAAGTCATTTCAAAATTAAAAAAATCCTGTTAGTCTGACATTTCAACTGATTAATCAGGAGGACAAGCTTTGTCATCAGGGAGATAATTAACAATTAAAATTTTCTGGGTCCAACAAGTCATTAAATTTTTTTAATGTTTTCTTTTAAAACAGTAGATAGAACGTGCGTCAGTTTCACTCTCACACTGTCTTACATTCTGCACCAAGACATGCTTTTCGGGCCCTGAGCCGTTTCTGTCACTGTGGACAAATGTTCTACCCCCCCGCCCCCCATCCCTGTTCAAACCTCTCAAAGTGCAGCCATATGTACACTGCCGTTGTTGAGAAATTAGAATTATTTGGCCAGTTGTGTTGGAGGGCATAATATTTCCGCATACAGGAGCAGAAAGGGGGCTAACATGTTATGACACTAAAGAAGCAGTGGGTTAGACGCTACCCTGCCGACGTCGCTGCCTGGCTTCCCACCCTGTGGCGCAGGGGCCGTTAATGCCATTGCCTTCATCTTTCACCTCTCGCCTTACAACCCCCCCATCAAGACAGCTGAATTGTACTCCAGCCAAGAATAGCAATGTTTTTGCATACCAAAAAAAGAGAATAAGCAATTGAGAATTGCTGATTGTTTGGCGTAAGAGAGTTCAGGAGTGTTTGGGTTGAATGCAAGAGCTGTAATGAAGGGATTACAAGAGGGGTTTCATGTTTGTTTTTCTGTTTTTGTTCCTCCAAATGGTCAGCATCTGCCAGTCTGGGAAAGCAAAAAAGTTGTTGGAGACTTTTGACCATATTTTCAGAGTGGTTCATCCAAGAGTTAGAAAGACAAACAGTGTTAGTGATTAATGAGAGGCGGGAGGGGGCACTGCGACGGAGAAAGAGTCCAAGTTAATTATCGTGCCATAAGTGCCGCTTTCAACTTTACACACAAGTCTACAAATACTGTATGTGTGCCTGCACTGCGCAGCGCTGCTTATGTGAATGTGCGTGCATGTACATAGGCTGTATCACGTCACTTGCCTGGCACCGGGTAGCACCAGGGCTGGGCCTGGGAAGTACACTGTAAAAAATGTGATCCAGTGTCAGTCATTTTGTCAAAATTATATTTTTCTGAAATAACAATAAGATATTTCTATCCATTACAGTTTGATATATTTTAGAAATTGTAACATATTTTGACATAATAATAAATATATTAAATCCAAATGGTACACATGCGTTATAGTGAAATTATTTTATACCATATTGGCTGTTTTTTTTTTTTAGCTTTAACTTATATTTTGCTCCAAAGTTTTGATTTGTCATGCTGTCAATGCAGAAACAAATGTTCTGGCCATTCCTGACCACAGTGGTTTGTATGGGCAAAACCAGGAAACCTTATACAGCGAAAATGGGTAAATGTTTACTTGTTCAGTCTGAACACTTCAGTTATGTTAACATTAGGAAAATAATTATCACTATAATATTTAGTAGTGTATTTTTAACTATGAAACTACACATTGCACTAGACTCAATGCTTGACCTACTGACCAGGCTCTACAACCTCAGGTGATTCCTAAACTTGTCTTCCTGTCTTATATCCTCTGCTCATCTCTTCTGTCCACTCTCCATGTCCTTTCCTTCTCTCTTTCTCACCCTCTTAACTCACTCAGCATTTCCCCTCACTTGTTATTCCTTTCTCTATCCCGCTCCCCACTGTTCTCTTACTGATGTCTAAATTAGCTTACATACATTTGCAAGAAATTAATACAAGTGTCATCTGTAATATTTGATCATTATCTGTTTTAAACCATATTTAAATGCTTAAATACTTCACACATGACCTCTGTATTACAGTGGGGGAAAAAAAGAACCTTGATATGCATTATTTCATGTGGTACCATTCACACAACGATAGCTTTGATACCATTACTTTGACTGGACTGTTAAGGAGGCCTAGCAAGTGTATGTGTGTGGGCATGCATCCACATCTTTTTTTAATTCTTCCCCTCACTTCATTGAAGATAAATGTCTTGATTTGGTGTGTATGCGTGTGTGTGTGTGCTGGAGATGTCTTCAGTACTCAGCAGGGAACCGTTCCATTAAAGTTGGCGAGAGGTTTTCATAGGGCTCTTGTTCACCCTGCGCTCGTTTGCCTCTTGATCTCACTGTGCGACGAACACTCGCGCCACATTAAACGAACGGCCCGGGTCCCCACTGCCTACGGAGCATACGGAGATGACTAGGTAAAAAAAAAAAAAATTGAAAACACAGACTCCCCAGGCTGCCGCATAAAGCAGACTTCAGAGGGGAAAGTTTTTTACTTTTTTGACTGCGTGGTGTAAAATTAGAGCAATGATAAAAGGATAAGGTTGAGTTTTGTTTAAATGTATATGGGGGAAAAAAGTTTAGTGAGGTGTATGGACTGCTTGTGTGACTGACATTTAGTTGGTATATTTAGTTGGTATATTTGAAGGACCAGTGTGTACCATTCAGTGACATCAAGTGGTGGAATTGCAGATTGCAACCAACTGAATACTGCTTACCTTCCAAGTGTGTAGAAGGAGAAATTTCAGTGGTGCACAAACTCGCAGAAAACATGAGATCCAGTGTTTGGTTTGTCCATTCTGGTCTAAACATAAAACATAATTTTGAATATTATTTACCAATTGTGCCAGTAGATCCTCCTAAATGTTAGACACTCGACCTATACATTGCAAATGCTTATAACTTCATGTATTTTGTGACATTACATTACTTTCGGTCCCTAAGTACCAGTAGCATTGATGATGATGATTGTTAATAAGATTCTCTTTTTAGCTAACTGTTAAGCAAGTAAGTGGTTTAACTGTATGACAATTAAGACCTGCCATATAAGAAGAGATATTTTTAACAGATTTTTACACTAGATGAGCTCACATCTGCTCAGCCACAGGGGTGCTGTGGGCTCACCCGCATTTTGGTGGCACTCATAGCACGATGCACAATCAATCAACAATGTAGCATGTGAAAGACTTGCAATAACATGTAAAGTGAAAGTAAAAGTGAACCTATATATAACATTAATTCACAACTTTCTGGAAATTCACTTAAAAAACTGTGCTAAACACTAACTGAATGTTTTAGCATAATATATACTGTCCATTTTCTGCAAATCTTCAATGTAAACTTGACAGTTTTAATGAATTGATATAATATAGTACAATATGCTTCTTTGTCATTCATTAATTCTTAAGTAAATATATTATCAAGCAAAATCCATTGCACCATATGAGGTGGACTGAGTCACTTGTGTTTGCATGTATGACTCATTATCCTGTAAGCCCAATTAATATCAGCTTACTTGCTGTTTTGTCTGCTGCCAGTTTACCTTCCTATCTTCACCCTGACAGGTCTGTACCTTTCACCCAGGGCAGCAGCGTTTGTTGCCCTGCTCTGTGATCAGCGGCTCTGGGATCACTGTCTCTGCTTGGGGGCTGTGTTTGAGCCTCTGTGGAGGCGGTCAGTTGCCGACCTGATGGACTGAGCACCTCATTCGTGTGCCACAACATCATTTTCATATCATTTGCAGGTGAAGTGACAGTCATGTCTTTGAGGTGATGTCAGCTCACCTCTGATAGGTTTGGACATGCTGAGCTTGTGTGAAAACAAATACATGTATCTGTATGTTTTTCTAAATGTCCATACTTTTTTATTTTAAGCTTGCCTTGTACCTAACCCCTTGTTTGTCATTAACTTTGCTGTGATAGGAATTGCATATGTTTTTGAGCACATATGGTGTATATATGTGTGTGTCTGCATTTGTGTGCTTACTCCAGGCTTGTGTGTGTGCTGTAGGTGTGTTGACACTGCTCCCTGTCAAAGGCGATTTGAGGCCAGTTCAGTCACTGTCAGGGCCGAGGCCAACTGGGTTGTGCGGCGTCTGTGTTTATCAGCTCTGTTAGATCCTGTCATCCACCAGGCTCAGAGCGGAGCACAGGGGACCGATCATCATCTCCTCCAGCAGGTAAAGAACATTGAAGTGACAGGAAAGGACCTCCAACCACATGCACTTGTACGTGCGCACACACACTTGAAGAAAAAAAAACATCCAAACTGTCGGCTGCTCTCTGTGCCACTTAAACCTTCAGGTGTCGAGGAAAGGTGTGTGATTGCGGGACTGGTTTTCTTCAAGAAGGTTTGAACGTCCAAACATTTTTGTGAAGAATAGGGTCTCTAAATGTCATATAATACATATGACAACAGATTTCAGAGATGTTCTTCCCTTAAATAAGCTTCTACTTAACGAGCTCCCTCCATGCTACACACACACAGAAGATGTACAAACAAATATTGAAGTATTTAAATTAGAAAGGAATAAAACAATAATTTACAGGCACACACAGAGTATGTGCATTATCAGTGTACTATGAGTTTAGTACAAGTTATACTGCAATTAGAAAACTTTGGTTATAGTGGGAGTGAGGGTAGTGTAAAAGGTATTGGCATGGTAATTTCCAAAACCAGCATGACATCAAGTTCCATGTCATTTATTTACAGTTGAGTGTGGAGGATGAGATGAAGTTGACGAGTCTCACAGCCTGAAGAAAGAGACTGCTCTGTAGTCTGGTGGTATGCAGCGGATACTTCTGTATCTCCTGCCACACAGCAGCAGGGTCAACAGGCTGTGGCTAGGGTGGGTGCTGTCTTTTAGGCGCCTCACCAACCACCTCATCACTGATGCTCAGTATGGTCACCAATCGTGTTCTGGGCAGTTTAAATCACCCGCTGCCATCCGGTTCTGGACAGCACATTTCCCATGCCAATTTGTAATGTTTTTCAGTGGATGAACGTCTAAATCTCCGCTGCACTTAATGCAATCCCTAAGCTTCCTTTTCCGATGTTTGTGAGTGTTAGTCTGTCAAACACTAGTAGTGCTTCAGAATTTAATAATAAAATAAAACAGTAGAGTATTTTAATGCTGCTTGTCTTCAACTTACAGTTAAGTCCATGAAAAGTGGGGGTGGTAAAGTAATACAGACAGGTTAGGAAAGTTCTGACGAGGAACCTCGAGAACTTGCCCACATTTAAAGGATGATATTGCTCTGAGAATGAGAGTCCTCATTGCTGCTTCTGGCAAACCTGATTGTATAACCATTTGCTATATATGATAAATTCTTTGAGATTTCTCTTAATAAAGATAATCTCCTTGAATGTTATATTTATTCTGTCTACAGAAAAGCAGAATTATATTTTATGCATATACCAAGTTTATCTCCTTTTTCTCAACGTGTTATGAAAATTCAATTTTACTTCACCTATTCTGTGTAAATATTTGTAGGTGGACGAAAATATTGTAATAGATCTCCAATTCCACAATACATATTTACTGCATGCCTGTTTGTACTCTTTTAGGCTATTAATTAAAAAGCTGGTTCAGTTTCAGTTTCAAAGGCTCTATAGGTTGATTGTTTGACAGTTAAGGTTTCTGCATCTCCTGGTAATAGCACATATTTGATAATTGGAGCTCTGTGGAGCCTTTTCAAGGCTGATCCAGTAGGAAATTACTCAGTAATATACACCATGTGTATGCCTACATCACTGAAATCCAAGGACCAGGTTGCAAATAAGTGTTTCTAATACCTTCTGGAATATCAAAATGCTTTAGCCTCGGTGTCAACTTGATGGTGGGGACCATTTCTTTCTTTTCTGCCTTTCTTTGTTTCATTCTTTAGTTCTTTGCCAAATGTGAAACAGAGTTAACTCATGAATTGTTGATGACAGAGCTTTGTAGGTATAGCCCTGGTGTGCTAGTGATTTTCAGATTAGTTAAACCTCCAATACCTTCCAATCAACACTATCAACCTCCAAAATAATTGGTCAAACCCTGGTAAAAACTCAGAAAGAGCAGAAATTCTGGCACAATTAGTCTGCAAGCTAATTCACAGGTTCTGCCCAGTTACATGTGTGGCAGTGGCTGAGGGACCCAGGGATTTAAACCGTTCCACAAGTGAGTGTTTTCTGTAAAAACAAACATCTGTTCAATGTTTTCTCATGGTGAGTTCACCCACCGGACAAAATTACCCAGAAAAAACATGCCCATCAAATTTCTTTTTTTCTTTCCTCCTTTTTTTTTCTCTGAGTATTGGCCTTCAAACCTTCTCTTAAAAGAAAAAGTCAAACTTTACTTTTTGATACAAATGTGATAATGAATTAGATTAAGGCACAAAACCAACACAAAGAATAAAATGTGTGAGTGGGTAAAGGAGGAAAATAGACAAAAGGGAAGGGAGAAGGAGGCAGAGATGAAGAAGTGGATTTATAAATGTAGAGGGATGGAGATGCTGTGGAGCGGAGGTCAGGATAATGACTGTGGACAGGTCCAGAGGAGTAGACTGCCAAGCCTTGAGTCCCACCACTAATAGGATTAAGAAGGATGAGATTCCCCCTGGAGGACTGGACACACTCACACCAGAGAGAGATGGAAGGAGCGACATATCTGCCTCGCCTGGCAATGCACCCGCAGGACTGGGTTTAAGTGTGTATTTGTGCGTGAATGTGGGAAATAAGGACTGAGATGTCCTCACTAGGATAGAAATATTAAACAAAATCGTTGGCTGGCTATAAGAGGTTGCTTTACACTGTGGGTTAGTACCTATTAATGGCTAATTTACCTTGTTGCCCAGAGTCTAATATCAGAAACTGAACACCCAAATAAAATGTCAGTTTTTTATTTTATGCAACTACTGTTTACTTATTACTGAGCCTGTTGATCGGGCCCAAAAAAATCTGTCCTGGCCCTATCTGAGCCCGAAAATATTCTGTGCGAGACCAAATCGAGCCTGAACCATGGAAGCAGTTTTGGGCTTTTACCTGACCCAAACACGAATTTCCCCTTAAAATAAATGACACTAAATTGTGCATGTAATACAGAGCATATTATGAAACAAATTCCACCTCATCAAATTCAATCATTAATTACAGTTGCATGCATTATTAATAAATATTAAATATATATGTATTTTTAAATCTAATTCTGTCCAAGCCTGACATATGGCAACAGTTTTGGGTCTGAACCCGGCAGGTCGTGTCGTGTGTAGCTTTATTCATTCATTAATTGCAGTTTTTGCAGGGTTCGGACAGAAAATCTATGCTCTAATAGTGGTCCACGGAAGGGGGACGGGGGGTGGACTTTGCCTATCTATACCACTTTCAAGGAACCAAAATATGAATGAGTCTTGAAAAATGAAATTCTGAAACTAATAATGAGATGTGGCACAATCTTTTCCTTCTGTTTTGTAACTGAAAAGAAACCATTTAACACCTTGTCCAGAGAAAATGTTTTGCATAGTTTTTATTTTACTTCCATCAATTTATTTTTCCCAGTGTTATCAGTGTCTATGTTGGTGTCCTCCTCTCAACTTCCCGCCCTTTCGGTTGCTTGCCTCCCACTTAACCCAAACTGTGACTACGTGACAACGACACAATCACGCACGCAAACTTTTTCCTTCGCTCTCCACTTGTTGTTCACCTCCTTAAACCAGATGGAGGCGAGGAGAAAGAAAGGCCTCTGTGTGATGGCGAGTGATGGTGACACGGAGCGCTGCCTGGGAGCCTCTTCACGGCTCTGTCCACAACATCAAGTGAGCCAGAGCATACATAGCCTGCAACACTTCTCTGTCCCGTCTGACACAGCCACACACAGTAGCAAGCTAAAGTTATTACATGACTTTTTCATACTCATAAGACCATATAGTAGTTACATAAAATGTCTGAATGTAAATGGGACAACAGCATTAAAACTACTAAAACTCTTTTAAATGTTTTCTTTTGTTCTGGTCGTTTCTGCTCGGTTGGTTTTTACCACTTTTATGTAAATTATAACTGTTGCCAGCTGTTATAATTAACAGCTGTAATTTCTCTAACAGTGCGAGCTAGCGGTTACTCAAGTAAAGTATTATAACCGACATTTTGGGGGCATCCAATTTTAGCTTACCACCAATATAATACAAGACAACTCAATTCCCCACCATAGTGGAAATTATAACTAAATACAACAAATAACTGATTTGATTATATGGCTAATTTGGGAGACTGATCAATGTCCTAGTGTCCCTAAATCTAAGTAATTAACTTGATTGATAAACTACGTAACCAATTGGAAAGATTGGCAAAATGATAAAATTAAGAGTAGGTGTTTAAAAACTGATTTTTCCTTAACACAAGTAAACATACAGTTTCTCAGTGCATTGTCTTTCTTGCTGTTTAAACACTGTATGTGTTATGTAAAGCTCTTTGAATGGAGTTTGAAAGGTGCTTTAGAAACAAACTCTCCATGCGGACTTCATACAGTGCACTAATAAAGGCTCTCTAACTGGATGACATAGCATAGGTCAATTCATCAAGGTGAATGTTATGTTGTCAAGCAGAGTCTCTGTAAAACATTTCCTTTAAATTATTATGAAGTGCAACACATTTATCGAAGCAAACCAAGACAAATGCACTGTGGGTTTACGGTGAACTTTAAGTTAGCTGCCCTGTGGAAAGATCTTACAAACCAGCATCATTAAATGTGTTCTAGTCCCTAATTATCAGGCCAAATCTGCGAGAGTGGAGAGTGAGTTCTACAAGTTCACAATGTTTTTTTGTCATTTTAAATAGTTTTTTAGAGCCTCTTTCACTTTTCAGCTTATGTTGAACACACTGAATTGCTGGTGATTTGGCCTCTGTAGTCCCTTCACTACATGCTATGTTGCCCAGTGAGCGTATTCCTTTACTTTTCTCTGCACTGGCTCCCTGTAAAATTTAGAATAGAATTTAAAATCCTCCTCCTCACCTATAAAGATCTTCATGGTCAGGCCTCTTCATAT
>NW_023339751.1:1418932-1424332 GCF_004916995.1 Morone saxatilis | reverse complement strand
CTGTACGAAACCATGGTCAGGCCTCTTATAATCTCAAAGAAGCTCATAGTACCCTATTACCCCACTAGAACAGTAGGTTCTCTGAATTCTGGGCTACTTGTGTTCCTATAGTCTCTAAAAGTAGAAACAGGAGCCAGAGCCTTCAGTTACCAAGCTCCTCTCCTGTGGAACCAGCTTCCAGTTGTAAGGGCTAGCTCAGGTGAGTCCTGAACCATTCCTTAGTTGAGTGGCTGCTAGAGTAGGGCTAAGACTATCGGGAGATCTCCCCATGGTGCACTGGAGGTTCGCTCTTCTTCCTCTCTCTCTCGTTTCTTGCACTCATTGCATTTGTCCCATTAAATGCATGTTACTAAACTTCACTTCTTCCCCGGAGTTCTTGTGCTTTTCCGTGCTTGCGGTTCTCATTGGATCCCTGGTGGAGCTTGCGCTGCCATGGTCCTTGCTCAGACTGCCATTGCTAAATATCACTGGCCGCATATCTGGAGTGTTATTATTATAATATAAGTATATATAATGTTCATCAGTCATTGAGGTCACTGAGCTATTGTAGGTAGTGTTGTTACTGTTGTTGGCTGGTGCGTCTGTCTCTCTCTCTCTCTGCTCTCTCTCTCTCTCTCCTCTCTCTCTCACCACCAAGCTGTGAATGACAGACTGCCCCAGCCACCTAGAGGCCGAAGAGGTCTGTTCCGTAGGCGTTCTGCACTGTCGTAAAAGGCAGTCTGCCTGGCCCCGTCGGCCAAGTGCTCTCGCGCCGGGATGGTCGTACTGTGGGTCGTCTGTAAACTAAATCTTAAGAGAGGGAGTTCAGGGTCTGAGACTGCTCTATTTCTAATAAGAGAGAGATAACTAAAGAAACGTAACTCTGTAGTGAATTGGTCGCGTTATCACCAAACGTACGAGCATTGAATTGCGAGGGCACGTCTATTCGACAACCATAACGGTCCTGTCCTCAACCTCTTAATCTCTTACCGAACATATAGTCCGGTCACCGGCCGCCACCAATCAGCGCGTCCCGTGAAGCGAAAGCGTACCATCACTGCCACATTTTCTGCCTAGCCATCAGTTCTATACTCAATAACTGGAGGGTTGTTTCCATTTATGTGAAAGAAGGCGTAAGGGAACCGACAGGCCGCGAGGTCGGGCTCTTCCTGCAACTGGAGGATACTTGTGCGCCTCTTCTGTCGTCGCTTTCTCCCCGCGCTCAGCAGTTCACTCTTGGACTGACTCTGGCGTTCCACATCCGTCCGCTGTGCTGTGCACGTAGGACGGCGTGCTGTCATCGATCACCTTGCCAAGCCTACTCGTGTTTTACGAAGTGACCACCGTGTTCCCAGGTTTCCGGAAGGATCGGCGCGCGCGCTCTCGCGCGCCGTGCCGCCTCTCGAAGGCCTACAGCCGCTCTATTCTCGCGCTGACCATTCCCCTAAAGCCCACGCCAGCGCCTACTAACAACTCTGTGCCGTCTTACCGGACCTTATCCTTGCACTCGCCTCTTCAGCCCTCGCAGAGGACGTAGCAGTTCAGTAGCGGCGCCACCCCCACAACCTCCTTGACCGACGCAGCCGTCTCCGCCCCGGCATCGGGGCTGATAGGTCGTGTTCGAGCCACTCCCCCAGCGCCCTCCAGCTCAGGGCCCTCACGTCGTAGGGCATATTTTGCTGGCCTGCGCTCGGCTGTCCCCTCGCGCCCGCTCCTCCCCAGGCGGCCGTCGGCGCCAGCGCGCCGAGCCGCCGTGCCCGCTGCCCGCTCTCGCTTCTGCCGGGTATTTAGGACCAGCGCACACTCGGCCGCCTGCGAGCCCTGCAAGCCTGGGGACAGCGCAGGGCGACGCGCACCGCCGCCCGCGCGTGCCGGAGGTCACGAACAGTGCGGGCGGGGGCCGGTCGCCGCGCGCCCGGTACTCAGCCCGTCGGCGCAATCTCTCCGACGCGGCACACGAGCTGTGTGTGTGTGTGTGTTTGGAGCGAGTGCTTGTGTGTCGGGGGGCAGACATAGTGTGAGTTGGACTTTCCTAATCCATTATCGCCGGGCCTCGCTCCAGGTGGCGTTATGTCGACACGCAGAACGGCGAGTGTGTCGTGATGTGACAGGTTCGAGTGTGCGTGCGGCGTGTTTCTGCATGCGTGTGTGTTGGAGAGTTGTCCGCAGACGCATCTGATGTGCGGTAATTGCTGCCCTTTCAGTTAAGTGTTACAGATTGTCTTGAGAGGGGAAACTCAGTTCAGTCAGCCCACACTTTGTCTCTGCAGCTGCCAAACTTCACTTCTTTCTTTAGGGGGGATTCAGACTCGAGAGGAAAACGGTAGTTCAGAGGAAAGAGAAATATTCCTGCTTTGTTTTGGGCGCTTTGACATGTTGTAGCGTGCTGTGCAGAATTTATTTTTGACTTTTGCACTTCCACTGCAGTGAACAACACGTTTGCTGTTGTGTTGTCAGTAATCGACACCGTTTCTTTTTAAGTGATATAAATAAAGCTTTACTTACTTTCTTACCTTCACACCAGCTTATTATCTCCACTAAAAGCTGTGGCTTGTGAAGATATTCTTCTATTCTTAATAGTTCTTAATTATTAATTAGTGCTATGTGTGGCATTTTTAATATCAATATATCAATGCAAATTGAAAGTGACTACAGAAGAAAACATATTTTTTGCTGTCTTCCTCCCCAGCGTTGGGGTCATTACATTAAAAAAGTAATGTATTACACATAAAAGTAGAGCCTTTCTTTAAGTGATTACTCCCAGTAGAAAGTGATTTGTTACACTATGTAATATGAACTGAATTTATCGAGCCAAACACACTCAAACAAACTCGCTCACCAAACTATGGCTTTATAGTTGACTAGTTCAACTTATTTGACGTGTTTATCACTAAAGGAGTGGTTATAAAGGAATAGCTGAATCAGAAATACCCCAGAAAATCAGGTCTACTGCCACAACAGACACAGTAAACACAGACAGCAAAACAGCAGCTAAGTTTTTAGCTAGTTCCCAAAAATACAGAATTTTTCTTTGAATGTCCAAGTCCAAGTCATCCATCTGAAGTTTGGTATTTTCAGCAGCGGTATATAGCCCAATCATGTAAATGAACTCACATGGATTTAGTTATTGTTAGTTACTGCAAACGATATGTAAAGATTTCAGACGATGGTGGACACATTGGAGTTCAAAATGTCTTTCAGTGCAAGATTTCAGGATTTTCTTAGTGCTGAAGCAGGTATGAGGTTGGGAATCAGCTAGGTAGTGTTAGCGAACAGATGGGCAGGTCTCACACACTTGCTCACAAGAAAATTACATGGAAAGACAGTTTTTTTACTGCTGTATTGATTTTTGTTAAAGTTCACACAGAATTTGAGTAGGATCTGTGGATATGTTTTGATGTAGCTGTATCTCTGACCTATTGGTTAATCTATACAACCCTACAATGTATTGAATGTTACATTCTGCGTTAATTATTAAAGACATAAAAATAAAACAGCCTGTCACTTATTTTCTGTACACACAGAAGACAGTACCAGTACCAGAGGTCAATGTGTCAGATGCTTGCAAGTTTGCAATTGTATTATATGTAATATTTGTGTTTTATCTTCTTGATCAACAGAAAATTAAACCGTTTTTCGAGTGAAGTGCCCTCGACTGCTTTATTATAATGGCATGGTTTAACATACATTGATGCAGAAATCAATGTAAAGATCTATCCAACAAAACTGAATGCAAATATGAGTGGTGTTTTTAATTATTCAATTATTCAGTCCATATAGCTAGTTAACATTATGTCGCTCAAGGCAAAACATTGAGAAGAGTGTCAAGTATACACCATCAGACGTTGTTCATATTGTTTCTTATCATATACTGATAAACATGTAGAATTAAAAATGTTGATGTATTTTAGATTAACGTGTCATGATGATGAGGTTTTGTATTTCATACTTACATAGAGTGTGTCTATGTGTCTAAATGTCTAAACTCAGGAATGAGAGCGGGATTATTGTGCATACAGTCACATCCGGGAAGCCTTCACTTTCACATGACATGCATTTACAGCATGTTCAGTGTTGATTTTAATCATTATAAAATACAATTTACATAATGCTGCTTATAAAAGTGCCATTTGAGAAAGTGTGTGCTCTTGTGTGTGTATCTTTTTATAGTTATAGCCTTGTAAAGGAAGTGTAGTAATTACATGTTTATGTAATTAGGTCAGTAATTCAAAGGAATAAGCTTGTGTGTTTCCCATTAGTAATAAAGTAGCCCTTTGTGGCCTATATCTGTCACAAGGAGGGTTGCTCTTTCATTAGTTAACACACAAATAGACGTATCTCTTTACCAGTAGTGCTTAACAAACACACAAAACACACTTTAACACACACTTTAACACATACACACCACATGCAACAAGGGACACCTGCAGTTATGCAATACACACATTTAGTGATCACACGTGGGGGCGCATGCCCACAACAAAATGACAAAATGAACATGGTCACACTTTATTTCCTTCACTGGCAAAAGCACACATACACACACACACACACACACCATGTAATGCAATATACACACAATACATTTATGTACAAATGCGAGGAGGCACAAACACATTTGTCATTTAAAATAAATCCCAGCCCCACATACACACAAATAATCATACTTGCACATGCGTACTCTGCCAACAAAGACCTTGTACACACATTAGAGAAAACAGAAAATGCTTCCACACTCTTACTATTGCCAGACTCACACATGCCCACAACGTGCTCACACTTTCGCCCTCCATCGGCGAACCACGAAACACACACACCAACAGGCACAACTCCCTCCACTTCTCGGCCTTCAGAAGGTATTTTCTCTCTCTCTCTCTGCCTCATCAGGCCCTGTAGCAGAGGGCAGGCAGTAGCTAATAATAGGTATTGACTGGTTCAACGTGGGATGAGCAAGGTTCAACCATTGGATCTCCAAATGCGCCCGGGGGTCACTCGCACAGCGAACACGTCTCCCAGGACCCGGCTGAAAGAGAAGGCATTTTAAACTTTCATGACTTCTCTGAAATCGCGGCTGTTTCGCCTTTCAGGCCTTAACTCTTTGTACTCAAAGCGCTCGGCCCGATCAATATCCAAGAAGGAGAGAGAGGAGAGGAGAGGAGAGGAGAGATAGAGAGAGAGAGAGGAGGGGATGAAATCCAGACGTCTTTATTTCAGTGGCTAAAACTGGTGTGTGCAACACACACAGTCCTGAGTTTGTTCGGTCACTGCTGCTGTGAACTTGAGTGTATTGTACACACACGCACACACACACACAAATGCAAGCAGCATTAAACATTAAAACACTTTAAAAGTAGACACTCATTATTAGTTTATAATGGAACTAAAGGGACAGTTCAGCAAGTGGGGTTGTATGAGGTACTT
>NW_023339751.1:1418041-1418877 GCF_004916995.1 Morone saxatilis | reverse complement strand
GAGGGACAGCATGTCTGTGGACAGGGGCAGCGACTGGTAAAAAGTCACACATTAACGCAAACAAACCAACCGAGGCAGTGGTGGACCAGCAACTCCTTGCTGTTATGTTCTGTGAAATAAAATCACAATGTTTTTGTGAAAGGAGTCTGGTGGCTTTGAAGAGAGAATAGATGGATATCAAGGTTTCAGTTTCCTGTCGGTGTGACAGCAAGGTAAAGCGGTGAAAATATTCTAAATAACAATATCAGTTTAAGAGTACGCTCTTAAATATATATTATTGATATTGGTTTTTTTTTGTGACGAAAACACTCAAACTATCCCTTTAAAGGAAATGTTTGGATTTTTTTCAAGGTGGATCTAGAGAGATATTCGTAGGGTGGCAAGAAGGTCCCATGGAGACTTTAAGGGGTGCAAACAATCACATAAATCAATTTTTCCTTGGAAATAAGGATATTGGAACTCCAAAACATCATTGTGGCACATAAGTAAAGCACTGAATATAGATACAAAAGGTGGCATTCAAAAATGTTTTATGTTCAAATCTTAAAACATGTTTAAAAAATAGGTCTTTTTTCATTGAATTATCACTAAATAGATAGATATGGGTATTGCAGCGTTTTTTTAGTAGTTTGGAGTTTTTCCACAGAGCAGCAGCAATCAACCTACACACAATTACCAGAACAAAGATATCCACTCAGCTTGGTCAGTCTACTGCAGTGTCATATTAGTCTTTGACAGACGTTTTTGCGTGGATGAACTGATGATCGTCAACTGTGGATTCGGTCTTTAATTTCTTACAGTACATGCACAAACTGCAAAGTATAGCTTTATGGCCA
>NW_023339751.1:1414575-1417941 GCF_004916995.1 Morone saxatilis | reverse complement strand
GGGAGTGTGTGCATGTGTGTGTGTGTGTACATGAAGGGCACTACAGCTGCGGCCCCTGCAGATCTGCAGAGTGGAGGTGAATGGGACTCGCTCAGAGAGAGAGAGAGAGAGTGAGATCAAATAGCCACACAATAGTCCTCTAAAATTAACCTCTGAAAACTATTCACTTCTATTTCTCTATCTCACTATATTAATTTGTGTATCTAATGGATTATTTATTGATAAACTATATACGCTCTGGTTTTGTCATTCCCTCTTTGTCTCTCTTCTTATCATTTATATAGTAAATGATTACATGAATATAATCTGAGTCTCAGTTCTATATTCAGAGGAATAAATGAATCAGCTACTCGCTTTATACCATGTCTGGTCTGCTTTATAGGAGCAAATTATGTTTACTGATCCATTATATCTAGCCCTTTTAAACAATAACTATAAAGCTGAAAGCACATTAGTTAAGGCATGTTTTACTTATATAAGTAATAAAGTACATGAGTTCTTCCTTTGGTGAAATGATAACACAATACTCACCACCAAGATTACTTCCGTCTGCAAACAAACTGCTCTGAAATGTCCCACGGTCTAGGCTCAAAGCAAAGGGGACTGTGCTTGTACTGTTTCAGCTCCACCGCTATGGAACTGCCTGGATCACTGTAGAAACATGGCAGTTCAACTTCAGACTCCTAAAAGGTGATTTATGGATTATAAACTAATGAAAACATTTCTCTGAATATTATATTCCCTTTTTGCCAGTAGATCCTCCTAAATGTTACACACTAGACCTTTAAGTGGATCTGTACCGGCTCTCCATCATCTCTGATCCCATGGTGTCCCTTACAGAGATTTTTTTTAAATGTTTAAATTCAACTGCAAGTTGGGTTGGAATAGGTCTGTTGGAACAGTTATGTTCTGGCTCTGAACTAACATTATGGACTCCTTAAGACCTCTAATCTCTGCATACCTTAATGTGTGGCATGTGCATTAGTGTTCAGCAGAACTTTTTTTTCACGCATTCTGTTACTGCTGGTGCATTTCATATTTATCTAAACAACGTTTCAGTCTAAACAACCAAATAAATAGGTGCTAAATTAATTATATTATCCAGAGAAACACATTGAAGAATAATTAGATCAACATATATGATCCAAAAACAAATAATTACACTGTCAATATGCTTAGAAAGAAGTAAAACATAATATTCATGATAAACGGGAATCCTATTTCATCCATAAAAAGTGTGTATATAGTAGTATAGCATCTCTATATTTAACCTCAAAGGCTACATTTTCTGATTTATGTGCTCACTGCAGTTGAAACCTTTGCAATATTTAAAATACTGACAGACGTTGAAGTGGCAGTTGAAATACAATCAATTTAAGATGTTCAAAATGGCAGTTACAGTGGAAGTGCTGGAAGAAGTTAAAGTTTCCACTTAAGTGTAAAAATTTAATGGAATTAAATTGTCAATTTAAGAGCAGAATGAAGTCAGTGTTGCAAAGTTACACGTAGAAACATTCTGGGGCAGGAGATTACACCAAACTAGCTTATTTATCTTAATTTAATTATTCTGTTTGATCATTCTTTACTGATGTTTAGCTTTGTTTTACAGCTCAGTTTACCGCACAATTTTCTCCTCCGCATCCATTTTTCATTCATCAGTTACAGAAGTTCTTAGGAAAAACACAATAAAATGAGAACACGTGGCAAAGTAAACGAGACAAAAGAAGAAAAAGAAAAGAGAATCAGCTGAGAAAACAGTGTTTTTGTGTCTCGAGCTGGGTGGGCTGGCCAGGACTGCGAAGACGCGGTGTCATGTGTTGTGTGACGGTGGCAGTTGGCTTCGCCATGTGTGTTTGGCATTAGTCTGCCAGGGCACCACTTTAAATTAGACCCTGCTTGTCTTGGATCCGCTCCATCCAGATACACCACTATTCCCCACTGCCAGCTCCGCCACAGACAGTAGAAGATTTGTCAAAAGTTAGCCAAGGAGAAGAAAAATGCCCAGACGCTGAATATACTCAGCATCTTGGTAACAGTAAGAAAATCAAGTGCATTGCTGGGGTGGTTTTAATAAACTGGTTTCTATTTCTCTCTCAGAGGAGAGTCTGATAGTGTGGGTAAAAGGCAAGGAAACTGAAAAGAAGAAACAGACTGTGAAGAATGTTTTTATAGAGAAAATAAAGTGAATGAAGACAAAGATAAAGTGTCCATGTAGGGCATCAGCAGCCATAAAGCATTAGTGTGAACCTGGCTGCTGATATTTGAACTGTTTGTTGTGCCATTTGCTGGCAATGGCAGGTCGTTTTAAGCTGCAAATGCGAATCTGACAGTTTGACCATATCACATGGTCTTCATCAGCAGATGATGTTTGCTCAGCTGCCATGGACCCATATGTTCCAACTTCCTTTATGTCCACCACTTTTTTACTACGTGACACAATAAAAAGATCCAGAACAAGCGAGACAGTAAAGTTTCAGTTAACTGTGCGTCTCTGAATGTCTGATATTATGTAACTCTACTCTCTGATCCTACATGGACTCTATCAGAAAGGACCAGAATACCAGAAAATTCTATTGTAGAAAACTAATTATTTATATTCTGTTATCACATGGCCTTGTTGAATAGTCGATTCTGACTGGTCAATTATCTCATTCTGTTCTGATAGCAGGCCACAGCTATGAATAACAGAACATTGCTATTGATGCAGTTCTGAGACCCTAGTGGACCACAACAAAAGCAATAAATATGCTTGATCAAATTAGATGTCAAATTATGGGCTTCTTAACTATCGGTTTAACAAGCAGGATAATGTACAGCAAACGGGTCATTGTTGTGAAATAAACCCTGACAGGGTGATGCAGGACCCTGACGCATGGCAACAATGTCTGGATCGCTGTGTATTATGCCTCACATGTAGTCCAGATTTCATTGGCATCCTAGTTACAGTAGTTCATTTGACATTGGTGTGTAATGGTTTGCATAATATGCTTAATCACACACTCCATCCCTTGCTATGGAGCTAGAACAGTGACATTACATGTTGGCTTTGAAAATAACTGATAAAGTAAAGTCAGCACAATATTCCCAACTAAAGGAGCAATTCCTAGCTCTACAGACAGTAATCTCACTATTTAGTAGTCCTTGGCAGCATGGTGTCTCAGTGGTTAGCACTGTTGTGAGGCAACAGTAGTACTTAAGATGGTTCAAATACAGTGATTGAATTTCCCTACACGCATGATTGAAGGAACTCACCTGCTGTAGTATTTGGTTGGAAGAAAAATAAATTAATATTGCTTTATTAAAGCTCCTGGGTAGACATAGAATAAATGAATATTTTTTTATTAGACCTGTCATATTGAGCTGAAA
>NW_023339751.1:1413455-1414542 GCF_004916995.1 Morone saxatilis | reverse complement strand
ACACTAGTGCTTGATTGCTGCAACCAGAATCTTTTTTCAGCACGACTGACGTCAGATTTTGCAATCTTGAAGGTGGATTCCAGATTTCAGATATCCCCTCTCTGTTTTCAGCTCTTCTCTTCTCCGCTTGCTCCGCTTGCTCCGTGCCCCTAACCACCAACCCCCTCCAGACACGCTCTCTTGCGCTCTCGCTCTCTGCCTCAAACACACATATACACAGCGTGGGCGCTGACAGTCCCTTGAACTGTTGACAATAAGTTGATGGGCTAAAGCCTCCAGTAAACATCTCTGGTGCCACCTCTACCCAGATGGAGCTACTTAGAGAACACACACACACACTCCCCTCTCTTCTCTCTCTCATTTCTCTCTCTCTCTCTCTCACGTCTTAAAACAACACAACACACACACACACACTTTCCAGGCCTGAGTTTCATTAGTCAGCGTGTTTATGTCTGCGTTCATGCGGCCTGGCGGAGAAACCTCCCCGTTTCACTGCACTCTTTGGTTGCCTCTGTCGGGTTTTACCCTGAGTAGAAGGCACAGAGAGAGTGACCACAGTCCCAGTTCGCTGTTTCATGTATGGACAGCTTGTGTGTGTGTGTGTGTGTGTGTGTGTGTGTGCACCCGGTCACCTTTGATGTTAAAAACACATAGTACATGCTGTTCTCATTTCTGATCCCACCCTCTCTTACCATGCTGACATCGCCGGCCAGCCGCCCCGGGGCAGATGGCACCAGGATCTGTGTGTTTGTGTGTGTGTGTGCGTGTGCGTGTTAGTTTCAATATAGCGAGGAAACAGTTGACCCACAGGTCGCTAGCCCTAGACAGGCTTAATTTTTTAACAATTAATCTCCTTCAGACAGGAGGAGTCCATCTAAAAACTCTTTCACACACACACACACACACACACACAGTTTGTAATGACAGGCATCAAACCGCTATGTCTGTGTGTGTGTGTGTGTGTGTGTTAATCTGAGATGTGAATATGAGGAGATTAGATGGACCCAGGGATTAAAATATGGCCTTTACCTCAGAGGATCCGCTCCAGCAGGGACAGCCTGATGAACACACACCCACCCACACACAC
>NW_023339751.1:1412075-1413446 GCF_004916995.1 Morone saxatilis | reverse complement strand
ACACACACAAACACACACCACTCCGAAGGTCCAAAGAAAGAGAAATGTTTGGATCAAAGCGCACAAACGAGTAACCAGAGAAAGCACATTATACGTATTTCTAACAGACAAGGGGAGAATGAAAGACAGATGGAAGTGTAGGAATGATGGAAAGAGAGAAAGAAAGAGAAACACACGCAGTACACAAACACAGTGGCAGTGTCGGGTTTTCTTCCCTATTTAAAAACCTCCTCACTGACTCGGAAAATTAGCCCAGGTCCTGTGTTTATTGATGAGGACTTGCACACGCACGGCAACGTTCAGATACACGCTAAGCACACATAGCGTCACAAACCTAATCCCATCTTGTGGAAAGAGTTTTTAAAAGTCATTGTTAATATTATTGTTTTATTTTTGAATCATAGGAATATTGGGAGATGAAGCCTCTCAGTGGGCTTTTGTACTTATTTGATTGACAGTCGAGCAGGCACAGAGACAAAACAAATTTCTCCCTGTAGCTGTAGCTTAAGCTAAGATAAGGACTGGCAGTGTTTTGTGAGCAATGTGAACTATACCACACTATCTAGCATCCAAACAAACCAGTGATGACGCCAGCGGTGCACTTTTTCATTGGATCTTTGTTTGGAAGCTGATCTCGTGGCACACTCACTGCATTCTTGGTGACAGTAACGAGTGTGTCTGATGTGGTCTTCTGTCCGACTCCTCAGAGCAGGTTGAGACCTCAGACTGCTGCAAAATAGCCACAGAAGTAACAGATTCTATATATACTTTGTTACTGTACTTAAGTAGTTTTTTCAGGTTTTTACTTTTACCCTCTACATTTTTACACAAATGTCTGTTCTTTCTACACCATCATTTTCAAGATTTTTTACTTTAGTTTGAATGCATTTGAGGGGAAATATTTATTTTTTATTTTTTTATTTGCATTATTGTACACCTTCCCAAAATCCAGACAGATCTAACATGACAAAAATGACATAACAAGATGAAGAGAGGATGACTCGACCATATCTGAAGTTTCAGTTTGCTTTGCACAAAAACAGCTGGTAGAAATGTCCTTCAGAGAAAAGAACAGAGTAAGTGTCTGTACTTCTACTTGAGAAAAGAATGTGTGCACCACCTCTGATTCTACTGCAGGTTAACAGGCGTGTTGCAGAAGGACCCATTTAAAACTCAAAAAATACAAAAAATTTTAGATCAATTCAAACTTCTTTCTCCCCTAATAACTCCTTCAGTACTGCCTGTTCATGCCAGTCCTCCGTCAGCATTAAACAGTTCTTTATTCTATTTGCCATTTTATTTTGATATCACCTATGTGCCTTTTATTTGGTTTCCTAATAACTTCAATACCACTGTGAAAATGAGCACTGA
>NW_023339751.1:1410558-1412061 GCF_004916995.1 Morone saxatilis | reverse complement strand
TTTTATTCTATTTTTAATTTAGTTATGGCAGTAAACTGCTTCAGAGGATTATTATATTGATCATTGTGATGACAAATAAAATCCATAATTGAAACTGTGCAGGTTCTGGACGACTGGCCTCTTCTCTGCCCTGAGGGAGCCCTGTGTTTAGGGGAATGAAAGTACTGAAGATGATTGGTTCTGACTGTCACAGGCTTTAACATGCACACCTATAACGTTTGATAATGTATTCCTTCCAATCACACCCAAGGTAAACCCCGCGCCAGGTGAGCCCGGCCACACAAACAGCAAAGGCGCACTTGTGACGCTGCCTCAGATGAAAATTGAGCCCTCTGGCTGCTGGCTGCAGGTACTGCTTTATGCAAAATTAGAGATTTTAAGTACAACTTTGAGGTATTTGTGCTTTACTTGAGCATTTCCAATTTCTGCTACTTTATACTTTTCATATAATAATTTCACACACAAAACGTTTGATCAATTTAGATGATAGAAGAT
This sequence comes from Morone saxatilis, assembly GCF_004916995.1. Lineage (NCBI taxonomy): Eukaryota > Metazoa > Chordata > Actinopteri > Moronidae > Morone > Morone saxatilis. Next base: position 1,411,566 of record NW_023339751.1, on the reverse strand, counting down.
GATAATCTGTTAAGATTAAACGACTTGATATAAATTACCCTTAGCTCCAGCTTGAGTTGCTACAGCAGAAAAATGCTGTTTATACATTGATGCATTAGTAATCAGCATACATTTTTATCTACTAATATACGTCCTGTTCTAATACTGACTTGATACTTTCTGTAGGCTGACAACTTCTTTTGATCAAGTACAATTGTGAATGAAGGACTTTTACTTGTAAAAGAGGACTTTTACTCTGCAGTATTGCATTAACTGAAGTAAAGGATCTGAATATCACAGGCCCACATGCTTGCTCGTTCTCATCAAGCAGACTGACAACAACTGTCTCATCTGCAAATTTAACAATATGTCTGTCCTTGTATTGACATCTGCAGTCATAGAGAATAAACATAAGTGGGGACAGAACAGAATCTGGAAAATTGAATAGTGAAAAACATAACAACAATTAACAAAATACTCTGAAATAAAATACAAATAAGAATAAATAGAAACATAATTAAAAGTGACATTTTCCAACTTTGACCATAAAAGTGTAGGGGTGTGACTTAGATTTAGTAAATCCTTGTAATACAGCAATAAACGAATGTGTGCGTTAATGTGTGTCCCTTTTTTGCGTTGTGTGTGAGTGTGTGTGTTTGCGTGCGCATGTGTGTGTGTGTCCACTCAGTGTCGTGCCGGGCTACGTGAGGAGACAGGGAGCATGTTGGAGCTGACAAGGCCTGTAGGGTCAACATCAAGCCAAATCAACTGCACTGGGGATCAACCACTGCTCCGGCTCTGTCAAATTAGGGCACCGCGCCAACACACACACGGACACATGGACATGCACACAAACAGCTGTCAGGCACACACACACACACACACACACACACACACACACTCGTGACTGCCCACTGCCCCGGAAACATCAGAGCACATCTCTGCCCTGAGGTGAGAATTGCAGTGTGTGTGTGTGTGTGTGTGTGTGTGTGTGTGTGGGCAGTCACAGGGTCTGTGTGGTGATTGCTG
>NW_023339751.1:1391000-1410458 GCF_004916995.1 Morone saxatilis | reverse complement strand
TGTGTGTGTGTGTGGGCAGTCACAGGGTCTGTGTGGTGATTGCTGGAACATACTGGCTGAGCAGCATGAGATTTGTGTTGGTTTGTGCGTGTGTAAGTGGGGACATATTTTTGTGGAACTTGTGCGTTTAGAGATGTTTGGACTGTGAGTCATCCCTTTACTATGTGTGTGTGGGTTTGTTTTCTATTAAACGTGTGTGTGTGTGTGCATCTGCAAGAATATAAAATGAGGGAGCATGTGCTCTATGTCAAAATATTGTTCAGGTGTGTATGTGTCTTTTGCATGCATGGTTAGATCTATGTCTTTGTGTGTGTTATGTCTGTTTATATGTCTTTATGAATGTGTGTAAGCATGTGTGTGTGTTATGCCCCAGGGGTGTCATCAGCGGGGCAGTTAATGGGCATCTGTGCGTGGTCCAGTGGAAGCCAGCCGGCTAACTGGGCTAACTGGGCCACCTCTGCCAGCCACTGCCAGCTGTGCCACTGGATGCCCATTCTGCACTTCATCAGCATCATCGTTATTTCAGCTTCACACACTCTGCCCAGACCAGCCACCATTATCACTCCACCTCCACCCATCCATCTCTGTCCCGTCTCCCTATGCAACACACGAAATGTGAATGCTTTTCTAGACTTCTGAGGACCAAATGACCTTATGAAGACGCACTGGCTGGTCTCATGTCTGCTAGTCAGTAAAAACAATGCTAACGGCTAAAGATGGCTATGTTTGACAGCATGATGCAGTGTGCTTCTGTTTTTTTACAAACATACTTGTGGATTGGTTAGGAGATGAGGAGATGGGCTGGCTTCCTTGACAGTTCCAACAATCAGGATTCCCATTATATTTATAATGTATATAACCTTTTATATATAACTTTTCTACCTTTAAAACAGCTTCAAAATCAGTTTGATTCTGCACTAACTTGTAATAGGGTGAATGTTTCCTCTGTCATTCCCATTCTGCACTGCGTGCACCTGTTCTCACACTTTGTAATTTTGCATACGGCACCAACCATTTTGGTGAAACTGGGTCGTGTTTATGGATAAAATGTTTTCTGGTTTGCTCTCTTCCGGCACTCTCCAATTCACCGGGAGAGTGTTGGTATATTTACATGGCAAAGGAGCCTTAGACAGCCAGGAGTAGGAGGTTTCCAGGGCGGGGGTGAGGAGAAACCAGCAGAGGCGAAAAGACCTAAGAGGATGTTGACAGAGGAAGGTGTTAATCTTGTGCTGGCTTTTAGTCTGTGGCAAGAGCTGGCCTTCTTGCTGTTGGACTAGTTAGACTAATATTAGCTGTTGGTCTTGTGAGTAATCACAAGACCAACATAAGATGAAGACTAGATGTATGAAAACAGTTGCAACAGTAAGGAAACAATGTATTGGTGAAACAACAAAGATCTTGGACACAGTCTGGACCTGTAGTCTTCAGATCCAACCGATGCTGAGGACATTTATCAGACTTCACACAGCTCCCCCTGGATCCACAAAAGGTTTTATAAGGTTTTCCACATATGCAGTAGTACTTCCCAAGACCTGTAAACAGACACAGATGTGTAAAATTGATTTCCCCTTTAACTCTGCCAAACAATGGCTATATGCATGAGGTGAGGGAGCTTGGAACCAAACACCCTGCAGTATTTCTATCCTTCGTTTCTTTCTCTCTCCTGCCCTCTTTCTCTCAGAGGCTGGTGACAGCCAGGTCACTATGAAAGCTTGAGTTGTTCAGGGTGAAGCTGCAGGTCAGTCGGTCTCCAGAGGTGCTCCTTCTGTCCACTGAGGTGTTCATAACTCACCCGTTGGTTTCACAATGGCCATTTTTCCTCTCTTTGACTCCTGCTCAACCACCGTTGTAACGGACTACAGATCCATCTTTTATTCATTCAGTCGTTCAACCAAACTGTCGCCAACCATACCTCAGAAGGGATATTCACAGTGGAATGATGCTCCAGGCGCTTGCAGAATTTTTTTATACTAACTCTGATTGGTCCAGTTGACAGGTCAAACATTTGAATTCACTAGGCCACGTTTGACCTCCAGATTAAAATGTTAGATCACTTGTTTGTACGATTCATCCACAAATTGATTTGCCAAGCATGTTTCACTTATTTCTTAACTGTTTAGACAAAGAATAGATTGAAGTATGAAGAAAATTAAACAACTTGAAGCAAAGGGCAGCGCACAGACTGCCTCTCCACTGGAGAGAAATTGCAACTCTTTTCACATTTGTATGAGTTGCAACTGATTTGCATAAGAGGTGGCAGGATCATGGGTGGATGATGATATGTTTTCTGTTGCCTTGTTTTGGAATTAAGGCATATACCTCCGGGTGTTTAAATATTGAACCACATGCCATAAAAACTGCATAGTCCCATCACATAAATGCCAAATTGATGTTTTGCTTTTCAAATGCCTAATTCTCAAACATATATAACTGACTGGGGAAGAAATTAGACACATATAATTATCATTTGTCCTCATTCTATATTTCACACTTTGATTTTGCCTCCATCATTATTGACTTAGATGTTAACTTCTTCTAAGAGTGTACGCAGTCTTTTTGGTGCATGTGTCTCTGTGTTCATGTATGTGCTAACCAAAACCTTTTCATGAAAGGAACACTTGTATTTTACATAAGATGAAAGGTTTGGGACCATAAAACGATCGCAACTAGTCTGTTTTCGCCCTCTTAGACTTTATATTTGGATTTTTTGCTCTTTTAGTGGCGTTAAGTGTCTTTAAGTACGCTGAAAAGCACCATATATGTCTGAACTATTATTATTATCCTTATTAGCACGTCTTCATGTAATGTAATTAAAACCACAACAAGATAGCATGGTGGCTTGACTTGATTGGAGAAATGGCACTGTTTGTTATCAGTACCTTGAACATGTACATGTGTGGCTACCATATGGAGGTAGGCAGCTGCAGTACACAGGTTGAGTGCTCTCTTGATCAGTTGTTCTGTTCTTTGTAATCTTTGAGAACATCTTGCTGTATATATGAGCAATAACATCTCTGTCTAATGCATGGATATGAGGCTAAAACTGAGCAATATTTAAAAGCTGAAATATGTTAAGGTTGACGATGATGGGTAGTCACATGTATGGATAGGGTTTGGGTTCAGGAATGAGGCTGTATCTAAATAAGCTATAGTAAGAGAAACAATGTGTGCTTGTACTGTATATGTGTAGGCTATACTTTGGCTTGGCTTTAATTTGTGATCACCTGTGTTTGTCTTTGTTTCTCACTTTGTGTGTGTGGTGTACTGTAGCTAGTTTCCGGAGTCAGCAAACACACACACACACACACACACACAGGTATATGCTGGATACTGTAACCTCTCGGTCGACCTCCGCTGACAAGACAGATCGCTCCATTCATCTACGGGTGAGTGCACCGAGCGCTCCATTCATCTGCGGCTGAGTGGATCAGGCCGACCAGCATTTTTCACACTGCTGGCCCATGATGCATCTGGGGCTCTGGAGGAATGTCACTGGCCTGAATGCCCTGATCTGTCATGAGGCCCTGGCTGCCACACCACTCTATACACAGTGACACACACACACACACACACACATACTGTATGCAGCAGGGTGACCTGTTGGCTTAAAGGGAAGGTTCACCACGTTTTATGTAGATGTTCAATCAGTGCTGATGGTAAATGTAGTAAGCTGAAGCACTAAAGTCCTCAGTGTGTGCTATATTGAAAAGCTGAAAAATCTGTTGTTCTTCCAGCATCGGCGACGTCATTTGATGTGTACAGTGACGTTGTTGGCTACAGCAATGTTTCTAACAGCAAAAATGGCATCCCAAAATATGAGCGCAGAGGATGCAGGCTAGTGCTAATCAGTCACAATAGTTCCCAGGGCCTCACTCTATTTTCACTCTATACTGTTCTGTATACTCCCGGCATTTTGTTCACCCTTGTACACCGTTTAGTACAATAAAGTCACTGGAGGGGGAAGTTAAAGCTCCTCCAGTCAGCGGCAAACTTCTTAGCTTGTTAGATTAGCTCAGTAGCTAACAGAACACAGTTCATTCAAAATACACATTTGTACCATCAACACCTGGAGCCCAAGTGACTTTAGTGAATGTGGACACTAATACACCAGGACGGACTGGATATCTGGATATCTGGATAAAAAATCCAACTTCTAACAGCCTTCCTGCCATGAAATCCTAATCTAAACCCAAAATCCTGAACCAAAACTCGTCTCTTGTCCTCACTTTGGGGGATTTTTCTTTTTACTATCATTGTGAGGACATTTAGAGGTACAAACATGCATCCACACACACACTGGGCCCCCATCAAACACTGCCCTAGTGTCCCTGAGTTTGTCACACGCACACGAATGTGCTCACACACTCTCGCTCACACACAGACACACACACACAAACAGCCAGCCCATCTCCTCAGCCATCAGCCCAGAGCTCCGGCGCCCCGAGCAGTGGCTCTGACACGTCTATATGTTTTTCCACCTGACCTTTTGCCGTCCTTTCTGCCACAGCCCGTAAACCATAAGCTGATATATGAAGGCAATTTTTAGCGGTGCCACTTGTATCTGAGTGATTGCGTACGCTTTACATTTGGGGCGCCTGCCACCTTGCCACCCCTCCTCCTTCAGATCTCTCTATTTGGATAGCGCGTGGTGTGGGGTGGCGGGGGCAGAGAAAAGGAGGGGGACAGAGAGGATGAAAGGATGGGTGGATGTGATGCCAAATACACACATCTATCTACTTGCAGGGCGAGGAGTCTGCTGTGTGGTAGCCCTTCACTTGGCCAGGCAGAACTTAAGAAGCTTTATCAAAGGACAGGTCTGACGGCAACATTTTCCAAACACCTGTGCTTCATACAATACATTTTTTTGGTAATTTTAGATAATTATGGAGTCTATATATGACCTGGGGTCAGAAATCAGCTTTTCTTCAGCTTAGGAAAATAGTGTCTGACAGGCATAATGTAAAAGCTTGTGTTCAATACAGTTTGATCATTTATGTCTTTTGAGTAAGAATAAATCTGATTTATTTAAGGGAAAAGTTCATTTTTCCCATTGGTGTTTTTGGACAAACAGCTAATGTTTAAAAAGCTTATATATAATTGACAGGTTATCCACATATGATAAACAGCTGCCTGCTTTATTTATAGTTGAAAGCACTGTTGTTTCTCAGCTCTAAAGCCTTGGAATCAAAACAGTTTGGATTCAAGAGGTACTTGTTTCATTGAAATGAGTGGATGTTATTAATTTATGAAGTTATTCATCTGGTAAATTTATTTCATTTCTTAAATTCATTTCTGCCCTGTGCACTGTTCTGGTGCAGAATGTAGCACAATAGCCATGATCTGCGTGCCTCTCTCCAAGTGGAGACAGTATTAGATATCGCAACGTCATTTGTATAATTTTTAAGAGTTTTCTTATTCATTATATTAGACTATAAGTATTTGCCTACTACTGCTAGACCATAGATATTTAATACGCCTGCTGGTTTAATCCAGCGGTTCTTAAGTTCCTAAGTAAATTGTTAGGGAGGACAAAACACTGAATTTGTCAAAAAAGAAGCCTAGTAAGTATTTATTGTTAAAAATGATCCAAATCACTCCTTTTACACAAACTTATTGCAGTTACTGAGTTTACTGTTTGGTTTCATTGTACAGTTTTGAATATAATATGAAATATCCATAAAATATGTCACTTTACTCAATAATAGAAAAGAGGGTTCCTTAGTTTTAGTTTACTTTTGTCCAAAGTCAGAGTGTCAAATGAATTTCCTGTCTTAAAATAAACTAAAGAAATAATATTTATATATATATATTATATATATATATTATATTCCCATGTAGTTTTTATTGAAGAAAATTGTTGGGTTTAACTTACAAAAAAATCAGCCCAGTGGACTTAAAAAACCCTCCATCGTCCTCTACTTTGACTGCCAGTGATGAGGTCAGTTTGATTAGCATTAGTTCACGTTCCAGTAATGGACTGAGACTCGAGCTCGTTAGCATTTTAACTCGTGTTTGAATAGGCGGCAATGTGCCCCTTCAGGCCCTTATCACAGCAGCAGATTGAGCTCGTTAGCTTGTTAGCATGAACTTATGCTATGGGAGCTATATGGCATTAGGCCATGTTACATTAATACAACGCAATGACACTTGTTAGCTTATTAGCATAACCCCCTATTAGATGGACAAGGGGGTGTGCGGTGCATTAGCCCGTGTTACAGTAATGGAAAGGCTTTGTTAGCTTGTTAGCATGCTAAACAGGTAGGGGTCTGTGAGTGGCATTATAGCCTGTTTAAGAGCACTGGAATGAGCCGCCACAGTGTTAGCTAGTTACCATAATCTCAAGAAGGGTTTGTGTGTGTGAGAGGGAGTGTGTGTGTGTGTGACAGGGAATGTGTGTGTGTGTGTGTGTCTGTGTGTGTGCGTCTTTTCTCCAACACTTTTCAATTACAGCTGCTCATTGTCAGGTTGTAAATGGCTGGGTCAGCTGGCTGGAGTTCTGCCTTTGAACACGGTGCTGACGTCCCTACAAAGGCATCATTAGAGAGGCTTGGCCCAGCAAGCACTTCTCTATCACCCCTGAGGAAACAACTCAATAATGTGCCAAAGATGAAAAAATTAACAGTGTATGAAAAGAAAACTTCCCCCTATGAGAAGAAATAAAAAAAACTTCAATCTAATCCCGCCTTTTATTTTCCCTGCTCTGTTCTGTGCCCTTGCATAATCCCTCATTTGATATTTTTTTGTCTTTTATCATTAATTTTGAGACATATAAATATGTTGGAGCAACTTTGAAAAGGCATTTCTCATTTTCTCTTGATCTAAATATTCACTGACACCCTACCCCCACCTGTACCCCAAGAAAAAAGAAATAAAGGCTTCTTTTTTTTTTACAAGGTTACAGAGAATACAAACACTACTGGTGTTGCTAATTACAAAGGGAGACAGTGAAATGAAAAAAAATAAATTAAATAAAAAGAACACTCATGAATTTTCAATGCAGTTTGTATTTTGATTCCAAGTTGTATTCCAAGTTGTTTTTATGCAACATGTCTTTCCTCTCCCGTCCCTGCTAATATCTTCCAGGATCAAAGGCTTCCGTTGGGTTTCTCTCATCTCATCTCGTTTTCCTCCTCCAAGCATTGTTCGCCTCCCAGGACCACTGCAGCTGCACAAGTTGTGCACTACGGTACCACATTTGTAGGACAGGGAGAATTTCACATCAAAAAGGGGGGCGATCCACACACGATCCACAGAGGCCAGTGAAAGACATGACCCATTGTGACCGACAGTGCCCTACAAGATACTGTATTAATTGCAGTAATATTTGTGTTCTAACCAGAAATTAAAATATATGTTAAGTTTTCTCTGACATTGGAGAGGTGTGGCACTTTTGGAGTCCCCAACCCAAATTAAAGAATTTCAAAATAAAATAATAACAGAGAGGTTTAGTGTCCTTTTCACACAGTAAAAAAAAAAAAAAAGAAAAAACAGGAGAAAACTGTCTTCACTAAATAAATCAAACTTAAACTTGAAAATTTGGTGCTTGAAAATTAAATAGTTGCAATTGTTTGTAAAATGTAAACAGTTTTTCTAAATAAATAAATTATTTTATTTCTCAACTCCTTTACAGTGCAGGTTAAGAATCTGATCAGATCAGTTCTATTCTGCATGGTCACGAGGCGTCCACTTGTCAAGAAAAACTCTGGGAAAATAAAGGCATAAACGGTCAAACTAAAATGAGCAAACTCATAAAGTTAAGGAATTTCACGCTAGCTCAACAATCAAGGCAGTCAAGTCAGAGGAGATTTGAAGCAGAAAAGAAAACAGTTTTGTTTCCTTTTTAAGGACAAAATAGACACGCAGATCACGGAACCAAACCACGTCACAGATGCGATGACATAAAGCTATGCCTGGTGGAGTTTCATGGTTAGATGTGGTTGTTTGTCTTTCCTTGCTGTGGATACAACGTTGTCATAACTGATAGCAATGATATATGACATAATAATAAACTGTAATTATCCTGCACTAGGAAGCTTAGGATAGCCCTCAATGTTCTAAAGTATCTGTTTGTGTCTTTTGTTTGTCATCTCTGTTCGCATTTTAAATATCTGGTTGGTGATTAAAATTCCTGATTCTTTTTTTGACGTACCACTGAGGCCTGTGGCTGAAACATTCCGTTTCCTGTACCTCTGAATAAGTGAACTCTATGATCATAATTTCCCTTTCCCTGTTATGTCAGCTACTAAATGAACAATGTTCATTCACTAAAAAACACTTAAAAATGAATAGCAGTGAAATCAAACTCGCCCTGGGTCTCAAAACCCCACTTTGTCAGCCTCTGATTAAAAGTACACCTTTTCATGAGTTCACAATGCTTTTCTATTATAAATGTCTGGAGCAGGCATTACCTGTCTACAGTGGGAATATTAAATCTCTGTGGAGACAGATAGCATAATGCAGATGTCTTAATGAAAACTTCATTAAGATGGAGGATAATTACTGTGTCCTTAACGATGCGCTCGCTGTGCTTTTAAATAATTGAGGTGCTCAACTTTTGATGTGTTTATACTGGAGTAATTTCATCATGCAGACTTCATCTGAGATAGATTGGCTTTGGTACGTGATGGGTGTGAGTGACTATGAAGGATTTTCTTTTATGATTTTGGGTGCTTTTTATTTAACTTTTTTTAATTTTAGCAATGCTAGCATGTTGTTAGGTTGGTACACCATTTTGGTCAAGACTGAAATTATTCAGTAACTGCTGGATGGTTTTCCAATGGTCAGACCATCAATATATACAGCGATGGACGACACGACAGCTCTTCAAAAGTGAAGCCAAAACATCCGGATCTCCCCCTGGTGGCTGACTGCAGTATAGGTAATAAAGCCCACTGCCTCCATGTTAGCAGACATGCTAACATGTATATACATGTATAAGTGTTCAATTTTCTGATAAGTTTGGTTATAATTAGTTATTTGAAGCAATAAAGAAGGAGGTTTCATGTCATGATTGACAGCTGAGCCTTGCTTGAGTCAGCCAGGGGAATGGGCGGAGCCTCAATACAGTGGTGCCAACCCCGATCACTACTGCACAGACTCTGGCTCCGAATGACAAAAGATGGCAGAGGTCGTATCTGGGATATTCTTGGCTTCTTTTTTCTACAGTGGGAGGAGACGTGACCTCCATCTTATGTATGTCGATGGTTCAGACGATGTATCTTTTTCACCTTGGGGATCCACTGACCTTTTCTTCTTGTGGTTCACAATGAAATGTCTCAATAGCTGTTGCATATAATGTGAGGGGTGCCAACATTCATGTTTTTTGTTTACTTTGGTGATCCCCTAAGTTTTTATCTAGCTTCATCATCAGATCAGAATTTCAATGTCTTCTTCCATAATATTGAAAACACAAGCAGCAAATCAAAGTTTTTGCAGTCTCCATGGGGTATCTCCGTAGCAGCTGTTGCCCTGATGTGCAGGGTTGGGAGGGATACTTTAAAAATTGTATCTGATACAATTACTAACTACCTGTTAAAAAAAAAGTATCACAATATTACACAATAAGTAACATTACTTGATCACTATCCTTTTTTGTATCCTGATTATTATCCTGAGCTGTTTTCAGTTGATTGCAGTCTACACATTCACACCGCACGTTGTTCTTGTTTTAATGTACTTTGTCTGTGGAGTACCTGCGTTCGTGTGTTTGTGTGTAAATCATGCTACTCAACCATGATTTTTTCTTTTCTTTTTTCCCATGTGATGTGTGTGTGGGCAGCCAGGTCACAGCTGTTGGAGATGGGCCAATGTCATGTGGATCTTAACTAGCCTTCAGGTTACTGTGCCTCTCGCACTACCAGGTCGGAGCTCAACACTCGCTCAAAGCCTTCACCTGGCTCCACACACACAAACACACACAGGAGCGCACACACATGCATGCTCACACAGAACAAACAACAACAAATGAACAAACAAGTTGTAGTTGTTTTTCTTTCCTCTCCTTCTGTTTCCTGTTTTTTCTTTTTTTTTTTGCCTTCACTCTTCCACTGTACTCACACACAAACAAATCTACTGAAAGCCAAGATATAATTTCCTGTCTTTCGTGACACACACACACGTGCCAAAACATGTTGTATGTCAAAATGCAAATCCGCCCGCTTCTCAACTCCTCACCGCGCATTATTTATTTCTTTCCTGGTGACTTCATTAGAGAGGAAGCGGAACCTGGATGACAACATTAATTACAGGTGCGCGCATACACACTGCGAGCTATTTTCTACCGACTCGACCTAATCATCATCATCATCAATATCCTCATTATCGCCGCCGCTATTCCACCCCGCACAAGGCCACCATGCTGGGAAGAGATGAGGGGCTTTGAACAACACACATGTACGAGTCAACACCCAGACAGATATTAGACTGAGCGAGGCTCTCCAAGATGTGACTCTTCAAGATGTGAAATGGTTAAATTGAGGTGGGTTGAGGGGACGAGGGAGTGGGTAATGCTGATGTGTTGGAGGTGAGGGAGTGTGTGTCTGTGTGCTGGGTGTTGGGTGTTAGGGGGGAGTGGATGGGGGGGAGTTGTCGGGGAATAATTGCCTGGAGACGGTGCAGAAATAAGCCCTAATGGTCAGTAATCCAAGCCTGGAGAGGGCCTCTCCACAGTGCTCCACTGAATGCCGGTAATGGGCTTCCAGCTCTGTCACTTACATATGCATAGATCTTTCTCCATTAAAGCTGGTTTGAATGACAAATATGGGTGGGTGTAAAAAAAAATAATAAAAAAAGAAGAAGTGGAGGGAAAGAGAGAGAGAGAGGGAACAGGGAGAAGATTTTCTCTTGGTTTGCAGTAATTTGGCAGCTGCTCAGGCCCCTATCCTTAAATCTCATTAGTCCATTGTTCGCGTGATGCCACCTGGGTGAAGCACAGGGCAGAAGATGCTCCTTAAAGTGGGCTAGATGATGATTTGGACCTTGTACTTATTTATTTTTTTATCTGTATGTGTGTGTGGATACTTTGATGCTAATATTGACCTGCTTTTATATTCTACTGTGTATTTTCTCATATTTATCACATACCACAGTAGCCAAATATATTGTTTTTATTAGATTATCACAATTAGTGTTTACTCATTTGTGGTTTGATTCTTGTCTCCGCCTCTCGAGCTCTTTCCCTGGTTTTGCACAGGGGTTGGTGTTACTTTAAAAATGTAATCTGATACAATAACTAATTACCGGTGAAAAAATGTAGTCAGTAACCTAATCTAAGTATCAGAATATTTAAGTAACATAACTTGATTACTTTCCTTTACTTTTGGATTACCTCAAAAACAAATGCAAATAAAGACGAGAGAAAATAAAATATTAATAAGATGAAGAAGAAGATATACTTTTTTCACACACATAGGCCCGAATACAATCATACACATGCAGGGTTTATAGACATGCAAACGTGGAGAGACGGCGGAGTGATGGGCTGCCGCATAGCACCGCTCCAGGAGCAGTTAGCGATTAAGTGCCTTGCTCAAGAGCACTTCGGCAGTGCACAGGAGCTAGAACTGGCACCTCTTCAGCTACCAGTCCACATTCCATACTGTGGTCCGTGCAGGACTTAAACCAGTGACCCTCCGGTTCCCAAGACAAGTCTCTAAAGATTGAACTACTGCTGCCCCTAAAATGACATTATATATAAACCAAGATATGTCCTGTCTATTTTCAAAGAAAATAAACATTAAAACATAATTTTGACAGCAAGAAGGTACAAGTTTTACTGTAATAATCCTTTTTAAAATTGTAATCCTGCTAAATAATCCCCATTTTTACTAAATGCAATTGTAATCTGATTACTTTTTTTCAGTTTTTCTTTTTTTTGTTGCCTGTTTATTATCCGTCATCATCCGTTACTCCCCAATTCTGTTGTTTCATTTTTTACACTCCCAAAATAAAAAAGTCAAACACTTCCATAAGCAACATGAGCCCTCGGTTGTGTGACGCCAAAATATTGAAATCAGCCTAAAGTTCCTAACTGTAAACCCCCAAATTCCCAGAAGAAATGCAGAAGACATGAGCTCAGCAGCTACAGCCCTGTCTACATGCTGCATGTCCCGGAGATCAGATAGGTCAGATACTTTGGGTTAAACAGTTACATTCTTTGTCCCTTGGCCAGTAAACATTGAGAGAGAGAACAGCTTTGAAACCACGTCAGGTTTGTCAATGTAAAGCTTTTTAATAGATTAAAAATGCATCAGTTACCTAAATGACTTTGGTGTGTTTTTAATTGTTTGCCGAGACATTTCAGCACGTCATCATGTGTTTAAAATAAACTGCAATTATAACTACAATTAATCATATCTATGTTCTGTCATCTGTGGCAAGACAAAAAAAGTTCTCACTCTTGAACCTAACAATAAAAGTAAAGTTGGTGATGGACAGGAAGGAGGTGAAAGACGCAGGCTGTGTGTGTGAGTGCTGTGGGATGTCTGTGTGGGGGCGTTGAGTGAGGGTCTGTTGGGGCCACAGAGGGGAGGGCACAGGGGGTGGAGGAGCCATCATAACGGGAAGCACCCCCCAGCCTCCTCATCCTCCTGAGCTGCCAGATGGCACACACTCAAACCCCCAGCGGAGGAAACAGCGCGCACACACATATGCATATTTGAACACAAGCATTGTCAGTCACGCACACACACACACACGCACGAACACTCCAAAAACATATTCAGAGGAAGAGCTGTTCGAATTCAGCTTCAAGCTCATCAGCTACATTGTGCATCAAAAACAAAAGCATTTCCATCACACGAGTCAGTGTCATTCTCCTTCAAAGTGCCCCGCAGAACGTACCGCTGCTTATTTCATCCCCGATATCAGCAGGCCTCATGCTGTCATTGAAACGTGTCACCATATGGGTGTAGGGACACTCAGGATATGCATCACTTTGTGACGTTTTTGCTGCTTGCTGTCTTAGCTCTATTTCCAGACCAAATGTGTCTCTCTTTGAGACCATAAAAAGGGAATCTGTGCTGGGCCCGGGTGGTGTGTGCGTACCAAGTGCAGAAGTTCAAGGACGTACACGCCCTGACGTGCAGGAATGAATGTACCTGGATCGCAAGATAAAACGCTTCATATTTCACTATTGCTTCTCTAAGTGCTGGGACTCTAATAGGAAAGATGGGTTTGTACGATACGAATATGAGAATATGAGTGACATGACTTTTGTGTGTGTGTTTGCGTAGGCATGAACTTGCATGTGTGTGACTATAGATGTGTAGCTTGATGCATGTGACAGATTTGTGTGTTACCTTTGTTTGGCTAGCATATATATACACACACACACACACACAGACACACACACAGAGCGTCAGCAGTAATAGATATCCAATAGCTGGGAGCTGTGGAAGGGTCCTGCTACATCTGTCAGCGCTGCCTGGCAAAGGCGCGGCGAGTTCAGATGCTATCGCCACAAACGGCTGCATCAAAAGATTTAGTGTCCCCACCATCCCTCCCACCCCGAGGTGGGTTGTGTGGCGCAGTCCGCCGGGCAACACAACAAGAAGGAGGGGGCGCAGAAGAAAGACGGCAGGCGGGGGACAGATAAGAGGGAAGCGACAGCAATATCAGCCAGGGGGGTTTGAGGTGGAGGACAAGGGGGGGGGGGAGCAGAATAAGAAGAGGTGGTGGAAGGAAGAAAGAAAAGGCACAGTTGCTCTCCTTTTTCCCCTCTTCAGGAACTGCACTCGAGAGAGCAGGCTAAGGACAACGGTTTTAAAAGTCTTAGTGCTGTGTAAGGCTGAGAACGTCTGTCTCCACTGTGTCTCTGACCCTGGATGATCAAAAAGGAATTAAATCCACATGTGAACTAATAAGAGCATTTCTGACTACATTTTACAACAAAATGTAAAGATACAAAAAATCTCTTAACAGTAAATGAAACAGTGTATATATTTATAATTGTAATTCAGCTAAATACATAGTTCACATAAGAGACATGCTAATGGCGTGGAATTGGGCTTTTGAACAAGCTGCCAACCCAAATTATTTTGCATTAACCTCGGTGTTATGCCTTTGTGTGCAAGAAGAGAGAAATGGATAGAGAGACAAATCTTTTAGAGAAGCCAAAGACAACAGGAAAACACGTGCCCTTATCTCATATCCCTCAATATATGAAGGCTAACTTCTTCTTTGACCCTCTCTTCAATTGATCTCGAAGCTTCTTTGCTGTTTGTTGTCAACTCCCTCGTCTGTTGGCCTCAGCAGGACTCCGAACCAGCCTGTTCTTTGTCACACCCCTCGACGTCTCCCACAGACACACATGGTACCCTTTAGGATCTGAATGAGACGTACCGGGCTGCAAGAAAGCAGTTAGGAAGGCTGATGAGGTGATATAGTATCAAGAGCAAAATAGTCCATGTATGCAGGAGGTCAGGCTGGGTCAACAAACACAGGACTTTAACCCAGGAGGCCGCTGCTTGTGTCCTGTATGAAACCAAAAATCGACCAGGGATTAGAACGTGTTGTCAATCCACGATGTTGGTACTGGTGCTGATAATGACCTCATTAAGTGGATCAGATATCGGCCACATGTGACAGATCTGTGTTGATTAGATATTTCTCATTATCACTATAAAATTCTGTGTTTTCACTATCAGTTGCACACACCCCACACAAGTACCTTACATTAAAATGATCCCAATTTAATTTTGGTAAAAAGAGGGAAATAGTATTCAATCTGTGTCTCTATCCAGAAATGTGGCACCTTCCTGCAGGGTGGCCGTGTTTATTTGTAACGTAACCGCTCTGAAACAATCAGAAAATAACATTTTAATTCTCTGATTCACCGCTTTAACCCCTAACTACTGAGTGTTTATTATAGGAAATAGGGAGCACAGTTTTGATATGACAGTAACAGACAGAAGCAGGATCATCAAAAACATATGATTACTTTATTTAGCATAAGATCCTGCTGTTCCTGGAAGTAACATCATTTAATTTCCAGTTTGTTACTTTGTGTGCACTAAATTGGACCCAACACCTTAGAACAAGTTGGGCTTAAAGGTCAGATCTAAAGTATTTCCCTATGCTGATGTGACAGGTGGGCTTTACAAAACCCCTGCCAGCTGCAGCTTTATGTTGATTTCGCAGCTTTCCTCTGGGGTAAACTGGTATAAAACATAATTTTTCTTTCATTTTTCTCATATCACTGCGACAGACTATAGATCTGAATGTGCCTTTAAATTTATATTACTCTGGCATGAAGATGTGGATGGGTGGGGGGGGGGTTTGGGCAAAGGAAGGGGAGATATAAGGAAGCGTTCTTATTTCCCTCCCTGTGGGTCAGCTGCTAATCACAACTCTCCCGAGACCCCACTTCCCCACATCCCCACCCGACAACCCCTAAACCCGCACACACGCACACACAGCCGAGACACCGATTCCTCTGCTCTTGAATAACCTCACCGGGGGCGAGTGACAAGGGGGTGGGGGGCGGCAAAATCACCCTCCTTATTTAGAGGGGGAGAGGGAGAGGGTGTGGGTCTTTTGAAGCCTTCCTCGCTTAACCGCCACACAGCTACGGGGCTGTCGGCTTGTCGAGGATTTCTCCTGGATGTGTGGGTAAAAAGACCCTCCCGTGGAGAGAGAGAGAGAAGGAGAGAGGGAGAGAGAGAGCGGTAGCCCTGATTAAATGCTGGAGCCGTCATGCCTGCGAGCCAGCCAGGAGATTAATATCGGCGTAACCTGTTACTTAATTCATTATGGGGATACAGGCTAATTTGATTTGATATTATTTTAATAAAGTTCTGTGATATCCAAGATTGTTTCAGGCTATCAGAAATAATTTTCCAGTTATTACAGTTCGTCAGGCAGGTCCCTTTGATAGCAGTGGTTGGCCAGGCCTGTCCTGAATACATTACAACCCCTCTGCACACACACACACACACACACGCTGTTCCCTTTTTTCCTGAATCTCACTCTAACATTGACACGCACGCTTGTTGAATTCCTCTTCTCTCTTCACTCTTCAGCTTTCTTCTTCTCTTTCTTTGCTCTGTATAAATCTCTCTCCTCAGTAAGGCCGACCATAACACATAAATAAAAGAATAAACAGGAAGAGATAACCGGAGTGGGGAATAACAAGAGATTTAGTGTACCTTTAGGGAAGTGAACTTAGGGGGTTGCTGGTTCGATCCCACGGCCGGCAGGTGGGTGGGGCTGTGGTCGTACTGGTATGGATCTGTGAGTGTACATTTAGACATTACCTAAAGACAGAGCAATATGCTCAGTAAAAATTAGATAAAGAATGAAGACACCTCTGAATTCTGGGGCAGTGATGAATTCCATATATTTATATTTTAATTATACCATGTAGTTTTAATAGTTTAACCAAATGTCAAGACGGCCAGGCTTCCCTTTTCTTAGTCATACTCCCTCGAGCAAATTTAATCTCACTCTGATTTTAAACACACATTACAAAGAGACAATTAACACCAGAAAAATACTATTCACAAGACTCACCTGTTCTACAGGCTGACATAGATTCAAACTAATTAGTTGATCAATGAAATAAGTAATTCAACTCATTTTCATTAGTTTAATTTAATTCTTCCATCCATCCATACGCCCACTTATTCTGTGCAGGATCACAGAAGGGGGAGCCTGTCCCTGCACACAATGGGCACGAGGCATTCACAAGTCTATAACAAGGCTGATGATGGGCAGAGTACGTGTCTTTTGCACTGTGGGAGGAAACTGGAGCACCGAGAGAAAGCCCACGCAGACACAGGGACCATGGAAACTTTGGGAGCATCTGCTGCTATAAGCATGCCAGGAGAGTCCACCTTCTGTGATTAGGGCAGGAGGATTACCAAAAAGGAGCCCTGTGTCTGTACTGGAGGGGGCGTGTGGCTTCAAATGCCGTTTTTATTTTTTCTCCACCATTTTTTACCACCAGCAGTGCTCACTAATCACTATTATAAAACCAGCCCCTAGAAAGTTATTAGGACAATCATTTTATCCTTCATTGCAATAATCGGCAGGTAAACAGTAGAATAACACTGTTCATATTACAGGGTAATCTACCAGAAATGCACATGCTTAATTGGCTAATGCAGCGCCTTGCTGAATTAAATATTACCATTTCTAGATATGACTATGGAAGTGGGGCACCAACTTATGTGAGGGTGGCATGAAGTACACTTCAAAATCTACAATACAAATCTAGTTCAGAAAATGAGCTACAGTGAAATACCATAAAAGCTACTAGCTGCCTCTTGCAACACAGCACAAGATATTTATCAACCCTCTGGGAGTTTTAAAACAGTTTAATTCACCTGTTCTTGCCTTGGAAAACACTTTTAGAACTAGTCCAGTTAACTTAAAAAGTTGGTTCAAACTAAGGTTCAGGCCTTCCCCTGACTAAAGATGATAGTTGACTAGTAGTCATTAGTTAAAGCCAATAGTCAATTAGTTGTTGAACATTTATGATTATTAATTCATTTAATTATTTAAATACATTTATATCTGTATTTTATCGGCCACTTGTTAAATGTTAAAAAAGTCTTGCTGTTTAGTCGACTGTTACGGGAAAGCCCAGTTTTTAGGCCACCCCCTAAACACGTTCCTGCTGGCACTGTCCAACCAATGCTTTCTCTGACGAGGTTCCCACCAGTCTTTGGAGACATATGACTGCTTACCTCACTGCAGGCCTATAACAGTGTGGCAGTGTAGGAACGCTGTTATCGTGGAATTGCCAATTACTCTAATAACTCTTACTAATGTCACAGTACACAAAGGTAGTACTGGAGTGATGATTTTTGTTACGTGTAGGGAATTTAACTAACACTGAGCCTTGAGGCAGCTTCTTACAGGCCACAACATACACTACCTGTTGCTGACATCAAAGAAAGAACCAATCAATATGAAGATCCTGACCATCTATCATCTTTTCACTTTTTACACCCTCTGTCATTACCCATTACCAGAAAGTTGAAACTTTAGCCATGTTTGCACCGGAAAACTCCACCTCTTTTCATGTTTGTGCCATAAAACAATTCTTGCTAAATCTGGCCTTGTAACCCATAATGTAAAATGCAGTGAGCTAGTGTAGCCTGCCAACTCCACTGTGATGGTCTCTTCACAATAACACAACTAATGTTTCAACATACATTTTGTACAGCTTTATTGCTGTTAAAATACTCCACAAAGCTCATTTAATCAAAGCTCTCTCTTTCTCTCTAGCTCTCTTTTCCTTTCTGCCTCTCTTTCTCCCATCACCAATGTCATCCATTCATTATTAAAGCTCCCCTCGCCTCGTCTCTCCTGTGCTCTGCTCTATTAGAAACCCTTGTATCAGCTGCTCCGGGCCATAAAAGGACAGAGGAAAGAGGGGAAAAAAATAAAATGAAGACATGTTCGGCTCTTTGCAGGGGGGCGTGTAAGTCGCCTGTCAGCCTGTAATCACTGTGTCCGCGACTGTGTATGCTAATTCATCTCTCCATACTGCTGACTAGGACATGCAATATAAATGAAGTTTGTTGGACTGCACAAGGGCTGACTTGAATAAAAGATCAGGGTCCTGAGGAGATTCCGGGCGGTTATTAGCCATGTGGAACTTCACAACCACACCGCCAGAGACCTAATGTTGTAATGAAGGCCTTTTTACATGGAAATTGGCATCTATATCCCTTTCAGACAGGGATTAGTATGACTGTGGCATGGCTGTACATTAGTAATTTGAATGGATGCAAGCTTAGGATACAAAAAATAGGTGGCAATGCATTGGAAATGCATCAAAGGCACTAAATGTTTCTGCCAAAATGCACATTTATTTCTGTGTGATGAGGTTGAATACTACCTGAAGCCTCATGATGGAAGTTATTGGTTACAAATGCAGCACAAACTATCATTTTCATCACTAGTGATTCACACGTACAATATTAGTAGAACTGACAGAGAGTGTGGATGTTTTCCAAGAAACCAGTTAGTTATTTGTCCTGCAGCTATTACTCCCAATAACACTGTCCTTAGCTGGTAAATCTAATGCCTAGAGAAGATTGTATACAAGGTACAGGCTAAAAGGCTGAACAGAGTAACTGTCATAATGTTCATGTTTGTACATATAACTGAGACACACAAGCACCACCCATTTAATGCTATATTGTGGTTATTGAAAGTGAAAGTATGCTAGTGAGTGTTCTATACTTTCATTTCACTGTTTTACATGTCGTATCCTTGGACTCATTATTAGCGCACAATTAAAACAAGTTTATCCAAATAACACATGAACAATGGATCAAATAACTATGTGTAAGGTCAAAGCAACCCCGCCTGCTACAAATTATGTCTCTATGTTACTTAATTGTTTTCATAATTGCATTCAATTCAGTTTTATTTGTATAGCGCAAATTCATAACAGAAGTTATCTCAGGACACTTTTCAAATAGAGCAGGTTTAGACCGAACTCCT